>NC_043986.1:21818889-22183889 GCF_902150065.1 Myripristis murdjan | reverse complement strand
CACGCACGTCAGTCGGCTTTCACCCGCGCAGCCCGCACCGTGTCAAAGATGCACGGCGACATGACTCTCCTTCAGCGTAAGTTCACGTATTGTCTGCGTTTTCACACCAGTCCAAAACTTTTGGAAACTTGCTTTGTTGCCTATAATTAGATCAACATCTGGCTTTGCTCTCGGAAACAATGCCTTAAGAAACTTCACTCTCAGGTCTGCTTGGCTACACTGCATCTTTTTCTGAGAAATATTTTCGAAATAGACCTTTAGACCTAGCTTTTAAATTTGCATTTTCGCCAACTATTGCAAGTATGCAGCATGATCTATTGTTTTGATATAGCACCAGCATTATCTGAGCAAGTGTTCTGATATTTAACTCGTTTTCTTCACAAGTTGAACTCTTTAAAAATATCCATCCCATGCTCTAACATGTCAAATCTTACTTTCCTTTCCATTTCTTTTTCTGCCTAGATATCTTTTTGGGACTTTGACTAAGTAAATGTATTGAAGTCATTACACTGAGTTCTGCAAATCAAAAGCATCGGGCGAGGATATTCTGACACAGATTTCATTGTTTTTCCTCCTTTAAGAAACGGGGCATTGTAAACTTCTGTATAGAATCCAGTCTTGCCTCGGCCTGCTGATATGTTTGTGGGCTTTTTTATGGCTGCAGCCCAATGTGTTTTGAGTTAAGTGCGGTCTGAGTAGAGGAGTCAGCACAATCCAACCAGCCAGTCATTATATGTGTCAGTAATGAGTGTTTTACCATGAGTGGGCTGCTTTTGAGTCAGGATGATGTGGAGGAGGGGGATTACCGCCCCAACCATGTTTACTATGGGTTGTGGCAAAATTAACAATAAAAAAAAAAAAAAAAAAAAACTCTGTCTTGACACAGAGTAGAAATTCTCTTTGTGACAATATAAGCGCTCGGGGAAACACAGAGTAAATCAGGATTTAATAAAGAGATGTATGAAAACCAGCCAGAAAATAACCAGACTAGACATGCCACATGTTTGTTTGGCTACACTCACAGCATCCAGACCCCTGCAGCAGATTTTTTCCTCTGGAGCACACCTTTAGCAGAGGCGGATGTTTGTAAATCACAGCTACATGAATGCAGTCTAAGGGACATCCACCTGGTTGTAGGTGTAACCACAGGAGAGTCAATAGGCTCCCCAGACGGTACAGCATGTCCCCTCCTGAGCACAGAGAGCCTCTGAATGTGGCTTTGTGTGTTTAGCTGAATCTGCAGCTGGCTGGATTTATTCTGAACCTGTGATGAGCCTCTGAGTAAACTTAACACACTGACATCATTTTGAATCATAAATTCCTTGAGCATTAAACATCTCAGGGGTCAGTTGCACTCATTTACCTTTGTGTTTTGTATTCTGTTAAGCGATTCCCTATGGGACCCTTGAGGATATAAATGTCAGTCGTGATTTTGCAGGCTGCTTGGCAAATGTCTGTTATTATGCTTTGTAGTGCAATAGCACATTGTTAAGTGTTTAGTGTTAAACCAGCCTCGTGAGTCATCAGCCACTGTGTGTCTGGAGGAGAGATGAGAGAAAATTACATGGGCTGGGACACTTTGTTTTCTCTTTCTGCGGGATAGTTTATACTCCGCAATCCAGATCCCACCAGGGTTTTCCAGAGTGAGATCTGCCATGCCACTGTGTGCTGAGATGGTTTCACTCAGTTTGGTGTGTTATTTCACACTGGTACATGCTGATGAAAGCAAAGGCTGGATCACATCTAATTATACAGATTATAGAGTATTTAAAATAATCATGCCGGCTTTGAGGTTATAACTGTTAACAGCTTTATTTTTTGGAGTTGGAATCTATTGAAATAACAGCATAACAGCAACCTCTTTACCTGTTTGTTACCTGCATTCACATAAGCAAACAAATTTGGCTCTTTTGGAAAAAGTTAGTGATCATGCCCGTTCAGTTTTATTTGACTAAATGAAAAGAACATTGTGAGTAAATGCAACACACAGCATGTGCTCAAGATAATTACAAGACAGGGAACTGGGTGCATAGGTATAATATTTGTGTATGTATATATTAAGTATACAATCCCTTATCTTTTTTCCACATTTTGTGTTATTGTAGCCTAGATTCAAAATGGCTTAAGCTGAGATGTTTCACCGCCCGATTTGGGATGAAAACATACCTCTGTGCTTGCACTGGGTTATTATCTTATCAGAGTCTTATTAGACAGTACTTCAGAGCAGCTGACCCATTGACCTCTTGGCAAAGCCAGTTGAACAGGCTGCAGATGAACTCCAGAAAAATTTTCCAAACCTCTTAAGGAGTTTCCAAGGAATGTGGATGTGCCTTAATTTGTAGTTTTGCTGTGAAGGGTTGAGTAATTGTTGATTTAAAACACCTCAGCTTGTCATTTTCAGGGTATTTGTAGTTTTTGCTGTAACACCACACTATGTGGAAAAGTAAAGGGTGAATTCTTCCTGATGGTACTGCATAAACGGTGAAGCCTCCAGAGAATACCCCATTACCAAATACAGCAATAAATACACCAGTAATTATACAGGTCATAACTGGGATAAGCTGAATAGCAGCCGGGCTCTTCATCCCCTCAGGATCATGGCCTTGCCACAAGCCAGCAGCAGCCAGGATGAATAGAGGCTCTGTATGACTTGGCTGCATGCGTGTCTGCTGGCCCTTAGGTAAACAGAGGATGGAATAGCACTCGGGGAAAAATGGATTAGAAATAGCAAACGTGCAATAGGAAAATTTCCCATCTGTAGTTTAAGAAAACACAAACAGCAAAATGTATTTCTAGAGAGAATTGTTGACCTCCAGCTTGTTTACCAGCTTGTTTATGAGAATAAACTGTTTTATGTGACAAACATTGCTGTTTTAAAATATTTTTCCCCCCCTTCTTGAACCGTGTCCCAGTTTTGGTCTGTGTTCCTGTAAGCAGTTCTCTCACAGAGGGTCTGTAGCACATCTGGTGCAGCTGTTCAGTATGAAACTCCTCTCTGTGGGGTCAGGCAAGGTCAAATCTAAACACTTACAATTCCTCTTGCACTAATTTGCTGACTCTTATCTTTTTCAAATGACTGTAAATAGTGAAGATATTTCTGTGGTGAATAGATATGTTATATATTATGGAAAAACTGACATACGCAGATCAGGAGAATGTGACTTTTAACACTGATGTTTTTGTCTCTTTCAGTTCTTGCTGTCCTCTTCCTCCCAGGAGGTAAGACATGAAAATCTCCTCACAGTTTATATTTCTTTGTCTCTTTGTACTGCCTGATAAAAAAAAGCTGCATGGAGCTCATGCTTGATCCTTGCAGCTCTCTTTCACTTCATTTTGGGGATTTGTAAATTTGTCAGCATATGGCTCGGGAATGTTGAAAGTTTATGGCTTCTGTTTTGTCTTTCTTTTCAATCCCTGTGAGAGACTGCTTGTTGTTTTTCCTTCAGCCATTTCGAGCAGTGTTGGTTTTAAAGTTGCAAGCCTTGTTTTCATTTGTTGAAACAGCATGGGGTCAGAGCAGCAGCAACAGGTTAGGCGTTGTGGTTGAGGCCAAGAACATTACCCTCCCCGCGGGGTCGAAGGCCACCCTGGCCTGCCACAGCCCCCGCATGATTTGGACACAGGACAGACTGAAGGACCGTCAGAGGGTGGTGCACTGGGACCTGGTCCGCAGCAGCCCAGAGTACTCTGTGGAGCGAATCCTGGACATGTCTCCTGGAGCCAATCAGAGGGTCTACAATGGCTTCAACAAGGGACGCATCTCCGTGCCAGAGTCTGCTTTCAGTGATGGCAACTTCTCCCTCATCATCAACAGTGAGTCCTCCTGTCTTGGCCTTGACTTCTGCGCCAGTCAGACCACACAGGTTGCACCCACAATTTCACTGAACTGTTGTTTGAATTTCTTTCAGGTGTGGCCACAACTGACCGAGGTGTGTATACCTGTAATCTTCACCATCACTACTGCCAGATTCACCAGTCCATCCAAATCCAACTCAATGTCACCAAAATAGGTAAGGCCCCCTGATCAGTTTGGAAGTTAGTATTTTTTCATGAATATATAAAATTGTTTAACCCTCCTATTATGTTTGGGGTCAATTTGACCCCATTCAGTTTTTAACGTCTCTAAATAAATACTTAACATCATTTTTTTTGCTTCATATTTTATGACTTTTCCTAATTTAGTGGATACTACCGGGTAAACATGAAGTTCACATGATGATATGTTTTCAGTGTCCTGTACGCATTTTGTACACATCGGTGGTGTTTGGGGTCAATTTGACCCCAGGCTGTTTTAGCTGTATAAAACACCATTTTACACAATTTTTTTTGGTTGTTTTGGATGAAAATGAGGTCACTGTAACATGCAATTTGATAATCTTCAAAAAACTTCCCTCTGCTTTAGGGCCTTAACCTAACATAACCATACCTGAAGTAGTACGGTAACCACTGACATGGGTGGATATGGGGGGAGATATTGGGGAGGGGAAAACATAATACCTACAAGAACTTCGATATTTCCCGCACTGTGAGAGTGGGGAAATATGGTTCCCACGAGGACATTGATAGTTCCCACCACATGGGGCAGGAGCAAACATATAGAAGCTTGCACAGCAGCCTTCTAAATCATTTCTCTTGTTGCGCTGTGTACTCTCACTTTATGCTCTCTCTCAGTTGAATATGAACGCGAAGCAAAGGTTTTCTTCCAGTGAGGTTTTGTCACAGCTCTTTGACAGTGAAAGTGACACAGAGGAGAATGTGTCAGAGACAGAGGATCATGCTGAGGAGGACCCTGGTTATGAGGCATCCTCTGATGAGAATGAAACCCTCAGTGTTGACCCTCCTGTTGTCTCTCAACCAGCAGCAGACACGTTACCTTCCAAAAATGGAGAGGTATCATGGTCCCTCTCCCCACATGAACAACAGGGTCGACTTAATGCTGCTAATGTCATCAAAATGGTTCCAGGCCCCAGCAGATACACTGTCAGCCATGTCCAAGACATAAAATCAGCATTTGAGCCCTTTGTAACACCATCAGGTGGGGATATACACTATATTACCAAAAGTATTCGCTCACCTGCCTTTACTCATACTATGAACTGAAGTGCCATCCCATTCCTAACCCATAGAGTTCAATATGATGTCGGTCCACCTTTTGCAGCTATTACAGCTTCAACTCTTCTGGGAAGACTGTCCACAAGGTTGAGGAGAGTGTTTATAGGAATTTTTGACCATTCTTCCAAAAGCGCATTGGTGAGGTCACACACTGATGTTGGTCGAGAAGGCCTGGCTCTCAGTCTCCGCTCTAATTCATCCCAAAGGTGTTCTATCGGGTTCAGGTCAGGACTCTGTGCAGGCCAGTCAAGTTCATCCACACCAGACTCTGTCATCCATGTCTTTATGGACCTTGCTTTGTGCACTGGTGCACAGTCATGTTGGAAGAGGAAGGGGCCCGCTCCAAACTGTTCCCACAAGGTTGGGAGCATGGAATTGTCCAAAATGTTTTGGTATCCTGAAGCATTCAAAGTTCCTTTCACTGGAACTAAGGGGCCAAGCCCAGCTCCTGAAAAACAACCCCACACCATAATTCCTCCTCCACCAAATTTCACAGTCGGCACAATGCAGTCTGAAATGTACCGTTCTCCTGGCAACCTCCAAACCCAGACTCGTCCATCAGATTGCCAGATGGAAAAGCGTGATTCATCACTCCAGAGAACGCGTCTCCACTGCTCTAGAGGCCAGTGGCGGCGTGCTTTACACCATTGCATCCGACGCTTTGCATTGCACTTGGTGATGTGTGGCTTGGCTGCAGCTGCTCGGCCATGGAAACCCATTCCATGAAGCTCTCTGCGTACTGTACTTGGGCTAATCTGAAGGTCACATGAAGTTTGTAGCTCTGTAGCAATTGACTGTGCAGAAAGTCGGCGACCTCTTTGCACTATGCGCTTCAGCATCCGCTGACCCCTCTCCGTCACTTTACGTGGCCTACCACTTCGTGGCTGAGTTGCTGTTGTTCCCAAACGCTTCCATTTTGTTATAATAGAGCTGACAGTTGACTGTGGAATATTTAGGAGCGAGGAAATTTCACGACTGGATTTGTTGCACAGGTGGCATCCTATGACAGTTCCACGCTGGAATTCACTGAGCTCCTGAGAGCGGCCCATTCTTTCACAAATGTCTTGTTTCACAGTCTGCATGCCTGAGTGCTTGATTTTATACACCTGTGGCCAGGCCAAGTGATTAGGACACCTGATTCTGATCATTTGAATGGGTGAGCGAATACTTTTGGTAATATAGTGTACTTGTGATGACAAACTTAGAGGGGAGGTTTGTGTATGGGGACAGCTGGAAAGACTAGGATGTGACCCACTTGCAGGCCTACATTGGGTTACTCACTCAGAAGTTGTGTTTCTTTTTCCTGGGGTCAAATTGACCCCGAACATAAGACATGTTACTATCCTTGATAATAGAAATTGATTTTCTTTCCAAATGTTATAAATAACAAAAATTTGTTCTTAGAAATAATATAAAGCCATTAAAACACCAAAAAGATATTTCTTTCCAATTTTAGGTCAGTCAGTGAGATTTTATGGTGATTTGCATATTTTCCATAGTCGTGTAATAGGAATACTGGATGTATAAGTGGGGGTGGGGGGGGAGTTATGTTTTATTTAAAGGACTATTTAGGTAGTCAACAAAGAAACATAAAGTACCTGACACATAAACTTTGGTAACAATTTTAGTTATAATAATTTTGTTGAGGTTTAAACTGCTGGGGTCAAATTGACCCCAAACATAAGGGATGTTAGTAAAATTTGAACATAACAGGAGGGTTAAATAATGTCTTTGAAATGGTCTGTTTCCAGCTCGAAAAGAGAAACGTTACTGGGATGGAGAGAAGACCGTGTTCGTGGTGTTGCTGGGCAGCTCGGTGGCATTGCCCTGCGTGAACCGGCGTCCCCTTTGGAGAGAAGGCCTCCAAGAGGACCAGCAGCAGGTGGCCCACTGGGACTTCCAGCCCCCAGGCGTGCGTCCCGACAGGGCCGACCGCCTCGTGGACCTCTACGCCTCTGGGGAGCGCCGGGAGTACGGGCCACTTTTTGCCCGGAACAAGATGAGTGTGGCCGAGGATGCCTTTTCTGTTGGGGACTTCTCGCTGTCCATCTCTGACCTGGCGCCTGTGGACAAGGGGCTGTACTCCTGCCACCTACACCATCACTACTGCGGCCTGCATGAGAGACGCATCTTCAGACTGACTGTCGGCCCTCCGCTTCCCCCCGCCCTCACCGCAGCCCCCCGGATTCTGGAGAATGATGAGCCAGAGCCAAGTAAGACACTCAACACTAAAAAAAAAAAAATGCTTTCATGTCGACAAGACAAACAAAACTGTGGAATTTTCTTTTCTAAATGTTATTGTTTTTCATAGGCTTTCTGAGCTGAAGCATGCATGATGTGAGACGGCCGTTCCTGGGTTTTTCATTTTGGTTATATTTATGGGCATATTTGGTCAGTTAAATCAGTTCCTCCTCTTGCCAATTTCTCTCCTCAGACCTTTCTGTTTTTGTGTTTGAGTGGACGAGGGAGGGAGGGAGGAGATAGGAGGAGTGTTGAAGTTCATGACTGAGTGAGAGGCAGAGAAAAACGAAAGAAAGAAAGAAAGAAAGAAAGAAAGAAAGGAGGAAATGAGGAAAGAAAGAGAGAAAAAATAAATGTTTTAGTGAGTTTTTCACATTGTCTAGCACTGCAAACTGAAAAGCAGCTCTGACTTTTTGCTGCTCTGGTTTAGGAATAAGAAGCTGTCGACAATAAATTCCCACTAATTGCCCAAAACGGAAGTGGTCTCATTTTCCTTGGAGTCTTTTTTCATTTTTCCCCAGTTAAGCGATGGTTTAACTTTACAGCTGGAGACATTCTCACTGTGCAGAGGAGAGTGGTAGGCTGAAAAAGCCAATAATTTTAGGGAGTGGAGGGTTAGAAACTTGTTTTTTCCTCCGTTTGACCCCATTTTCCCAAAGTTCCAAGCACGTGTCTAGACTGGCTATGCTCTATCTCTACTTTTGTTTATCTTTCTATTCTCCCACTTTCTGGCCTCGTTCTGTGCCGATGTGTATCAGCCTTTGGTGGAGGCTTGTTTATCAGCAGTCAAAGGAAATCTGTTACATCTGTTCAACATCTGGGCCGGCTCTGACATGAAAGAGAAAAGTATGGGGAGGGGGTTAAGGTATGTGTTAGATTATGGATCCTCCTTCCCCTTTTAAAGAAATACCGGCTCATTTAATAGCTCGGTAAAGCGTGCTGTGTAGAAATGCACACATGGATAGATGGTATCCTGCCTGATCCTTTGGGTCTAACTCATTTAGGAATTGAGTTGAGCTGTATCCACCGCTGCTCTTTTCTTTGTTAGATTAAGACCAAGTTCCTTGTGCCCCGTACAGACTCCAGCAATCATCTGCAATTACAAATAGCATGAGCTATTCACTTCAGTGCTGTAATCATTTACGGCAAGACCAAGTAGAGCGTTATTTCTTTGTGATCGTGACAGGGGAAGCATTGCGCACGCTGTCCAGAGCTGAACAGAAATCTCTATCTAATTTTGAAAATGAAGATGCTGTCTGTCACTTCATTGACTTGCAAATGATGCATATCCCACGGGATGCAAACCGCACTGTAACCTCTGTGCAGCATATGTCAAACAGCCATTAACATGTATGCTGCTGTCCGATCTGTCAGGGAAATGGAAATGGGCGCCTGCTAAGACGCGGCTGGGGCTGAGGTTCCTCTAATTGTGCTCTAGAGACGAAGACTTTGGACGTGTCTTTGCGGTTTCATCCATATTAAGTACATTAAGCACTGACAAGTGATAATTACTAACCTTGCTCCCACTTAGGAGGGGGGAGATTAAGTCTGAATCTCTCACAGTTTTCCCTGCTTGACTGGTTTTCAAGGTGGGATCAGACACAGAACATCTCATGTTATTAGGGTCCAGTTTTTCTACCTTCCAGTTTCACTGGTTTAGTGAGAGAGAGTGGAATTAAAGTAGACTAACGGGTAGGGCTGGGCGATATATAAATATCATATCAATGCTGTGATATCAGACTAGATCCTGTCTGAGATCATGAATATAATATCATGATATGGCATAAATGTTGTCTTTTCCTGGTCTTAAAGGCTGTTTTATCATAAAAGGGTGAAGTTTTCTTAACTCATCAAATTGTTCTAGTTGTTTTATTATTTGCCTCCACCTGCTTGGTCATCATATGCACATCACTGATGACTGTTTATCAAAAACCTCTTTTGTATGAATATCCTCTGTAAGCACATGATATCATCACAACATTGAGGTATCCACTCGAAGAAATCACATTTCATTTTGTCCATATTGCCCAGCCCTAAAAGAGAATGAATCTTGATCTGCGTGATGCTTATAAGTTTTATTTTTGTTTTTACTTTTCTGTGGATTACACAACAGGCAGATGATGAAATTCCATATGATAAAAACAAGTTTTTTACTCTTCATTAGGTCTGTGCGCTAACAGGAAGGAGGTAAAGAGAAAAGATATTTCTCTCACTCATGAGATAAGAGCAGTACAAATAAAAACCGCAGTGCTTTCATTTCCCATCTCAAGATCCAGCATTTCTTCTCCATGGTTGTTTGCAGTGATCATCACCAGATGAGAGCTGCCTGTCGCGTAGGCAGATGTGTATTTAGACCAGCCTGTCAGACTGCTGGAGTTCACTGACAAAGAAGGTGTCACAGATACTTTCTTCCCATACATACGCAAACTAGACTTCTGTGTGTTTATGAGAAGAAGTAAATAACGGGAAAGCTAAGTCAGACAGACAGACAAACCACATAACAGAATTTCCTCTGTCTTTCCTCGCGCGTCTCCCCCACTTTTCTGGTCAGGCAGTATTTTTCTGTGGAGGCGAAGAAAACAGCTGCATGACATCAGCTCTGGAAGTCATTACCGCTGAACAGCCTTCTGACATTTAACTCCTCCTCCCCACCTTTCTCTGGGTTTTGGAAACAAATGAAAAAGAAGAAGCCACAGGGGGAATAATATTTTGAGTCATGAAGAAATGCTTTTCAATTTGATCCTTGTTTCTTGCCATTACTTTAATGCACTGTAATAAACCCAATATATTAGTTATATAATATGATCATTATTTCCCTGGTTACTATTACTTGTGTTCTACATTTGATTTGATTTTGCCTTCACTTTGCTCGATAGACACTATGTGAAATGAGTGTTTGTTTCTCCTGGGCTATGTTGATGTGTGAGACTTTGAATTGGAGGAGTCGTTTGATTTAATCCATATTCTACCTTCAGGCACCGAGGACGTAGAGAGGCCAAGAGTCGTGAATGTCATCCTCCCCGAGCATCGAGGTTATTTCATGCAGCAGATGGGCTACATCTTAGCCACCTTCTTGCTGCTGGCCTTCATTGTTGCCGCTGTCATTGTGCTGACACGCCGACGCAAAAAGAGAGGTATTCTATGTGTGTGCTTGTGTTTCCTCTGGGCATTATTTTTCTTTTCGCAGCTTTCTCCATAAAGTTTATTACATATTACATAAGATAAAGCATATTCATTACATATCTTTACTTGCTCATAGACTGCGGTGTGTACAGACTATATTTTAATGAAAATTCTTATTATTTAACCACATTTGTGAAAGGTGGGAATTTTATGGCTGTTTTTTTTTTTTCTCCCCCTGTGCATATTGCTTAATTGTTGTCTGCTGTCATTTTATATTGTACTGCACAACTAAACTAAAATCTCTTTTCAGGGGTGGAGTATGACCTGCGATATGAGCGGTAAGACCTAAAAAAAAAATCTATCCAGTACTCCATTACAGTTTTTCTTGTAGTTACATCAGATGGTAAGGCAGTCATTACTCATTCTGACACAGGGGGAATGTGATCAGTGGAGGTGAAATCTCATTAGAAAGCACAGAGCTGAAGGCCTGCAACCAGGAACCACTGAATTCAGGTAAATCCCATTCACACACACATAGTAACACATGGGTTAACTATGAGTAATCTATGAGCTGTGTGCTCTTTATGTCCTTTGCTGTGCGATATCATGTGTCCAAACTATACTTTCCACAGACTACAAAAACAACCTACTGAAGGAGCGAGATATGACCAAAGAGTGCAATAAGGGTGAGCAGGCACGGTGTGATTGAAAAGATATGAGGGTGGATACAATCAGTTTTTGAATTTTATTTGAGTAAATTAAAAATATCTGGAGTTTGATCTTGCTGATCTCCCAGCTAGAGATCAGATCAGGATGAGCACAAAAAGAAATTAACATCTCATTAGCATTCTGTTATCGCTTCTTTCCCCCTCTCCCGCCTCCTCGTTTAGACTTTGATGGGAAGCTTTGGAAGTGAGTGGGACGTCGCTGAGATGCTGCTGGCAGGTCCAGGGCAGACACAGGAAGAGGAAAGCACCGTACAAAAAAAAAGAAAAGGGAGGAAAAAAAGAAAAAAAAAAAAGATGATGAAACCCGGGAGGAGACATTGGAGAGGACAGGAGGAATGCTCCCTCTGCTGTAACTCTGGCTCACTAAACTTTTCTACTAAAAGGCACCATTATATTTTCACAGGCTGTCAAAACAACGTGGTTACACATATATTTGATCTCTATGTTCCAGGTATTTTCAGTCACATACATTTTTTATCATTATTTTCCCTTTTTTTTTACCAGCATGCATGCTATTTTTTATTAGTATATAGTATGTTTTCCATGTTCTGTGTATGCTTACAGAGTCTAGAAAGCTCACAGCTCGCCAAGGTTATTCATTTTTGTTTTATTTTGTTTTGTTTTGCACAAATCCTGTACTGTAATTCATAATAAATATCCATTATGTATCCAAGTATACTTTACTGTCTAGACAGTGTTGGAAGAGTTTAACTCCAAAATGAAACAAAAAATCAAAAATGAAAAAAAGTGCAACATAACTTCTACAAAGCAATAGAGCAAAAAGATTAAAAGAAATTATGGTACCTTTTAAAAGAATTTTGTTTACTCAGCTGTGGTTGACCAAGTGATTATACTTTCACTTTTTCTGTATCCTCTATATGTTATAGATATTCACTGATAGGCTATATCTTCCCCGAAATTTATAGCTACCCTTATGGAATAGATTTCCTCCTGTGTACCTTATTAGGTAAATTATGATGACAATGTAGGACCATGGACTAAATGCCCAATCCACCACAACTCAGGAAAAAAGGCCTTGAAATGAGCTATGTGATTTTTTTTTTCTTTTCTTAATAGGCTGTACGACACTTGTTTGCATCAAGCATTTGCAATGTACACTGACTTTTTTTATTTTTCTGAATCTGCTGGTTTATGAGTTGTTGCTACACATCTGCTATAAACTGTTTGGCCTACTGTATGAAAAAGTGTGCCTCGTATTTGTTGTGATGCGATTTAGCAAATGGTTATACCGGTTCTTACACCTATCTGCTCTCTGCTTCTCTTGCTCTCTGTCTTTCTCTCCCACACACACACAAATGGTGGTCTGTTCTAATAAAATATTAAAAATGTGCAACAGTGGTGACAGACTTATGAAGGTCTGGCAGATGTAGTTATTAAAATAGACTCCACAACAAGATTTTTGCCCATATATCTGATATGAATATGGATGATAAGGAAGCTATGGGCAGCCTCTGAAACTGAGGAAATGGCTGTATTACAGGAGGAAAAGTTGAGGCATCATTTTAACAAGCTACCATGGTTTTCAAATGTACGGTGATGACAGAGGCACAGTGGATGTTGGCCTGTGGGACGGGAATTACATCATGTCCATAATCTCAGACAGGCCGTGCCGATGTGGATTGTTAAATGACTAAACAACAGCAAGTCAAGCGATGCCACTTGCCCAATTCTCTCAGATCATTTAACAAACCAGGTTTACCGTGGCCAGCTGTTGTGGTGCAGTACAACACTACCACCTACTGACATGCCTGAGGTGCTCAGTCAGATCCAGTGGTGATAAGGCAGTTTGAGAAGACTAATGTGTAACCATACATTATTGTTACATAGTTATTATCCAAGACCTTGTCGTTTGTAACTATTATTATGGGCACCTTATTTCTTCATTTCTTGCCTTTTCAGGCCTATAATTTGGGGATGATCTCCATGATAAAGTGGTTGGTATATCAGCCACTCTATGCTTTTCCTCCTAATCTTTTAAGCAAAGAAAGGGTTATTACACAGTGTTGGTGGTGCACAATGTGGGTTTCTATTAATTTTTTATTTTCATTTGTTCCCCAGTTGATTTACTTTAGTCTACCATTTGCCAAGTGTACGTTTAGCCAGATATTTTTATGTAGAGCAACACAACTTTTATTAAAATATTATTTGTATATTTTCATCAGATGAGGAAAAAGAAGAGAATAAATCAAGAACAGAATAGATAAAACCGGTCGTGATCTATATTGCAGTGTAATATACAGTTCAGTCAGTGTACGGCGTAGTAATTTCGTTATGACTGTGGACTATATACTGAACTGATCAAGCCGGTTTACTTCCTCTTTGTTCCGTGTTGTGACTGTACAGTACGTCTGTACTATAAGCGAGGGGCCTGTGGGCCTGCGCACAGCCCAAACACACCACTAGATGACAGCACTGTCTAACCAATTACCTTGTGAAAAAATAGCAATATTCCCAACTCCATATCGCAAGGATGTGGACTGTCCCTTCCTGTTTTAGTGCCGAGAGAGCCACCGTACCGACACACATTGGAGCAGGAATACAGGCACTCATAACGCGATTATGTCTAGATCTTCGATGTGTTTATCAAAGACACGGTTATTTATTTTTCATCGGGAGGTATACAGGTTTATTTATTAGGGAGCGCTGTTATGTTATTCTATGGGTAGCTGGTAACATAGCAGGCCTGTTTATTACGCTGCCAACCCTTGTTCCTTTCCTGTGTCAATGATTGTCCTCCCCTCACTCTCATGGCGGAGACTAAAATAATATACCACATAGACGAGGAGGAGACTCCTTATCTGGTGAAATTATCCGTTTCTCCAGAGAAAGTCACCTTAGCGGATTTTAAAAATGTCCTCAACAATCGACCGGTCAATAGCTACAAATTCTTCTTCAAATCGATGGACCAGGATTTTGGGTAAGTGGCCATCGTCGGCTGATTATTATTAGCCTGCTGGTCTCGTTCAGTTGCAATATACTATTGGCGTGTGTGTTTTAAACAGCTGATTACAGGCTGGGACTGGCAACATCAAACGATCCGGGCTGCAACATTGTTACATGTGTGCAAACTAGTGCCATGTCTCTTTCCATGCTTCTGGCACCTGTTCATTATTATAGGCTATCCTGTGCGCAGTGGAGCAGACACAAGACTGTTTGAAGTGATAGCAGCTCTGTCCTGTAGTGTTAATGACGCAGCCTTCAAATTATTACACACAGCCCATCACCGTGGCTAGACCCTTACTCCATATACAAATGTCAGTATATAGTATATGTATAGAGATAATTCACGGAAATGGCAGAACTGTGTTGGCAAAGCATGCACGTACTTGGTGCCAGGTCAAGTTCATGGATTTTATATTGCCGTGTTTTTTGTTTGTTTGTTATTCTTTTGAGTGTTTGTTTATTATAGCATGCGATATTCACAATGGGAGCAGTGAGACGTATAGGCCTATAGATTCCTGATAGCAGGAACTAGCTCCCTTCCCTCTCCCCTGTTCTACACACACACACACACACACACACACACACACACACACACACACACACACACACACACACACACACACATACACACGCACGCACAGCAGATTGCAGGTGAGTCCTGAGGAACGGGGGGAAACACAAGGCAGCGTGGTCGTCTTCGCTATTTGTTATGCAATCAATCATGTAACCAACTTCTCCATTTAATTGCCCCAGAGGACGAGATCTGTCAAACAGCGCGCCTCACTTTATTCATTACCTCGTTTTACCAAGTTGTCCAAGGAATGGACATGCAGTTTAACAAAGGGGATGAAGGGGGATTTAAATGGACTGACTTATACTTTCACGTCCACCTGCCCATTGTCCCAAGATTGACATAGAGACTCATAATTGTACAGAGCTGGTGCACTGTAGAGGGGCATGTTTGACATACTACAGGTCTATCTATAGGTGGGCAGTCACATCCCCTTCCTCTGAAATATTTATTATTATCACAGGAGGCTTTTGCCAGAATAGAATACAATAGAACAGAAATGAATACAATAGCCAGGCTCTGTATTGTCTTACTTTTTATTGTAACAATGAAGAGGGCTATACACTACCGGCATTGTCCTTAAAAATGCAGTTTTTCTTCAACCAACATAGACTATTTCGTAACACACAACGTGGCATGTGAATTAAGTTCTCTAGGTGATACTGGTAATATAATCGTATTCAGTATATTTCTCTGCTCACTGTAACTTTGAATTGTTGTTTAGAGGAAATTCTACATAGGAACTACTTTACCTGTCAACTGCATACAAGATGTTTTTTAAATAATTGAAATATTTGCTTTTCTTTCTCTGTCTTCCTTTCTGTATTTCTCTCTCTTGGTAGACCGTCTTTGTTTCCAGGAGTTATTCCAGGCTTACAAAGCTCTACAGACGCAGTGTAGCCTCTGTGATAGGGCTTTTACTTTCTCTTTAAGTCTTGGTCAGAGGGATCCAGTTGTATCAGGCCTCTGCTGAGGATGACATATTTGTGTCAATTTCTGCTTCTCATTCCAGTCTGATGTCTCATACAAAGGCACACACACATATACATGCGCGCACACACATGCATACACAGGCACAAGAGGCAGGCAGGCAGTGTCTATAGAATAAAACGTCATACATTCCCTCAGCAGCCTGACCTTGTGAGGGAAACTGGCTCTTCCTGGTGGCAGGCCGGGCTCGGAGTGCGCTGCTTTGTCCTCAGCCCCAGCTTCCTGCCCCTCATGCTCTGCAAGCCAGGCCGCTTGCTGGGCCTCAGGTGATCGACAAGCAGATTATGGAAACAAACAAAGCATGTTTGCTCTTAAACCTCAACATGGAGCCACGTCTCCATGTTGCTGAATACACCGCTCCAGTAGGCCAGTAAGAGTGTGACCGGCTCCTGTTTGTGTGCATCAACAAAACATGGCAAATTAAGCGATGAGTTGGATATTGTCAGGCTAATATGGCTTCACATATGTTATCTGGCTGTAATACATAGATGAGACAGTCGTCTACATGAGCATCACCGCCATTGAGTCAAGTTAGAATATGTGGGTTCTGTGAGGGCCGTATGGTATTGGCACAGTATGGAAGCGAACCCAGTCAAAGGCACGGAGGATAGCAGCGCTTTGTGGTGGCCATGATGGCCATACTGCAGAAGCACAGACAGTATGGCTGCTGGAGAATTAGCTGGGGAGGAATAACACTGCTGAGCAGAGAGGGAAAACATCAAATCCCTTGCAGTTATAGACAGTGTTTGAAATGTAAATGAGCAGTCAGTGCAAGGTCCTCTGTAGTAGACCCCCTGCCGTGCGGGAGGAACCAGCCATTTTCTTATGGGATTGTTGAACCACATTTGCACCGGTCATAGCAGCCCTGTAAATGAAGGCCACACATATTTTATAAATGGTTTGTCCCCAAAATGCCTCAGTGCGATTATGCATCATGTGTAATGCCCATAATCATTTAACTGCGAGCATGTAATTTCATTGTTCCCCTTAGAATTGCATTGAATATTTTCTAAATGCGGGCTGTGGCATTTCCATTCACACTGCAGAGCCATACAATAAACTAAAGGCGTACTATGCCCCTAATTTAGACATTTTTCACCATAATGTCGGTGCATTAATCAATATTCATCAGATAGGACGTTCATTCAGACAGTGAGTTGTTTTGATGCAATTCACTTGCCTTTTACAGAAACTTCAAGGTGATGATGTGCTGTTTTGTCATTGCCACTGGTGGTGAGTGGGTTTGAGACCTCACTATAATGCTAGTCACAGAGGCTCACTGAAGCTGAGGAAGCAGCCAAGCTGAGGTCTGAAAGAAACAGTCTTGTTTGTGTCTCAGAAAATAGGGGGCTGGTTGAGGGGGGGATCTTTCCTCTGCTGAGATAGTGATGCGAAGCCGCAGTATTTAGAGGACAAAAAGCTGCAGATTTTTTGCACAAATGCACCCCTGCCTTGCCTCACCTGTTTTGCTTTTAATGTTAGAGGATCGTGAGAGATTTGAAGGTTACACTTTGTGTGTAGGACAAACATGAGGGGCCTTATGTGACAGAAACTACATCATGTTTGATTGATAGTGATGTAGTCAAGCGAAAAAGATCTCAAAAAGGACCACAGTATGTACTATTCAGTGTTTTTTAGATTGTTGAAGTTGACTGAAAGTGTTTACTGAGTGATGCTATTAGTCAGGGCCGAGTGTAATGAAGTATTCCTATTCAGAGTCGTATTTGAACTACAAATATTTTGCTTCCCTGTTTACAGTATCAGTAGCATCAGCCCACCAACGTCCTTGGACTAGTGGCCAGTGTTGGCCGCCCTCTCCTGCCCCCTGGTTTTTGGTTCAGGCTGTAACTACCCGGCCCTCCTCTGTCTCTCAAGGCATAAACAAACATGTCTAATCTTCCCCAGCTACACAAATACATCTCCCCAGCAGTGGAATATTCAGTGATCACCACGGTAAATCTTGTATCATTATCCTGTGAAATCTGTTAAGACCTATTTAAGCTGTCAGCTCTAAGAAGTTAGAGCTGTGGCAGCAGTCTGGGCAAGACACATGCTTCTCTAAACAGGGCTACATTGTGAGTGTGTGTGCGTGTTTGTGTGTGTGTGTGCTTGTCAAGAGTTCAGGGTGGAACTAATGCTGCTCCTGATATCAGATTGAGGCTGAAAAGAATGCAGGCCATGCGTATTTTACCCTGTTTTGTAGACGTCATCTGTTTCCTTGTTCTGTTGGATTCGGTGCCCGTAGCAGATAGAGATATATTTAAAAGATTCATTTTGTACGCTCCAACTTCTGTCAGAAACCATAAAAAAACTGTTTTCCAGTGGGGGTGCCAAATTGTGCGTGTGTAGCGCTTATTCTACACCGGAGGAACTGGCAAGCACACATGATGAGCTGTACAGCTGAAGAAGCGTTGCTAATATTTATTTGTACGGGCCACTCCCACATCCTCCTAAGTCACCTTACAGCTGGTCATGCGGCTTGAGAGAGAGGATGCAAACACTTCCTACCTAACAAGCAGCCGCCAGAGTTAACCCTCACCCCCCTCCCTCCCTTTTCCTCCCTGAGGTGGAACAGGCCGCAGCAGCAGACTCTGTGGTCGTCAGTTCCAGCCACAAGGCTACGTTATCTCCGTCCACCACTCCCAGCAATACAGCTCCCACAGCAGCAGCACACACAAAAGCACAGCCAGCTTGGCTAGTCATTTCAGTAGCAGGGAAGTTCTGGCAAACAAGAAGTGGAAAAAAAGCTATAAATCTATAAAGCCGCTGTCAGAGACACCCCTGCATAAAATCTTCTTAGGGTTTCCTGCTGCTCTCAAGTCATGTCTCTCCCTTTTCATTTACGGTGTTCAAAGCCAAGTAGCTAATGCGAGATCTCCATTCAGTTTCAAAATGCTTGGTTGTAAGGGAATGTGGGAAATTCCTTTACAAAAAAAAAAAAGAAAAACAAAAAACAAACAAGAGACATTAAAACATACAGAGAAGTATAATAGTAAATGTGTGTGTGTGTGTGTGTGTGTCTGTTTAAGATGTTAGCCAGCTCATCTCTCAGCCCTCAGCTTGCTCCAGGCTTGATCTACGTGACACGAGCCTAGCAGGTGTGGTGACTGCGTACTGCTGAACTGTGTCCCAGCAGGTCAAAGGGTAACTGGGAGGTATTTTTGTAGGGAATTTACAGCCAAAGACGAACACACCGAGGGAGGCTCACACACTGGATCACTCTATTAATACACACTCCTGTGCCTCGACGCCCCGTTGTCGCAGCCCTGCACTTTTTCACACCCCTTCGCGCATGCATAAAACATGCACACAGACACACACCCATGAGACAAATAGATGCACACTCTGTCTACCTATCTGTTGCATCAAAAGAGCAGGACTGATCAAAGATTTTGTGCACATATGCACGCACCTAGTTACAGATGTACATTTAGACCCATTCATTTCTGATTTACGCCCCTGTCCTTGCCAGGTGGAGTGGCCCTATCATGTCGTTGTGCTTAGTGTAAATGGAGGGACAGCCATGTCCATAAATCACTAATAGAGGATCAGACTGAGAATGATACAGCCGCTGCTCAGTGGGCTTACCCTCGCTAGAAAGGGTGCAAAGCCGGTCAAAAGCCATGTGGAAAATGTGACTTACAAAGCGTGAATGTCTCTTAGTATGTGTCAGCTGTGCAGAGCAGGAAAAGTGTCTTCAGGCTGCAGTGTTGGTGTGTTGGTGTGTGTGTGTGTGTGTGTGTGTGTGTGTGTGTGTGTGTGTGTGTAAGCTGACTTGCTGTCCCTCTCCTGACTGCATGTGCCTGTCTGCTCCTCAGGGTTGTCAAAGAGGAGATTTCCGATGACAACGCCAAGCTGCCCTGCTTCAACGGGAGAGTGGTGTCCTGGGTAAGTGAGATGGATGCTGTCCCCGCGATGTCCCCCGGTCCTGGCTGCATGCCTGGCTGTGCAGCCTCACTGCAAGCTAAAGATATGTGGAGGCCCCATGGATCATGTAAATGTAGCCGTATAACGCCTCCACTGAGCTTTTTAAACACTCTTCACCATAATCTCACTGTTCAGCTGCAAAGTGCACTGTATAGGTGTCAGCAGTCCCATTAGGTGTTGACCTCTGCCGTGGTTATAAAATGCATTTAGCAGGGGCTGGTTTCGACTGCTAAAACAGGAAATAGAATACTGCTGTATTTTCACGGGGATTTACACAACACCTTTTCACCGGTCTGTTGTTCAGGCCATAAAAGACAAGTGAGAGCAGCGGCTTTACATGGTGCCGCAAGGCTGGAAACAGGGTTGTATAAATTATTATGACAGGCCATCCTACATACAGTACATTTAATCTACTGTAAATGCCAGATATAGATTTTCAGCCAAAACTGGGTGTTGTTTATAATAGTGTCAAGTCAAGTTTTTTTTTCAGTGGCATATCCAGACCAATTATGTTGGGGGAGCCCAGATGTGGCACAGAATCACATGCAGGGGAATCTGTCAATACATAACTGTGACTTTCACATGGATCATATCACAGCTTATGTTTTTGCTCTGTGCAGCTTCATGTTGTTTTTACAATTTCATTTGCATTAAAAATAGGTTTACCATATTCATGAGATATTCATGACATTAAAGCTATTTTATAGGTATGTTTTTTTTAAGTTGAGAGTGGCTCCCATTTATCATTTTTCCAGATAGTTTGTTGGTTTTACTTCATCTTTCAGAGCATGAGTGCCCTTTTGCTGTTAAATAAGATGTAGGTTAGTTAAGTTGGCAAATTTGCAACTTTGATAAACTGGCATTGCCAAACAGTCATGTCTGTCTCTCTTTCATAATATCAAGGGTTGGAAGAAAGGTTACAAATCTGTGCTTGGCTTAAAGGCATTTTTAACACAGGAGGGCACAAAAACTTGTTGAGTCATTATAACTTCACTGGCTGCTAGACGGTGTGATTGATTAGGTGATCAGGTTCATAACCTATCAACTGCCAGATTTAGTAGGCTGGCATTTGTAGGGGCCAAACGAATGTCTGTGGGTGTCAGTCCTAACCCAGGCCAGCCCTTGTACACAAGCTGGCTTTATTGATCAATCTATGGGCGCTCTTTTATTATGATCAGCCGCAGAATGTGCCAGTGCCAATGCTCTAGGGCACTTCAGCAGGCCAAATGGGGACTGAACACACACCCACCCTTTATAAAAGTGATCTCTCTGCTCACTTAGCCATGCTGTCACCTAACCACTTGCTGCCTCACAGATATGCATCTTCATATCTTCAATCACAGATATTGCTGTATACACAATTCAACATAATGTATGTATGCTTTAAGAGAAGTTCAGGTGTCTAAAATTCAACAAGATGTGGTGTTTACTCATGCCAGCTCTTAAACAGACTTAAGAATCCCTTTGCTTTAATTTTGATATGTATGATTTCATTTTAATGCGTCGATTATTCTGTTCATACTGAGAGGCAGCATTTTCTGTAAAACCTGAAGAACCAGGAGTGGTGAGGAATCAGCTCAATGTTAACCTGCTCCTTTGTCTCAGACGGAAAGCCAATGAGCACATAGCAGACAGGGGCTAATCTACGCAGACAGCAACACAAGGGGATGGAAAGTGTTGAGATGCTTTCAGTCTTTTTGAGTCGGAGCAAAAAGGCAGCGCTCAGGTTCATTTAAGAGCACGGTGACGCAGGTAGATGAAGCGAATTACCATAGAGATACTTGTGAATCCCCAAGCCTACATTAGCCTGTCCCAGTGGAATAATCATAATCCACACTGTCATTAGTCTTCCCAAGGCAGCCTCCTTTAACTTTCATTATTCTGACTTAGATGAAAGGAGAGTGGCTGTATCTGTGGGTCATTGTACATCATCCTTTGTACTGACACTCAACAGAGTAAAAGCAGTGTGGTCTGTTAGGTTTCTGTGACGTTCCCTCTGTTTCTCAAGTTGTTTATGCACAGCCACCAGTCATTTCTCCAGCTCCTGGGTGCATCTCATTTCACATCCTTCCCTTATGCCTGCTTGTGCGCCAGATGCATCTATCTCTGTGGTGCCACCATCACTGTGTGTTTATCTTTGAATGTTGCAGTCTGTCTAGGTTGTCTTTGATCTTGTCTCCTTACTCTGTATGGGGTCTACATCATTTGAAAAAACATATTTGCCATTGTTTGTGTATCTTTCCTTACTGAATATTAGATAATGCAGTTTTCCCTGTCTTTGTGTCCTTAACGTTTTTTGTTTTTCTTTCTTTCTCTCTCCCTCCATCTCTCTCTTTATCTCTGTGTGTGTTTCTCTTCTAGTTGGTCCTGGCTGAGAGTGCCCACTCTGATGGAGGATCCCAGTGCACTGAGAGCCATCCAGAGCTGCCCCCTCCCCTGGAGAGAACAGGGGGCATTGGAGACTCACGCCCCCCTTCCTTCCAGTATGTAGGCTGATTACCAGCTGTGATATATGCACAATTACACACACACAGACACGCAGGCAGATGTAGTCAAGCACACAATCATGTTCATGGGGTGACCTTTTTATTTCACTGCATTCCATATGTGCTAAATCACAATCTGGACAGCTCATCAGAGAGATTCAGCCCACTCACTCTTGTATGGGAGGTGTAGGTGGCGCATATCCCTGTGTGTGGATGTGACTTGAAGTATAGGGAAATGTGTGTGCGTTTGCATGTGCGTGGGTGTGTGTGTCTCCATATTCTTGTTAGCTATCGCTGGTGTTTATGTGTATATTTCCACTAGCTCGCAGTCGAAGTGCTTCCCGCCCACCCAGCCGTGGATAAGGCGTTAGTCCGCTCATCTATGTAAACATCCATATGATGAGTACTCCCCCAGCACGGCTGATTCTAGAAATAGCCTCCGCAGCATAAACATCTTCAGGGAAATACTGGCACTCAATGCAGCCCATTGTATTCAACCCCTAAGAGCACCCATCCGTACCCGAATGGTTCGCTGTTAAGGGGATATGTGGCCCGACCACGTGTGGTGTAAAACTGGCCCCTAAAAGCTCAGGAATAGAGACGTTTTCTGAGGCCTGCAGACTGTTATCTGAGCCTAGACTTTGACTCCAAACGGACACATTAGAGATTCTCAGTGCACTTGCTAAGGAGAAGGCCCAAATCTAAATATAGCAAGAAGGGCCGGGGGGCAGTGGGGCCGGGGTTGTTGCCATTACAGCGCTAGAGCAATACGGCTGAGGCTCTATATTGAGAACATGCAATCTGTCATGTCTCAGGGTATCTCTTTATCTAGTGTTTGACATCTCGGCTCGCTTTTGCCCTCTGCGGGCTTCTCCCTGCTGTTTGGCTGTCAGCTGGCCTGATGATTTTATTGTTCCTGCCCCTCTCTTGCTGGGACTACTGCCACCTTGTGGAGCAAAACAACAGTGCGCCAGCCCCCTTACCGCACGTCACTTCCCTCCCCCCTCGTTTCCCTCCCCCTCCCTCCTTCACTCTCACTCTCCCTTTCTCTCTGTCTCTCTTTGAGCCAGACAGGCAGGCTTTTCTCTCAGAGAAACAACGTGCTGAATTCCCTATAGCGAGCCTCCTCTCTTCCTGCAATGAATCCCGTCTTGCACCCTCTACCTCTTTTTGTAAATAGCTGGAATATTATTACCACTTCATTTTCCCTTTGTGCTTTATTCATGCATTTCATGTGTCCGTCGGTGTGAATGGCTGTATTTGATGAGCTGACAGAATAGGTGTTTTGCGCTGAGAACGGACAGAATTGATGTGCTTCTGGCCGGTAATCCGGATTAACGGACATTAAAGGCACCCATCTCCATTTCCCAGGAGGGAGGGGGTGGGCGATTGGCAGCAAAGCGGGGGAGGTGGGGGGTGGCATTTGTTCACAGCTGCAGCCTACCGCCCTGGGTAATCTCCCCCCGGATCAGCAGACCTCCCTCCTGGCTGGACAGCAGCCACAGACAGACCGACAGACAGGCAGCCACCACCACAACGGCCATCATCACACAGCCTTCCAATTACTCCCTCTTGTAGTTTAGTCAAACTAACCTCTTCCTTACATGCACCAGCGACTAAGTGCTGTTTTTAGCACAGGCTATTTGCATACATGCACTGGCCTGTGATGGCGAAGCCCTGCCCAGGTGCACCCATTAGGACTCTGATGCAGAAACGTGTAAGCATGCCTGGTTGAGCACTTTATCCCGCTGAGTGAACACAGAAGACACAGCAGCCTGTCTCCTCTTGTGTGTTTCATTTGCATTGATCATCCACACGTTGCCACCGAGGTGTAGTAGGCCGTAGCTTTTTATCAAACACCCTGCATGGCGATGCATTTCTTTGTTACTCCATTTTTAATTTTGTTTCTGTATCAATGTCAGGGCATAACTGTATGGTCTGTGTGTGTGTGTGTGTGTCTGTGTGTGTTGTGGAGGACACCACTAATTATAACATTTTGTATAAATAGTATGTCTTTCTTTCTATAAATATCATTTCCAGCTGTATGGAAACAAAGTAGTATCTGGGATATCATCACTCACTGTGCCTTTAATAATATTCAGTTCAAAGTCCCTATAGGTGTGTAGGCTAAAAAAAAAAAAATCAATCAAGCACAGTTCAAAAAGCCTTGTTATGCCCACTGACGCAAGTTTGATTGCTTCAAACTTGCTTCAGTGCTTCTGTCAATAGAGTGCAGGCTTTTTTCCACCGTAGCGATATGTATAGAAATGTGGGAATGTTTTTACTAGAATTCTTAGCAGAAACATACATTCTTTGTTCTGTGTGCTTATAAAATTTCAAGACGTGTGTACAGGAAGCTGCGGTGATCAAAAAGTGTGTGTGTTTGCGGGGGCTTTTGAAAATTGCTGTTTTCAAATGTCAGAGTGGCAATTACACCTGTGTGTGAATACAGTGTATGTATGACATTATTTGTATACGAGTGCTGCCTTTTGAACATGTGTGTGCATGGGTGCATGAAGTGCTTAAGCATATGTGTTTAGGTGTGACTTTTTATGCAGGTGTATAAGGTAGGTGTAGCCGACATGTTTAAGTGTGTATGACAGATAGACAGGGTTGAGCAGTGTTCTCACCAGCCTCAGGTTTCTTTGGAGCCCGGTGGCTGTTTAAGTCCCTTAACCCCGGTGCCTGAGGCCACGGGCTCTCCAGCCCTCTGACAGAATAACAATCTGCCCTCAAGCCCCTCCAGAACCCCCAGACTCCTCCCAGATCCCAAGTACACAGCCCTGCTTATTGCTCAGCCCACACCTGATCTACCACTTCCCCCCTTTTCGCTGTCTCCTCTCTCTCTCCCTCTCCCTGTCTCTCTGTTTCTCTTCACGCTACAGGCACCATCTGGGCTTTCAATAGGACTCATTAATGCCAGTATTGTCCAGAATGGCTCCCTCTCAGGGTATCTGGCCATTAATGACACTTAGTGAAAAACACATCACATACCATGCAACAATGAAACTGCTATTTTGGCCAGAGGGATTGAATTTGAAGCAGAGTCATAATACGAGTTGCATATTCCCCTAAGGTTGAGTGGCAACCCAACAGATATTGTAACTGACAGCAGTGTATTATAGCTGGGGATAATTCAGGGATGTTGTTAAGAGGCTGGCTACAGAATTATTTTGACCCACCGAGTGTGTGTGAGAGAGGGAGAGAGAGAGAGAGAGAGTCAGAGGCAGACACAGTGTGTTTTGTACATCAGCATGAATCTGAGCGAAGTTTTCCAATGTGTGTTTTGCAGTGCCAATGCGGTGAGCAGTCGAGATGGCCTGGACACAGAAACGGGTACAGAGTCCCTCCTGAGCCACCGGAGAGAGCGAGAGAGAGAGCGTGCTCGGAGGAGAGCGAGAGAGACTGAGCGTGAGTATTACCAGCAAGGAACGGACAGTTCCAAAAAAAAAAAAAAAAAAAAATTCAATTTTCCTGTCAATTTGACATTATCACATTTTGGTGCCTCCAAACACTTATTTCGCTTACTCTGCTCTATCCGCTCACCCGAAACAGTGGACAGACAGCAGGCAGGTAAGGAAAAGACCCCGAGGGAGCATATGGTGCATGCTGAGCTTTAGTTATGTGAGAGCAAGAAACACACACACACACATCCTGATGCTGGAGATAGTACCAAAGCTAGTAACCAGCACCTCATCTTGCCACACGACAAAGATTGCTTCTGGCAGTCTCTGCCTTCCCCAATTCTTCGTCTTCTCCTGTTTCCTGTGTGCAGCTCGAGTTTATGGTCAGAGGCTGTTTTCCACTTGGTAGTTGCACTCCATTCCTATAGGATAATCCTTTCTTGTCAGAAGACACTAATTTTGTGAAATACCCGAGGCAGATCTGTTGCTTCCTATTGTTGAGATCTGAATGCAGTCATGTACGTTTTACCTGCTGGGGAGAAGTAATTGGTTGGATGTTTTTTTTTTTTGTATTTTTTTCTACTGGAATGTTTCTGCTGTGTCTGCATACAGACTAGCTCTGTAAAATGTGAACATGGGAAAGAGTCAGTCAGCCTTGATCAAGCATAAACACATCTGCTGTATTATTTAGCTCACTGAAGGTGTTCTGGCACTCGACTGCAGTAAATTCTATTAAGGTCACTTTGGTAGAAGGACAGCTTCCTCTCTGCTCCTTCAGAGGAACTCCTCTCCTTACGCGCTCGCTATTTTCAGGATGAAGGCCTGCCAGCCACCGTCACATGCCTCTGCTCTCCGAAACAGAGAGCGGGGTACTGCAGGAAAATACGAGGTGTGGTAGGAGCATAGTCATACCTGCAGTAGCTAGAGCATTTTGTGATCTGAATTCAGCAACATGACTGACAGTTTGATTGACACGATTCCTCTTTGAGCTATCCACTTCAATCCATTCTTGTCTTGGTTGTTGGCAGTATTAGTTGGTTTTATTCCAGGAAGTAATAAACCAGCAGCTTCTAGTGCCTGCTGTCTGCTCGTGTTTTTCCTCCATGCCCACAGCAAAGCCAGTTCTTTATCTCCCTTTCTCTCTCTCTCTCTCTCTCTCTCTCCCTCTCTCTCTCTCCCAGCCTCTCTATCTTTCCTACCCTCATCCTCTCTTCACAGCACGCCTGCCTCTTTGGATCCTGTGCTCCAGGCTCATTAACCAAATACTCATTAATTTATGTGGTGCAATTAGTATCACAGACTCCAGCATCAGGTTGAGGTGGTAGGGAGAGAAGAGAGCTGTAAATGTGTCACACTAGAAACTGAGAATAAACTGAATATGTAAAATTTATCTTTGCTGAATAACATCATTTTCACATCCGTTGCTTTCATCATCATCACAGCCTTATGCATCCCATTACTGTGCGTCTCTCAACAATATGCACAAGACATATTGTTGGCCTTCATTGTGTCAAATCTCCTGTCACTAACTCCCTAGTGCACATCTGCTGTTTTGTGTGTAATGCCGAAATACCCCTGGCTTAATGAACTTTGCATCTGTCTTGTGCGCTTCTCCATATTCATTTGACCTTGTCACAAATTAGATGCAATCACATGGAAAACCAAAAAAAAAAAAAAAAAAAAAGAGTTGCTTCTGGGCTGTCTCAAATTGCTCTCACTACCCCTGCAAGTGTACCAACAAATCCGCATACAAATACACAATCTCTCTCTCTCTCTCTCCCTCTCTCTCTTTCCCTCTCTCTCTCTCACACACATACATTTTTCACTGTATCCCCTCTGCAATAGCCTGCTTGTTTCGTAGCTCTAATTAAGTTAAAACATCAAGGGAATTGGTCGTGCCCCTCTTCGTGAATGTGCAGTTTCACGGCTCATAAATCTGTCTTACACGGACCAATATAATCTAATTCAATTAGGTTGTATTTGTTTAGTGGCTGCTACGGTGCGTCATTGGCACAAAGCCTAGATGCACGGGCAGATTAAGGAGGAGCCAGTAGCCCCGCCTCCTTACCTGCCCGCCTGCAGCATCAGCAGCAGCAGCAGGAATTCCCCTGTCACATTATACACACACTTGGAGTGATTCTGTCTCTTGTGTGTGAACGCTAGCTGTTTTACACTGAACAGAGCAGGCTGAGTGATAGCGCTCGACCCTGGTAAACATATCCCTTGTTCTCTTCTTTCTGTGCTGCTTGGGAATGAATGGATGAATAATGCAGTGGTTGAAATTTTTAGGAGGTTGTACAGGTGCAGAACCCTGAGGGCAGCATGGACTTATGGGATGGGATCTGTTTCAGGACAGCCAGGTGTTGGATATTTTACTTGTTCTGGGACAAAGGGGAGGATGAACCAGCTTTCAGTTAGGTACCAGGGGCAAGCCAGTTTTGACACCAATATTCAGAGGTGAAACTCCAGCACGAAATACTTAAAACACAAAAAAGCGTTGATGTTGTATAAAGCAGTAGTCTGTTACCCTGCCAGCATTTCATTGTGAAGGGCAAAGAAGACATGGCTAAGCCTAAGCACTTATGTTTGTATTAGTGTATTAACACAAAGCCCCAAATACAGCTGGCCCGGTGAAAATCACTGTCCTCTGTTGTGCACAATCACAAAAATCTTTGCTGTGCTGGGATGCTGCCAAACACCTTTTGCTCTTTTAATAACCTGATGGTGTTTCACCTGAAGCAGAGCAGGGACAGGGTAGCACATAACCTCAAATCCCGTATTATCTCAGGACACACTTTCTCTCCATTTTGCAGAATACCGACCACTGATTGGTCAGATACAGATTAGCAGACATGCTATAGTCGCGTGCCATGGGTGGGAGGGAGGAGGTAATACCTAGTGCTCACTCTCAGTCAGCTCAGTTTCTCTGTGCGTCGGATGAGAGCACGCTGACGGCTGTTGCTGTGGTGAGAGAGACAGCAGGATTTGTGGTGTTATTTTTGTTGAGGCTATGTGACATTTAACGATGTTAGAGATGGGATAACATTTGTGGTTAGTTTAATGCAAGTTGTTTATTTCTGTGTTATGCCAGTGCAGTTATTATTAGTTACACAGGAGTTGTTGTTTTGCACTGAGTAAACTATTTGATTGTGGTTGCTTTGTTTTTTTTTTTTTTTATAGGGTGATGTTTTTTTCTTGTAGGTTATAACCAAAAAGACTTAAGCAAGAGTAAAGTTTTTACCTTTTATCTGAAGAGATTTATGACATTATTTAATTGTTCTAGTGAAAGTGACAAATCCACCAGGTTAATCAATCTTATGAATCTTATGATAGTTATTGGACAGTTTTGGCATGGAAGAGTCTGCCTGGAGCACTTTGCAAACTTAGCCTGTAAAAATATATGCAAATTGATAAGAAGAATTCACAGCATTGCAACTTTTGAAAGGGAGTAGCTGCCGTGGATTGGTGATGTTTTAAGTTGCTCAGGTCTAGTGAAAAAGTAAAGTTGCTGTTGAGTTTAAGTGTTCACTTATTTTTTTTCTTACTTGTCACTGTTTGTAGGAGTGTCTTTACACTCATTGCCTGTTTAATGCACTGCCTCTATTGTAGATGAGCTGTGGAGCCTGTCAGCAGCCAGCCGGTGGGCAGAGACAGTCTGGGGCTCAGGCTGGGTTTTAGAAATAGACGATTGCCCAGATGGAGGACAGCACAAAGACACAGCCCGGGCAGACACAGATTTAGATCTGACTTGGTTAACCTGTGCACTCATTAGTGTACTGGTGTGGGAGTTGTTGAAGTGTGAGAAAATATGTGTGAGTGAATCCTGACAGAAGGAATGTCACTCTTCTGAACGAGCGCTTTTATACTGACTGTAGCTCAGCTTTCATATGAGCACCTTTTGGGCGGAGCGAGCCATGGGAACTACCACATTGCTGGAATGTTTTGGTTGCTCCGGGCGAACACGCTCTCAGCCACGCCGTCTTCACTTTACCAGACCATTCCAGCCAATCCGCTGCTACCCTGAGACAGCGCCACCTCCTTGCCAATGTATGTATGAATATGGACACAGAAGGGGGTAAAGTGTTGGGAACTTGCTATAGAGCTAAGATTTTTTTGATTGATATCTTTCTCTTTCGAAATGAATGCTTAAACACCACCAAAATCCATTTTAACAATGTAATCAACCATATTCAGTGTTAAAATCTTGTTTTTCTTAAAACAAGTGAATAAATGTGCCAGAGGGAAGAGATAAGAGAGATAATCCCACTTGTGTCCGGTACTAATCAACTTTTTTTTGAGAGGGGTGGGCAGGTCTGCCTTGTTTTTTTTATGTTTCCAAAAAAAAAAAACTGGAACTGCATCAGAAACAAATGGGATTATCTCATCCCACTGACAGATACTTTCACTTGTTTTAAGAAAAACTATTATTTTAGTCTAAATATGGGACTACATGACGTTTTAAGATGAAGTAAGTGTGCTGTTTTGAAGTGAGTGTGTTGTTTTTTTTCTTTCACTTCATTATGGCTTCGCATTTTGTAACTCAATTGAAGCCAAATCCATTTTTGATCCTTTACTTGTCATTCCATGCACTCTTAAGATGGTGAAGTCTGACTGAAATCCTAGTCCTACTTTTCAGCTGTGACCTCACTGTGTTTACATTGTTGTCAAAATCATCCGGAGGTATCCAAAGGGAAAAGCTTTTTGGTTGTTCATGATCCCTCTCCAAATCAGCCCCTCTCACTAACTCCACGTGTCTCTCTGCTCTCATTTTCCTCTGACCCACTGATGAGCAACCTGACCTTGGGTCTGACTCACTGCTGTTCTGTTGTTCCTCCCTGCAGTTCCTCGCATCAATGGTCACTCGAAATCAGAGCGCACAGCGAGGGACTCAGCCATGGGTTACGACAGCGCCTCAGTGATGAGCAGCGAGCTGGAATCCAGCTCCTTCGTCGACAGCGAGGAGGATGAGGATGCCAGCAGGTAACGTACCTCCTCATATTACTTTGTGCTCTCCCCCTTATCAGCATTTATTTTTTCCAAATCTTATTATTGACGTTGAGTGCATAAAAAGACAAGACCAACAAGACATGTAAACAAATGCACTTCACATTAACAGCTCTTCAAAGGTCCTTGTCATCTGAATACAGATGTATGGTCCACTGCAGAAGGATGTAATGTGAATACAAGCATGTCTTACTCTCATACTCCTCTCACTGTTAAATTTTGTATATATACTGATCTTTTAAAATACATAATCCTTCACCATCTCTATTCTGCACAAATGCCCAATTTCTTTACAGGGATCATTAAAGTTTTGTATAATTTAATATAACAACCAAAAAACAACAAAAAACCCAGAAGCATGATTCTGATATTCCTGACCATGCTTTTAAACTCGTAGCTTATTCTTTTAACTCAGTCTACTTTCTCCTCTTCACTCCCGCTGTTTCAGACTCAGTAGCTCCACAGAACAGAGTTCCTCCTCCCAGCTGATGCGCAGACACAAAAGGCGTCGGCGGAGGCATAAAGTGGCCAAAATAGACCGGGTGAGCACCTCTTACACACATCACTGCTTCTGATGAAATTGCATCGGACACTAAAGTGTGAGAAACAGATGTGGCAGCTGATTGATTTAGACTTCATGCCAGTCTGACTTTCTGATGTATCACTGTATCCACCTACTGCCTTTCTAGTCCTCGTCCTTCAGCAGTATCACAGACTCCACCATGAGCCTCAACATCATCACTGTCACGCTCAACATGGGTAATCCCTCTACCGTTCAATACAGTCATATATTTTCACATATATTAAGAGAGAGATTGTGTAAAATACAGTTGTAATTTTTGTTATGTGATAAGGCTGTGTTGTTCATTACTCTCTTTTTTCTTTTCTTGTCACCCTGACAGAGAAATACAACTTCCTGGGTATCAGTATTGTTGGTCAGAGTAATGACCGGGGAGATGGAGGCATCTATATTGGCTCTATCATGAAGGGAGGAGCTGTGGCTGCTGATGGCAGAATAGAGCCCGGGGACATGCTCCTCCAGGTACACTATGGCTTTTTAAAGTCGGGTCCAGGGACCCCCAGGGGGCCTTGAGGGGCTTCCATAGTGTTCTCAGCAAAATGAGAAGTAATATTACACTGTAATTGAATTCCTTTGAAATTTTTACAGGATTTTTCTTCTTTTTTTTTTTTACCTCACCATTTTAGATCTGTGTTATCGAGGATTAAGATGTGAAATCCAAACAATTTAATGTTTAACACAAGCCAAAAGATCTTCTCATTTCATTTCATAACTACAAATGTGGGTCCATGGCTTTGATAAAAGTCAACTTAGAGGGTCTGGAACATGAAAACGTCATGAGTTTTCATCATTCAGATATTTTACTGCAAAATTGTGCAGTATAATGGTGTAATGACAAAAATATTATGAGAATTGCCTGATTTTGTACAATGTGATAGCTCAACTTCATATATAATGGTCACTAGATTTCTGTCTATGGTTTTGTGACCTATTAATATCCATAATATCCTATTGACCTTGCTTGCTTGACTCTTGTATAGAAGTTATAATTCTGCCTCTCCTTTTCCTTCCTGTTATTGCATCTCTTTGATCTCTGTATGGCTGGTTTCAGTATGGCTACACCCAGTTTTATGCACATGATGGCTGATAAGTATTTGCTGTTGCCACAACATTCACGATGTAGTTTTTGCTCTGGCTGTGTATACTGTAGAAAGCAGCTTAGGATTTGCGAGCTTTTCTATGCTTTTGAAAGCCTAACAGCGCTGCACAGATTAACTTGTTTACTGTACAAGTGGATAAACAGATATGAGTCCTCTGCAGAGCTGTTTAGTCATAAAAAATACCCTGCATGTGATGCTGCTGGATGTAATGTTTGACACATTTGTGGCTTGCCAACCAGGTGAATGATGTGAACTTTGAGAACATGAGCAACGATGACGCAGTGAGGATCCTCAGAGAGATCGTGTCCAAAACTGGGTAAGGAGAACGGTGCGCTACGCATACGCATGCTCAGAGAAATTAGAAGTATCAGGAATATTTGACTCTCTTCAGCGGGAGATTATTATAAAAAAAAACAACTTACAGCTAACCCACTGCTAACACATAAAACAGATACTATCACCGAGTGCCGTATGTGTGTATGAGGGACTTAAAGTATTAAAGAAAAGCTTTCTGAGCAATAGTAAGACTCCATAAAGTATTAGCATATCCCAGCAGTTAATCTCTGACCAGGATGATTGGATCAGTAGAATTAATATACGCTAGGCAGCTTTGTTGTAACTGTGTACCACAAAATAATATTTTCACTACCATCTCTTTGTTTTTTTGGGCTCAGTTGAATATTTCTCCTGTTTCTTCTTTTTCTTTATTATCAAGCTAGACAGATCTTTATTCAAGTTATTAATCATTTGTATATGTTTCCTTTCCAGTCCTATTAGTCTTACAGTTGCCAAGTGCTGGGACCCGTCCCCACGAAGCTACTTCACCATCCCTCGTGGTAAGAAAAAAAAAAGGCATCACACCAGCATCATGACTCTTCTAGAGCAGGGTCATGCTATATATATGTTCTCATTTCATAAATTTGAAGCAGTGCAACTAATACTGTGACCCTGACCAGGTGTTACCTGATGATTGCTGTGCTGTATCATTTATCAAAAGTGCCTTAATGTTTGTTTTCCAGCTGAGCCCGTGAGGCCTATTGACCCTGCAGCCTGGATCTCCCACACCACCGCTCTGACAGGACCTTACCCGCACTACGGTAAAGACAGCACCACCGCGCACACTGTGACACTCACCGTCTGATTATGATTGTAACCCTGCAGCATTTAGAAAGTTGTGCTTTTTCTCACATCGTTTCCTCCATCCCAGAATTCGATGACCTGCCTCTGTCTGCGAGTAAGACAGACATGGCAACCATCGTCAAGGTGATGCAACTTCCTGACTCCGGTCTAGAGATTCGAGACAGGATGTGGCTGAAGATCACCATCGCCAATGCTGTTATTGGTGAGAAGAGACCTGAGAACACAGAAAACAAAAACTTGTAGTGATGACACTTTTTAGTCTTCTAAGCCAGGATTAAGAATTGGTTGATAGAAATTGGTCAATTATACATTTAGAGTAAGTAAACCAGGAAACTCAAAGGAGGCATGATGGATATGGTTAGTCATTTTCACTTGGTGGGGTGTCAGAAAATGTTTAATAATTTACCTGTTTGCCAGTTTTTTGGGGAAATTAAAATTGCAATGCTTCTGGCGCATTCACCTCTAAAAAAAAGCATATACTATTACAAACCCATTAAAAATATCAAACTTCAAAATTCTTCCACGCAGGCCTATAGGCTGTGCTGCAGTCGACTCGCCAACTAATAATTTATTTAAGATAATGAAACATTCACTAGCCCTGTGAGATTTTATTTAAACTGATGTTGTTAAATATTACTTACTAACATATCAGAAAGCATATTTCTTTCTCTTTATTTGAGCAGGCAAATTATTCGCATTATACTTATGAGGAAACGTGTTAGCCTATTTGTAACCAATCTTTAAGGTGTAGTGGCAACTGATTTTAGCAAATATTTGTTTTTTTTCCTTGCAACATAAAATTCAGTCTGAGATCTTAATAGCAATATGGAGAGTCAGGCTGGGAGATATAACGATATTATATCAATAATGTGTTATTAAGACTAGATACCGTAAAATCACAATATGGCATGAGTATTGTCTCTTCCTGGTTTTAAAGGCTGCGTACAGTAAAGGGAAGCAACTTTCTGAACTTATTATATTATTCTAGCTGCTCTGTTATTTTCCTCTACCTGCCTGGTCATTGTATCCACATTACTAAATGATTGCTAAGCAAAAATCTCTTGTGTGTAAATATCTAATGAAAGCACAATAGTCCTCCCTGCAGTATAGTCACAATATTGATGCCGAGGTATTCAGTCAACGATATCATGATCTTTGGTTTGGTCCATCTCTCCTTGAATTATGTCCTTTTGCTCCAACTTTATTCAGACCTTAGGTGTTCTTGTTAATGTGATGTAGCTGCTCATCATGCTCTTGCTATTAGTATCTGTCCAGCTGACTTTATGATAGCAGGAGACTAGATGTCTCTGTGTGTGTATGTGTTGCTGTATCAGGTGCAGACGTGGTGGATTGGCTGTACTCCAGAGTAGAGGGATTCAAGGACCGGCGGGATGCGCGGAAGTACGCGAGCAGTCTACTGAAGCATGGCTACCTGCGACACACCGTCAACAAAATCACCTTCTCTGAGCAGTGCTACTACACCTTCGGGGACCTGTGCCAAAGTAAGGCCCCGCCGCTCCTCTCGATGTGTCAATAATAAAGCCATTTCTGTCCTGTGATGGCTCTTGTATGAATAGAGGGACTGTGCTAAAGCCCTCCCTCTCTCTCTTCTTTCCAATCAGACATGGCATCGCTCAACCTGAATGAGGGCTCCAGTGGTGGAGGCTCCGAGCAGGACACTCTGGCACCGCTCCCTCCCACCAGCAACCCCTGGCCCCTGGGCGGGCAGCCATTCCCTTACCCCCCTTTTCCCTCTGCACCCCCCAGCTTCCCGCCAGGATATTCAGACCCGTGCCACAGTTTCCACAGCGGGAGCGCAGGCAGCCAGCACAGCGAGGGTGAGCGATGGGCAGGCGGACGAGTGGGGCCTTTGAGTTTCCCGTCAGCCTTTCATTCACTGATGTGATAATTTGACTCAACATGCAACATGACATTATCCTTAATCTAAGTATTCCTGGCACATTGTGTCAGTATTCATCAGTGTCTGACTCATGTTAATTTTAGCTTTTCTTGGCCTTCTGGGTTGTAAGCTGACATCAGATCGCATATTTCCATTATCAAATATGTGTTTTCTAAAAGTGGTTCTGTATTGTCAAGGTCAATCATGAGCATCTTGAGTCATGCAGCGGACAGCTCTGCAGTACTGGGTGTGTACAAAATAAAACCCGATCAGCCATGTGATTAAAAATTGCCAGCTTGAAATGATCAATTCAAAGCCCATCATTTTCCATCAATTCTTGAATGATTTTTTTTTTCTTTTAATTGTGAATCAAACATGATAGTGCGCTGTTTTGCTATTGCATGGTTTTTCATATCTGCATTGAGGGAGAGTGGCATTGTGGGTGTTCACTGTACTTATGTAAGTGTGTAGGTGGGTGGTGGTGTGGAAGTGTGGCAGCAGCATAGTATTTCTAATGATTTTAATAAGTGAGCCCAGACCGCTAGTGGTAAGTTACATGTTACCATACGTCACTCTGATTTTCCTCCATTTTGAGTAATTCATCCAGACATTGTCACGTCATGGTTTTAGTCGGTGATCATTCTTTCAATTGGATGTCTGCAACCTTTGGGAGGAGGGAGAAAAAAGATAAGAGCAGTTTTGTGTTGTAGAATATGATGCATTTTTGTGTATCTTTGTAATCTGAATTTATAGTTTGTTTCATTTCAAGCATTAGTGGGCAATCATGTGTCTGCCTGAGTGTGTGAATGAGTGCATGTGTGGGACTCTGCATTTTTGATGGGGGGATCCTCCGTGGCTCTGTGGTTTATTGTAGTGTTTTTTGTTTTTTTGTTTTTTTTTTTGTTTTTAGCTGGATGAGAACAGAAGGGCCAATAATAGCCATAGGCGTAACACAAGTTAGATGCAGTAGAGCTGGACTAGAGCAGGTAGCGTGGGAAGGGCTGGGCTGGGTGGTGTGTGTAATTCTGTTGTTCCCTCTGTTTCTGCTGGGCAACGGTAGACTGAAGGAGGAGGTAGTCCCAGGACACTGGGGGAACCGGTAAGCCAGCAAACCCCCCTCTCCTCCTTTGCTGCTTTCTTTCTTCCTTTTGCTCTCTCTATTTGTCTCTCAATTCATCTTCTTCATTCTTGTCTGATTCAATTACTTCTCCCCTTCTCTCCCTCTGATTCTCTCTTTCGCTCTCTCGTCCTCAATGCCCTCGACATTCTCCACCCAACATAGCTTTAAGGTTTTTTTTGTTCCTCCGCCCCTCCCATGCGTCTTTCTTCGAGTCTGTCCGTGTGTTTGTGTCACTGTACCTGGAGCAGTGTGTGACTCTCCTGACAGTCCATTCTCCCTCTTTGCACCTCTGGGCATGCATCCGTGCTGTGCTGGGACCGCAGTGAGAGAGGTGCATGATGCAGGATGATCACTACGAGGCTTGTGCTATCATTCTCACTGACAGGGGGCAATCATGCACCACTTTACCCAGTACTGTGGGGCTCATTGTGGAAGAGGAGGCGGGGAATGTTTGATCTTGCAACAATGTGGTACACCTCTATCAGTAGGATTACTGGCACTGAGACCAGACACTGATATGCATAAAAAAAAATTAACAAAAAACAAAAAAAAAGTAAATGCTGCTCTTTTTTTGTTTCTGTTTTTGTTTTTTACAAAAAAAAACCATGTTTGGTAATTCTGTATTATTCAGTAGCGCAGTGTCTATCTGATGCAGGTGTATTTCTTACATTTATACTCTGTGAATGTTTCAGTGTTTTTATGGATATCAGCGGAGGCTTCACTTACTGCAGTTGGAACATGGGGAAGAAGCCTTTGAGATAATCATGTGTTTGCCCTTGACTGTCGACTCTTAGTTCTGGATTGCATCAGAAAATAATGTATAGTCACACCTTAAACAAAGTGCATTATGTATTTTACAGCATTCTTTAGCTTTACACTACCTCACACATAATGACATATTCCACATGAAAATATTTCACGCTCATGTGCAATGTCTGTTGTGGTTCATGAAAGGTTCATTAAGCTTTTATAACGTGTTTTTGTTTAAAGTGTGACCTTCTGCCTCCGTGGTAATCAATAGCAAATTCAGCTGGTCTAAATCAGCTGTAGCTGAGAGGTTGGAGCTGCAGACTGTGTGTTAATAGCACTAGGTGGGTGGGTATCGATGGCCAAGCTAAAACGTCTGTGCTTTCCTTTCTTCTTCCCAGGAAGCCGAAGCAGTGGATCCAACCCTAGCGCAGGGAAAGGCAGACGCTCCTCCCCGCAGGAGAAGGGCCACAGGTCGACATGCAGCGAATCAGAGCCAGGCGTCCGTGGAGGGAGGCGCGGTGATCGGTCTGCCAGCCAGATGAGCCATCACAGCCATGCTCTCTCCAGTCACAGCCATGCCCGGTCAAGTTTCAGTCACACTCAGTCTCACAGGAGCCACTCCCTCTCACAGAACAGCCATGCCTCCTTCACCTACAACCACGCCCCCTTCACCCAGCCGGGGCCTGGCTCCTGCGCCCACAGCGAGCGAAGCCATGCCTCCTCTTATGGCCCCCCAGGCCTGCCCCCTCCTTATTGTCTGGCCCGTCTGGCCCCCAAGGCCTCAGTCAGCAGCAGCACGCCCCCCGGAGCCCCTCCTGGGAGAGAGCTAGCAGCCATTCCCCCTGAGCTCACCGCCAGTCGCCAGTCCTTCCAGCACGCTATGGGCAATCCCTGTGAGTTCTTCGTTGACATCATGTGACAGGACAGTGCCTTTAAAACTCATCGAGCAAAAAAACAATCTCCCTGACCCACTCAGCCCCTTCTCTCTATCCTCTCACTGCAAACCCCGTTTGCCGCTGACTGTCCCTGAGTTCAGAATGTAAACACTGGCCCGCCACCCTCTGCTATAACAACGGCCCCTCTGACGTCTAAGCAAAGGAATATGGCCAGCAAGAGCACAACAGGAGGGAGTCCTCTCACACACAAAAGCACGGGTCCTCTGTGGCTAAAAACCCTCTTTTGTATTGACGTGACGTGTACAGTTTGTGAAATGTGAGTGGTATTCAATGTGGTGATCCTTGGAAGCTGCCACACAGACATTCTCGGGAGTGTGTACTCTGCCCAGAATATTTTCTGTTCTGCGAGACCTTTAAGTTGGCTGGGCTTGGATCTCAATCCCCCAGGCCCAGGACTAGACCTAGCCCCACAGTCCAGACTGAGGACGTTTTCTCCGGGGCCAGGACTCAGACTCGATCTCCTGGCTCATCTCCTCTGCACACACACTGCTAAAATTTGGCACATTACACCAAACCTCTGGCCCTTACTGACCTGTTTTTCTGTATGCTGTGGCATCGCCTGTGGCATAAGTAAGCTCTTACCTGCCAGCTAGTAAATGCTAACCTTGATCAGTTGACAGTCCTTGGATTTCTTCAACTTCATAAGGGAGGCCCTGTAGCCAGCCATTAGTTTAACTAGGCTGTGTATTGCATGACTGTCTCAACTGCTTTAAAGGAGAGAAATTTTATAGATGAATTTTGTTTTAAGTATTAAAACTTCGGGGTTGTTACCCCTTGCCAATGTTCTAAAGGAAGAATCCATACACTGGATGATTTTTGTGATGTTATTTATGTGATCATGTTACATTGATGGTGTCATACTTTGTCCACTATGGCTGACTGACAGACAATCAGACATCACCCTTTGTGAATCAGTGGCCAGTTACCACTGTCCTAGCTGTGCTTTGTCGAATGTATCATTATTCCTGTCAGTTATTGAACCCTGACACTCATAACACTTTTGTTGTGAACAAATTTAATATCCTAGTAAGCAAATAAACTTGCAAACAGGATTGCAAACAGTGGACGCCCACCACCGCTTTGAAAGAAAACCGACTGGGTAGAATTGGGTTGACCAGACTGCTAAAAGCATCATGAGTGTCTCCTTTGTAGCGAGTGTGATCTTAGATAAAAATCAGTGTGACAAAAACCAAAGCCTCACATTGTGTGGTGGGTAGTTCTAGATATTGTAGGAGTTGTCTGTGATCTATCTAAGATTATCATCGGACACTTCTCGTCTCATCAACTGACTTCAAAAACGCGACTTCAGCCTCCAGATTCTGAACTCTTTCCAAACAACGGCAAAACCCTATTGTATCTAATTAAAATATAGTTACAAGTGGGAAGGAACTTGCAACACACCAAGTATTTGAGCACTTTTCCATTTTCTCTCTCCCTCCTTTTAGTATGAAACACTGTTTGCAATCAAAGCTTTCTCTTTAATTTTGTTTCTTTACAAAAGAGGAATAAATTGTACATAGAAATTTATTATATATATATGAATAAAAATATATATGTTCAAAATTGTGTCTGAATCTTTTCTAATGGAGTATAAAACACATGTAGAGACCAATTGTCACACACCCATAGCCTTGATGCAAAATGATTAAATACCTTTGTCTCAACAAATAAGTCTACAGGGTATTAAAATGCAGTAGACAATGCAGTTATGAACACAACGGGTTTTCTGTCTGTCTGTCTGTTTTCTGTGTCCTCAGTGACATACTGTGTTCAAAATATACACACAACTTTACATCAAAGAAGTACATCAAAGGTTCAAATGCCATTAAAAAACATCAATAGGTCTACAAAAGGCAAAGATTCATGTTAGGCCGTTGTCACAACCATGGATCTATTCCACGGTTCTGTTGAAATACGTCTTAGATTTTTTTGTATGGGAAAAAACCTCCTAAAATAAAATTTAAAAAAAAAAAAAAAAAAAAAAAACATGGATAATTACTATGACTAAGATAACTGCCATTTACACTATTTTTTTTTTTTTTTTTTTTAACTTTTATTTATTTTTTTTACTTTTGGAAATTCTAAGCATTCTATGGGTTGAAATATTCCACAGTCAAAATTAGGGCAAAGAAATTTTACTCTGCCCTTTCAGGCGTTCAGGGTTTCTTTTAGTGCCACTAGATGGAGACATTTAATGTCTAATTCACTGCTATTAATTACATCAAAACCCAGAATTTCATATATAGTATGCATTTCATAATTCACCTCAGTCAGTGGTTGCTTATCACACATATTAAGTTAATTTGTTGGTTTAACAGACCAGGGTGGTTATTCCTTAATACCTCTACCAACCTCACCTCTGTGTGGGCATAAGATAAAATCTGTCAGATAACCTGTATTAGTTAAACCAATACAGACGCATCAAACAGTGTCAGTCTCGCTTCATTTGCTTTTACGATAAAAGCAGACCGTTCTGAGTGGAAGTTCCTACCACCAAACCTGCTGTGTGGACTTTCCCAGTCACTGGCTGACGTTAGTCCGAGGAGGTGCGTATAGGCCCACGAGCCAAACCCAGACAGACCCCCACAGTGCTGCTTTCTTGACAGGCCAACCACAAGGCTATAAGACATGTTTTGAGACCACACTCCCCCAGATAGTAGGATGTGTGATGATGAGCTTGGCAGGAAGGAAGTGATGCTATAAGGCCACCCACAGCTGCGGAGGCAGAGTAAAGAGCACAGAAATACAACAACTCCCCCCAAAAAGAGCTACATGTTTTCTGATTGGCTGTGAACCAGGTAAATCGAAAATGTGTCATCCCAGCATTAAAGTGAGTCCCTCAGAGTTCTTCAGTCACAAGTAAAATGACATAGTTGCAGTTTGTCTCTGGTTTCCCCTGAATCAGATACCAGCCTACAGTCATATGTAACCTGACATGCAGCTGTTCTCATTACCACCCCACACACTCACTTACCAGCAGTATGAATATTACAAGTACACTACTTACAGAACTGCACAATAGTATTTCCCCAAGTCAGCATGATAATTGGGCTATTGGGGCTATTATGCTTTATAGCTGAAGTGATGTGGAGGTAGAAAGGCAAATGTGGGAGGGGGTTTCTTGGTGTGTAGGCAGACAAGGTACAGATCTTTTTTTTTTTTTTTTTTTTTACATTGCAGCCTGTAACATATGTCAGCTCTGAAAGTGGGAAGACCGCAGCGAAGACTGAGATACACGCGTGAGAGGATATTTGTCTGTCAAATGTCAGTCAAGCGTCACACATCCGTACATCATACGAAAATGGCAGGGGACACAGCCTGAGTCACTGATATTTTCAGTCAACATCAGGATAAGATATCCTTCCTCTTAGAATGTTAATGATTTGGATTATTGTGAAATGCACGGGGGAAGAGAAGATTTGCCCTTCCTCTTTAAAACTTAATGAGGTGGATTGTTGTGAAATGCAGACTCATCTACCATGTCCTCCAGCATTAGTCAGCAGACTTCCCCCTTCTTAAACAAAAAAGAAAGCGTACTTACTGGAAGATACAAACTTCTCTCAAGTAGATCAGGGTCAGTTACCTTGTTTTACATATTTACTGCCTACAGATCACTCAACTGAAATTAGACAATCCAGTAGCCTGCGAGATAAACCGGGTGGATATCTGACTTTCAGTTTAGATGGTATTTTCATAGTGCACTTTTCCTTTCACTTTTCTCTCTGTCAAGATTGCAGTACTCTCTACTTCCTTAGCTGCCATTGTCATTGATCACAAAGGGACAAAAACATCACTGATGGCAGAATCAGGAAAATTTAGAACTTTTTCAGAAGTCTAGAGTGAAACTAAACCCATGACTGCCATGTGTATCTCATGCCTTACCACCACAACCTGACTCACCTACATTAGCTTATTGTCCTACTCACACAGAGATGACAGCATATGAGAGCATCACTGGTGCGTAATCAGTGCATAGCAATAATACTTGAAGTAAGTAAATGAATAGAAAGTTCAAAAAGTTCTTTGTTGGCTCAGCAGTAATGAAACTTCACCAAATCCAAATTGAGATGTTCAAAAATGGCACTTCTCCATTCCATTTCATAAATAATAAATTTGTTCAAAATAGATGTGTGGCTTTTTTTTTTTTTTTTTTTACTCCAGTGTTTTACATATACAGTTACATCTCAAGTTTGTCACATACAGTCTGACTGTGTATGAAGAACTCAGTTGACTTAAAATGAAAATTGTAAATTATACTTGGGTTGCTGTAGAGGGAGCTGCTCTATGTCTCATTTCTTAAATTAATGGTTGGACATTCACACCATGGAATCAAACAAAACAAGTGATTTTCTAAAACATTAAGTGCACTTGTTAAGACCTACAGTAGTTTTAAAAAGCTTTGAAAAGGTATGAAGTTGTTATAAATGACACAAGCCTAGTTTACGATGGGAGAGGAGAGTGTAAAATCGAATTCCTCAGTAATCGACAGGCACTGATTGAAAATGGAATTAGAGGTTGTCTTTGTTTCTCATGAAACACCGAAATTCAGCCAGCAAAATGCCTGTGACTATTCACAGTCATCATGTGATCATTATACGGTCATGTTTTATCCGTGAGGGGTTGACTTGAGGCCAACTGGATGTGGCTGATGACACATAAAACCAACTCCACATCTCATCCAAGGGAGTTTTGGGGATTCCCAGGTATTCAATCTCTGAGGGTCGTTATTAAGATCATTGATGTTATTTAATTCTGAATCTGAAATCAAAGTTTTGATCAAAGTTTTGTTTTCAAATGATAGACTTGAAAGTGCAAAGGTCAAACATATCTATATCTATATCTATATCTATATCTATATCTATCTATCTATCTATCTATATATATATATACATATATATATATATATATACATATATATATATATATATATATATATATATATATATATATATATATATATATATATATATATATATATATATATATATATATGTATATATATATATATATATATATATATATATATATATCTATGCTCATTCTGATATTAACTAGTTTGGGATGGGGAAATTGATGACCTTCCCAGGGCAAGGGTCAAATGCTGCTGAGTCATGTCTGGTGCATTCAAAGATTTACTACATGAGTCTCCTGAGCACAAACAGGAAAGTCCCCCAACAGTGATATTTGCTTATGCTTTGTTTAAACTATGTAATCTGAATCAAATTCACTTCAGTTCAATTCTGTTCAATTCAGAATTTTCTGTCGCCAAAAAAGAAAGTATGACAGCATGTAGAAATGGTTTGTAATATAGACAACATTTTTGAATTGCCTAATCTGGGGAGGCAGAAGCGAGGTGATGCTATGATGCTGTGAAAGTTTAAAGAAGTATCTTGTAGTCTGGGCAGGAACAACAACACTGACCTCACCTTCAGGAGGAGGCGTTAATCTAGACAAGATTCTTCTGCGCATCTGGGGAACTAAAATCATGGCGTTGGTATTATCAACATTAGAGAGCAGAAGTTTTGTCATTTCGATCCTTCAAAAGGGAGAACTGGGATTTGTGGGTTTGAAGTTGACCTTAATCATGAAAGGTGGTATTATATTGAAAAATTGTGTTAAATTACAGTAAGATGTCAGTGAGTCAGGAGCTGGCACTGAACATCAAGGGACTCCATATTGTACTTTGAGAGTGTGTGCCATTTAACTGGACAGACTGAAACTGATGGGCAGAAGCTGAATCATTCAGGGACAGCCAGTGGCCCACAGCATTACAAGAAACACTGACATCCAGCTGCACAAGAACAGATACTGAAAGGTGATCTGATGTTAATATCATTAACCAACCAGAGAAAAAAATTCCTGTCCTAATATTTTTGATAGTTCATTTTTGTTGCTTTGTGTTATATTTCAATGGAGAAAATAACTTCTGCCAAACAAAGGGGCACAAGTCCATTAAATTAAATCTAAATACCTAAAAAATTACATTGTCATAGGTTGAAATTGAGGTAGTGATTGGGAGAAAAGAAAGCTTTGACTAATCTGGAGCTAAAGACACGCCCCCCTGAAAAAAGAAACCACACTATAAATATCACCCAGCACTGTGGTTGTAGTCACTAAACTGTCAGAGTTCACACAGACTATAGCTAGAGGGTTAATTTGTCTAAGTAAGATGCCATCTATTTTTGAACCCCATCAATAAGGATTTAGATGATTGGCTTCAGGTTACAGTGAATGACGAAGACTTTCATGTGTTGTGGACTAAAGCTAGAGGTTCTGAGAAACAAACACTGAGTGCTTTTTTGTATATATATTCTAGGTGCTGAGGCATTTTCTGTCAGGTCTGTTTGCTCTGTGTGCTCCTCACTGGACTGTATGGTCTTTGACCACGAAGCTGAAAAGAAGAGAACAACATGTCTATGATCCTGTGGGCGATAGGTCTCTCTCTGCTCATACAGGGCTGTGTGAGCAGTGCTGGAGACAGTGATAAAGGCTGCATGCGATGGAGCCCAAAGGGACAGACAGATGTTTGCTGCGATATGTGCCATCCAGGTGAGTAAATAACAGACGTATGATCATTTGATGCTTAGAGGAGAGAGGAATGGAAATATTTGTGAGGTGTGCCATTTATGCAAAAGAACAGTTTAACCAGTTATATGCTGTTGAGGCAGCCAAATGCAATTCATGCTCTGAGCCAACTCCTTTAACACTGGACTTTAACTGAAAGTTTTGCATATACAAAATCAAACCCAACCCATCGTTTTAATGACATTTTTAGAGCTGTATTTTCATGGAGGGAAACTGTAACATTCCCTCTGTTCCCTTTGCTCCTAAAATCTGCCAGTCCCATTAGTGGGTCCATCATTACAAATGCACTCCTCATGGGTGAGCTGTGTTCAGACTCAGTGAACTTTCTTTTTAATTCTTTGGTTCCAAAGATACAACTGTATTTTGGCTTTGAATATTTCACTCAGTATAATTGTGATGTACCCTGAATGAAGAGTTTTATAACTTTGGAGCTACTTAAGGGGAGACTTAATGGAAAATCAGTTCAAGGGGTTAATGTGAGGAATCCCCCTTGTTAGTAAGAGCAATGACATCTAATGAAAAGCCTGCAGAGTTGCATGTGTGTGTGTGTTTATCTTCTGTGGATGTATAGCTGATGGTATATCCCAAGTTCCTCTGTGGCGGCTGCCGGTAACCAACTTTAGTTTCAGTGGTTTCTGCTAATACCACAACAAAGAGTAAACATGTGGATGCAACTGTATAGATAAAATAATTCGACATTTGTGGATTATGTACTCATCTGTCATTAGCAGACTGAAACACTGCAGGGACTCATTTATTGAGAGTTGCTTTTGGAATGTGTTCTTCTCATTGTCAGCATTGGTTTTGCTATGCTGTTCTTTTACTGCAGTAGAAAACTGGGGCAGGGGCTGGATGCACATTCCTGTAAGATGAACACCTTTTTATAGCGCTATGTTTATATCTTTATGTGTGCAGGGAATCGTATTTTCAATCGCTGTGGCCAAGATCCCAAACAGCTTTGTGTTCCATGCGAAGAAGGGACCTTCACAACTGAACCTCGAGTTTACTCTTGTTCCAGGTGTTCTGACTGCACAGGTTTGTTTGTCACTATATCTTACTTGTTATACTGCTGTTGTAGGCTATGGTTTGCTGAGGCTAGCACATGAAAGTCATGCATCTTCAAACTTGTAAATTAAAATAAATAAATAAATAAATAACCCCTATTTCTGTCTGTTTGTGTGTGAAGGTGCTCAAGTTGTTAAGAAAGCATGTACAAGCACATCTGACACGGTGTGTGGCTGCCAAGACGGACTCCAGTGTGGTGATGCCACCTGTTCATTCTGTGTCACGACGTGTGGAAAAGGCGAAGAACCAGTGCAACGTGAGGCAAACTGATAATTTTTTTTATTTCACTGACTGAAGATATTGGTGATGTCATTACAGTGATGTAATGACTGGCAGTGATTATCATGAGGAAAAAAACTAATATCAAAAAAGGTCAAATGAATTTCTCAGAAAATTCATGATACAACTTTTGACCTTTAAAAATGTTAATTCAATGCCATTTGACCCTATCTTTAAATGTCAGCTTAAAAAGGTGTAGAAACTGTGTTCAACATAAAAAAGATTAATTTAACTGACTTTAGTTCAATTTACCCTCCACTACATCCCTGGTTTTAAACAATAGTTTCAGTATCTTTCAACCCAGGCTGTATTAAAATGTTGACACCCATCATTTGTACATGGCACAACCTCAGCCCTTCCTTTAGTGCTGAGAAACGTGCCACAGCCGCAGCTTCTTGCTTCCTTTCACACTCTCCAAATGACACTCAGTTTCTGTCTCAAACACATTCGAAATGGGGAAACTCATTGAGCAGTCAAATATGAAACTTAAATTAAATTGTTCACCTAAAACAATGGTTCTGCTACGTATGGTTATAAATTTTGGGTATCCACATTTTGATAGAGCCTTGGTTTAAAAATGCCTTCATAAATATTTTTTGACAAGAAAAATACTCAACACTTGAATATTTGTAATGACTACTGACTTGCTTCAAGTTCATTCAGCTAAGCCTGCATGCAAACTGTGTCACTGTGCAGGTTCTTGCCGACCATGTGCAAATGGAACTTTCAATGACAAAATTCACGAGAAGTGTAAACCTTGGAGAACCAGGTGAGATTCACTCTGCCTTGAAATTAGCATCTCCAACCATAGTAATGTTTTCTTTTTTCTTTTCTTTTTTTGGCACTGCAACAGAAAGACAAATACTGCAAGATGAGTTATGAGATATTTCCTCTGTTTTTAAGCTGCCCACATCCAGATCAGCACCTCATCGGTGGGGATGCAGTGAGTGACAGGATGTGTAGCACTGGTAACGTAACCCCCCCAGGAGTCAGACCGGTCACAAAACAGGAAGGTAAGGCATGATTCTATCGCTCTAGTTGCACCTGGGCTTGAACGTTATTTTTGTAGATTTGTGACACCAGGCATCCTTTTGTGCCCTGCTTTGTTTCACAGATCAAACAGACCTTTCAATGGGACTGGTCGCTGGGATTGTGGTCTGCATCTGCATCATTTTGATAATTATTAGCCTCACCATGATGGTCAAAATGAAAATTAAAAGGAAGAAGTCTGCAAAGGAACCCAAAAAAACACCTGTCATCCGAACTCCCACAGGTAATTATGAGACATTCTGGCCATGTTATTTGTTCAGGAAACCTTTGGGTCAGTGGTCACACACCAAACAAACCCCATCACATGTACAATATTAACCTTCGCAATATGTTTCCTTTCCACTTCAGATGACCCCCGGACTCTGATAGCCATAGAGTGCAGTTTCCATGAAGCCCAGCAAGAACAGGGTAGCAGCACGGAGTCCTTGGCATCCAAAGACTCCAAAAATCCACTCATTGCATGAATGGGAAAGGACTGGGACACACCTGATCAGGTTTCATTGCACTCAGAGAGAGAAAACGGATAGCCTGTATAAAACTGGGTCTCCATTCTGGGTTCTGGGACTTTGGACAATCACTTTGTGTGCCAGTTTGCTCGCCTTTAAGAACATGATAAGCACAAACTTCCCTCAATGTTCTTTTATCCTCTTCCTTGTAGCACCGAAAGCTAGTCTGATAAAACAGGGATCAAGGTTTGCTTAAAGAATACACCTCACAATATTATAGTTTTTGATGATGAAAAGAAAAAAGGGAGGAAGGGGAATTCTGCAGGGGAAAAACAGAGTGAACTCACCATGGCCTTTTCACCAGGTGAAGCCACATTAGACAATACTGTGGCTGTTTTTTTTTTTTTTTTTTTTTTTTCAGTTAAGCTTTAAAGGGCACATTTTGTTTTGACAGCTGTCGATTTTTTTCTCTATCATCCTGGTTTAGGCACCAGAAAAAAACAGTGTAAAGGAAATATGTGACTCTCCTAGACAAAAGCGTTTAGGCACCACCGGATACTACGTGTTTTTATTTTAGAATTTTTTTTATTGTTAACCTTAAACTCTGAAAACTGTAGATGTGACAATAAAAGTGACGCTTGTGGCATTTGGAGGCGTACTGACGCCAGCGCACTGTACTGAGCCATTTTAGTGTCAGCTACGTCGGGTGGTGTGACATTTGCATGTCTGGGCGTGAAGGAGGCTGCTGAGCCTTGTTCTGTATGAATGTACAGTGCAGGTGGGAGTTCAGCTCGGCGTAAAATCCTGACCACAGTCAGTTTTCACTCAGGTCTGTGCCCCGAACCCACGTGCTGCCTACATTATGTCTTTAGTTTTATTCAGCCCTTACTATGCTCAATGTAGCTGCCTACTATGTATATTAACTTTTAAATGTAGCCTCTTTATTATGTTGCCGCAGTACATATGTGCTATGAATAACGTCCACCTATGACTCATTCTCCCCATGACACAGCAAAACATGAGTCAGCTTGTCTTGGAAACTTGATGTGTCAGATTGTATAACAGTTTACATTTTACTGTGAGTAATTATTCTTTATTCGTTGTTTGATAAATGTATTAAAGATTTTAGGCAGAGATTATAGAAAATGATTATAGGTGTCATCACATTGATGACAGCATGGCTCAAATCCCCTTCCCCCTTCCTACTTTACATTACCAGGAAGAATATGGACTTTCCTGGCTGCAGGGATGCAAAAAGTCCACAGTCAGGGGGGTTTCCCTTTTAAACAGAGGGCTTTTTTAAATTTCATGTCAAAAGATAATCCCTCACTGGCATTAAGCCAATGACTCAAGGTCAACAGGGAGTAGACTCTGTAATGCCAACTCACACTGATAATATCAGGCATGTTCAGTCACACATGCTTTACTCAGATTTAAAGGTATTTTCTGTACAAGATGTGTCACACCCATTGAGCAGGTTCCACAACATAGTGGGAATCCCAGATAGAATGCCTTATGAGATTAAATGCCAAATTATGAGATAACTATTAGTCACACACTGTTTTAAACTGCTCAGGTACTTGTCGACACTGTGACACTTTGAAGCGTCTATGCGTCAGGACAAACATGACACACCTGCTTGGCAAACACATGCAGACTCACACATTCAAATAAGGCTAAAGGGCCATGTGGAAAAAAAAAAAAAACAACAACTATCGGACCTGTGTTGATCATTGCTTTTTGCTCGTCTACCAACACACCAAAGTGGGCAGCCAGACCTAGTGGAATTTTATTTTCAGCTATTACTTTACTGTAGCAGGCGTTGCTTTCATCTGAAATGGAACGTTTGACATTCACAATAGTGCTGTGTGGGTTTATGGTGGAAATAGTGGCCCACACCTATAGTAGTATAAATGCATCAGTCACCTCACTGAGGTCATATCTATGCCTTTAGATGATAAGTACAGTGTAATAGTGGTTTTGTTACTAACAGTACTGTTTTCATGTGAACTGGAGCACTTTATTACACCTGTAAACTGTCATTTGATTTATCCTGTACTTCTTGTTTGTTAAGTTTAAGGTGATGCATCACATATTTATCCCATGGTGACTTACTGTGAAAAATATTTGTAGTATTTGTTGTGTTACAATGTGGTGCGTTACATTCTCAAGAAGAAAAAAAGAATGCTAGTGCTTCATTTGTGTTACTTTTATACAGAAAAAATTCAAACAAAATAGAGCAGGGTATTCATAATGGTGCACCTCAGTAGTGCATTATATTTTTGGTAAATAAATAAAACAGACAACAAACAAAAGGAGTGTACTGTAGAATGTTTTTAAACCTGTGATTAATATGAAAATACAAAAACTCTTTGGGGAGTCCACAACATGGTTATATTTATGTATATAAAAAAAAAGCATTGCACAACAAAACTTAAACCCCCTTATTAAAGCAGATTCAAATATGCATTGTACTATCAAAAATGTTATCTGACTTACATGATTGGCTCCGCATTGACTGAGGCCAAATAACAAAATATACAAAAACATGAGCTGGATACAGTGGCGCGCACGCTAACACTACTGCAATAAATCTAGCATAGTTCAACCGCAGTGACTGAGTGAGACATCTGTTTAATAAAGAAGGGTTAAACAAGTTCAGTTGATTGTCATTTTGAGATAGTAAATCAAGCTGGAGGGCTGCCAAAATGCTTTGAAACGGAACCAGTGGAAACTCCAGCAGTCTTTAAGCAACTGGAGCGATAACCGTGTCATTTCAGGCCATGGGAAATGGTTATTGTAACTTCTTCTTATGTATTACCCAATATGGTACATTCAAATGACATGAAGTGTCAGTGCTATGGCTGAGCTGATGGCACTACTACAGTACAAAGCTGGATGGAGTACACCAGAGAAATGCTTGGCTAGTCACCATCTACCTGCTGCTAGTGTTCATTGAGATAAGAATGCTTAGTTGGTAACTGAGGCAGTAACAACTCAAACTCTCCACTATCTTTCTTTAAGAATATTTCCCTCAAACATAAATCTTCAGAGTGATTTGAACAGAAATCTCCAGATGTTAGCAGGGATCACTACAGGTCCTCAAACAAATGTTAATAAACCGAGCGTAGTGGATACAACATAACTCCAGAGTAAATAAAGACAAAAGTTACAAATAATAATAAAAAAGTATGCTGATTTAATTAAGCTGCTTCATCAGTACTGCAGACTTGAATGAATACTTCAATTAACCACAGTTTTTCCCTTTGAAAATCATAGAGCTCTGAGCCCAGAGTGTCGTCATTAGTCACCAGTCACTTAATAAAGAAATAGTATAGCATTTCATTTCCCCCAGTTCTCTTTTTCCATGTATAAAGTGCTAGCTGCTAGTAGTGAAAACTGAATTGGTGCAATTTTCAACCTAGAACTGGGTGTAATTATGTGAGAACTGTGTAGCAGAGCTGATATTTAGTGTTAGTAAAATGTCTACTGTTGTCTATTGTCTGCACGTGGCTCCATTGCCTCTGGCATTACTGCTGCTTACAGTTCTCCTTCTTCTCTTTGGGTTTGGTGCGTCCTGATTTGTCGCATTGCCGCTTAGTAGGTGGGATGAAGGTTGGCTCCTCAAGGAGATCATGTAAGCCCGAATGTGGAATGGGAAGTGACTGGCAGGCTGGGCCTAAATGGGGGGACAGGGTGTCCATGATAAGTTTATCTACAGTAATTTTCATTTACTGTGCCACAGGTCATGATTGCAATACCTGTTTGTCCCACTCTGAGGCTCTCGCTGCCTTGCCTCCTGGCTTTGAAGGTTGGGTCCAGCTCCTCAGCAATGTTTCTGATCTGCTGGGCTTGTCTGCAAAGACAACAGTTGTGAGTCAGTATGTAAGTGGAAGACACTGGTCTACTTTTGATCAACTTCAAATCAATAGGCAATTACGGTATGGTGGAGAAAGGGCTGGGTGGCTGGTTCTCTAGAGACAAGTCCTCAGTGGGGGAGGGAAGGCCCTCTGAGTCCAGTCGCTCCCGTTGGACCTGAGGCAGTGGACACAGGACACTGGCATGTTAAATGGCTATATTAATGAGAATAAAATCCAACCTACTGCATAACACTTGGGTAAACTAATCTAAAAAGGGCACTACAAAGTAGATGTAATAATATCATATTAAAATTAATCACCTAAATGATGCGTATCAATACAAGGGGTTAGACAATTGATTCAATATTGCATAAATATTACAATATTCAGCTGTATCCTTTTTTCAGAGCATCAACAGTAAAGAAAGAAAAAGGGAAATATCAAATGTTTTCAAAGCAGAAGAGCAGAGGCACTTTAAAGGGTTTTTGTAGAACAAGAGGGGATTGTTAAAAAAAAACTCATAAGAAATCCCAGTTGTGCAATAATAGTGGCAGCTAGTTCTGGGAAGTACCCTGCTATGTGTTTTAAGTAGAAAATTAACAAACTTGTTGCATTTAAATATATCCTTTGCTAGTTTCAAAAGATGTGGTGAAATCTGGTAAGGGTTTTAGAGAAAGAACACCATTTCTTTAAAAAAAAAAAAAAAAAAAAAAAAAAATAAGAGTTTGTCCTTGGATTAGAAGTTAGTGGGGACATAACAACCTACAATGAGATGATTACCTGTCTCTCTCTGGCAGCTCTCCTGTCATGGTGACTGATCATCTCTCTGTGTTCACGCCATGATGCAGGTCCTTCCAGCTCACGAGACCTACGCTTTGACTTTATTTCCTGCTTCTGCATAAATCGTGCAATTTCCTGCCACAAAAAAGCAAAAGATATATCTCTCGTGATACTGTAGACATCAACCGCTCTATATACGTCATCATCTTACCTCATCTTGGGCCACCTGCGCCATTCTGAAATCTCCTTCTGGGTAAGAAGTATGCGGAGAAGGCTGTGGGCTCTGTGAGCAAAAAGAAAAGGTCAAGAAAAAACAAACAAACAAAAAAAATCAATCCTTCCATCCCAACTCTTTCAGATATTTTACAATCTAAACTGCAATAACCTAAGTGCTATGGTGTCAAGTTAAACTCTTAAGGTGTCTGACCCTTCTCAACAGCCTGTCCTCTTCCTCTTGCAGCCTGCGGGCCAGTTCCTCATCCTGTAGGACCTGCCGCAGCTCGCCCATGTCCAGATACGCCCCTTCTGGCTCAAGCTGCAATTCAGCTCCTGTGAAAGACAAGGATCATTAGAATGAAATACAAAATCAGTAAAAACAAAAGAAACGACAAAAAAATGAATCACAGATGTTACTCAACCTGAGATTCTGGGAAAAAATGACCAATGTCACCTGAGTCACACTAAGAAATGGAAGGATGCAGAGAGGACACGTAGATAGGCTTTCAGGGAAACTGAAGAGAATTTGTTCTCTAAAACAAGACTGAAGTTAAGGATGAAAGCACACTCACTGAAAATTATTTCAGTAATATTGGTGTAGCCAACAGAAAACAGGAAGATATCACACTCAAGTAAGAGACCCCTTCATTTAAGTCACCACAAAGCCCAAATTTCTCCTGATCGGACGATGATTTAGAGAAGATGAGAGGAGCAGATGTACACAAAGAGGTAGGGAGCAGAGCTTTGGAAGCAGGTTCTCCTCTGCAGGTTGGAGCTGGCGGCAGTTCTGAGCGTTACCTGCTGTCGTGTGCCTTGACCTATCCCTGGTTGCAGCCCCGGTGCTGCTGAGGCTTTGGTTACGCTGTGGCACTCTCCGACGTGGCTGCTCTACCCTCCTCTCCACTTCCAACTCCTCCTCTGAGCTCAACTTTTCTTCTGTTTCCTTGTGCCTATGCCAGCGCTGGCTCCTGCTCCTCCTGGACCTGCCATCATGATCGTAATTTACATCCTCCTCTCTCCTGTCATTATCCTGAGTTGATCTCACCCCTCTCCATCTTCTACTGCCTCCCCTTTCTCTATTAGCAAAACCTGAATATCTGCTCCACTCGTCATTAACCTCTACTCCATCATTTTCCACATTAGCTGGGCTGTCATGGTGCCTCTCTTGGCCTCCTCTATAATCCCTCTCACTGATCTCTCCATTTGACAATCTCCTCCTCTCCCTGATATCTCCATGGTAACTGCGCCTGGTGCTGGCAGCTCTCTGGAAGACCCCCTGATGTGCTTGGCCATCTCCATATGAGGCCTCACTCCCATAAAGCACCTGGCTGTCTCTGCTTTGAGGCCTCACTTGCAATGGCGCCCCCTGGATGCCATGCCTCACCGCCACACCCCTCTCTCTGAGGACCTGGCCCAGCATCTCCCACACCCGGCTGCTGTCAGCGGAGCTGACATTACATCTCCTGGGGTCATCCTGAAAATGTACATGTTTGTCAGGGTTATCCCTGTAGCTCCAGTTCCTTGCTGCGTCTCTCTCGCTGTGCCTATCCCTGTTCCGGAGCTGAACAGACTGACTGCGGCTACATCGCTTTTCTCTTAACCCAGAGTCCCTCTCATGATTCCTGTTCCTGTGCCAATCCTCATACTCCTCTCTATGATTGCTTTGCCATTCCCTGTTTCTCGGCCTCCTCTCCTTCAGGTATTCATATTCATAGTCCTCATCCCATTCTCCTCTGTCCTGTGCCCAGCATCTATGGCTCTCCTCTCTGAAGCTGCTGTGAGACTGAAGACTTCTGTAGTTTCTCTCTTGTGGCTGATGTAAAGATGCCCGGCGTCGACAAGGTGCAGTGTTGAGTCTTTTATCCAGTCGCTGGGGCCAGACAGAGAGCTGTTCAGAGAAAACTGTGTCCGAGTCCTCTGAGTCCTCACTCAAAGGCTCTCTCAATTCATTCCTGATTTGCCTAACAGAATCTGCGTGTCCTTCATTTGACCATGGAGTTGTGTTTCTCTGAGCTGCTTCCCCCCTGGGGGACTCAGCCTGAGGCCCACTGAAGTCTGAATGGGAGTGAGAAGTAGCACACTGCCACCTGGTGGCAGTAGATGGGTAGATAGATGGCTGCCCCTCTCCTTGGTGAGGGCTGCTGAGTGTTTGGTGGTGTGAGGATGGTAGAGCAGGACCACTGGTGCTGCCTTTGGTTAAGCCAAACATGCAAACACAAAGCAGGGGGGTGGGGAAGGCTGTTAGTGGCTTATAATAGGCAAGTGCAATGAATGATGGGGTAACACATAACATTGAAATAGCTGTGCGACTATTTTTTTTTCTAATTTCATGTATTTCATTACATACAGTTTATGCATGCCATTGACTCCTTAGTCAGTAAAATACATATTCCAAGTGCAAGACAATATAAAGGACGGCAATCTCATATAGATATTCAAATCAATACACACTGTGGAGTTAACAAAATCCAGTGCTGCTACAGTTACAGACACAGTCATGCTGTTATGATAAGAGGCTATAAGAAAAGCATAACAATAATAAAAATCAGAGAAAGGCATGGTTAGAAGCAAGCCAAGCAAGTATTGGGCTTCTCCCAATAGCATCTAGTATCAGAGTCACAAAACTACACAGCTACAAATTCGCACGAATCATAAATCTGCACAAAATATATGGGAATTTCAGCATCCCTCAGTATTCTGACAGAAATTTTTGATTAAATGACGCCATTGGAAAAGGGTGCGAAAATCTTGATGACTTCTACTTTCGTTAAGTAATTTACCCATACAATTATACACAAAGATCTAGTGATTTTTGATGTTATTGCCATAAGAGATACTGTTTCAGTTTTTCTTGTAATCAGATTTAAAATGCAGCTGTTTATCTTTACATGTACCAAATGAAAGCTGCCATCCACAATCTGATAAATCACTAGTGACATGAGTATGAAATAATGAATTGTGTACTTTATGCTGTAAAGTACACAACCAATAAAACATACAAGAGAATGACTTTTACTGTACCGTCACTGAGGCTGTCCTGCCCTCTGCTCCTCCTCCTAAGCCTCTGTTCCTCTTCTTCCTGGATTTTTTTAGCCATTTCCTGTGGAGAAACAGTAGGACTGTTTGCTTCATTTCATTAAAAGCTTCAAACAAAAAAGAAAAGCTTAAAAAAACAAACAAATAAAAAAGTTCAATCTAGCACAGTGCTCCAAGGTGTAGCTAATGATGAACCCAATATGAATTTACATCGAGTGATAATAATATTCAAAAATGTCTCCCATATCCAACAGCCACCCTTCCCCACCAAATGTTAAAAGTGAGTTTATGCCACTGGCGTGTGGCATTGCTGAGTAACTCAGTTCTCTTTCCGATCTCTGTGTGTGTGTGTGTGTGTGTGTGTGTGTGTGTCTTTTCCAGGCTACTCTTCTGTCATCAGTGGATGCAATGTGCTTTTTATAACCACAAGATGGCAGTATGATATAGCTCACAAGCCCCAAAATGATCACAAAAAACATTGCGACGCAAGGAAGGAATATCATCAGTAAGTTTGTGATATTATGAGAATTTAGTTGCGCTATGAGTAATGTCTATCATGTTTTTACACTGTAGCTTAAAAATGTAAATAATTCAGAGCATTACTCCCATGTCTGCATTCACTGTACACTTATTCATACATTTTATGAAAGGCTGAGATTTTATCTGCTGAGAGAAGTTTTTGCTCCTGTGCTACACTTTGCATTTCAATTTGATAATATATGAAAGACTTCTTTCCAACTTTAAACCATTCAACTCTCCTTTAGAAATGGCAGGTCTGTGTACACATTAGCCCTTCTGTTTATGTAACAACAAGAACAAATTCTGCGACTGTGAGTGGGTTCAAAGCAAGAAGAAAGTCTCAATCTATGTGGGCTGCATCAGCCGTGTCTAAATAGGATGCCTGTCGAATTCAGAGCCATGCTGGGTGATTTAGTGCCATTGTGGGGTGATCTGGCACCTTGGTAGGCTATTCAGCATAAAACCAAGTCCAGGTGGCCTGACTGCCTATTTCAAACAGGCTTGACGCTGACTTAATGGAAACTCAGGGACTACTGAGCCCTTCAAGAGAGACAAGCTAACCTTTCATCTCCTTCACCCTGCTCTGGCTCTGGCCTAGAAAAAAAAAACAGAAAACAACAAATTCAAACTGCTGAACTGAAGCAGGAGAAGCCGGACTGTTTCACTTGAGGTAACACCTTGTGACTGGGGGATGCCCGCCTGCACCAAAGCTACTTTACTTGTCTCTGTTCTCTGGAGTAGAGAAGGAGAGTCCTCCACCAGTTTTCCCTTGTTTTTCTTGGAAAAGCCAACAAGGTTACTGTTCCCGATAAATCAGCAAATTCTATGAAAAGTAGAAATATTTGATGTAGGGCTGTCTTCAGTAGCTACAAAGTAAAATATCCCAGCTATACTTCTTGTAGAAATGACTACAATGTGAATGTAAAGGATTTAATGTTCTCAATTATGACTGAAAAGAAAAAAAAGTGCGCAGACACTTCTCTGGTGAGCTACATCTGCAACAGAAAGCTGAGAGGGGCAAAATTCAAACCCGGGTTATAAAAGCAAACGCAGCTACTTCAGCTTTGCAATCAGAGAGCGGCTCGGCAGCTTTGCCAGCATCAGCAGACAATTAGCAGCTTGCCATGGCAGGTTAGCTGTGGGAGTGCCACGGGGATCTGGCATTTAAGACTGCACAGCCTGACGCCTTCTGTTCCTTAATTAAAGACACAATCTACAGGGAGGAAAAATATTTAATCAACACTTAAGATAAGCCAGTCATCCTGAAAGGTGAGCTAACATGACTGTTAATGGTTTATAATTTGGGCCTCACAAAAAACTAAATGACTACTTCCTCAGAGAAAGCGGTACATTCACACAGTCACATGTATGCCCAGCAACGCAGCATGAGTTAACCCAGGGGTGGAATCTAGGCTTCACCGTTTAATTTTCATCGCAGTGCACAGACCTCACTATGCTCCAACACAGTTCAAACCCAGTCCGCTAAATAATGATGAATACACCCCACAGCCCCTCTGACCTCACATCCTCCAAACAAGGAGCCTTTATAAGCCTTTCTAAGGCTGCTTCGTCTAAAAAGGAAACTGCAGGGTAAAGGAAAATATTATGCTGGAGTGCCTGTGTGACGCAGACAGCTCCACTGGGCCAACTGGGGAGTTAAGTGGCAAAGTTGGCCGTTTTCCCACCTTGTTTCTGTCCTTATACTGTATAGCTCAATTCTTAATCACCTCTTTGCCATATGCTTATTTTAAAGAAAGTGGCGCTGAAAAACGCACGTGTGCCATGGACATGAACACTCAAAGACATAAGCAGAAATGTGTGTGTGTACATTGTAGGAGCTGTCTTCTGTGTGCACACTTACACAGCATGTGAGAGGTGATTAATGGGAACCATCTGTGTGCCCTTGTGTCTGGGTTGACAGATTAATTGTTTCTTTATTTGTAAAATGTTAGAGAGAGCTACTACTGCAACATAAATACAAAGAATTCTCCTTCAGTTCTGCTTCCCGTGGACTTGGGACATCAATCTGACACCAACAAAGCCAATTCTACTAGAAAGCACCTCTTTACAAGGCCAGTAATGATGCTGAACATTGTAATGGCATGGATAACAAATTCAAGGTTGCATCACTTCTGCTCTTAGATTATGTCTTTACTTCCCCAAACGGCATAGTAGAGGATTTAGCATTACAAATGTGCACATCCAGTGAGACTAAGTGCATACGTGCACACATGAGTGCATTCTGTATGAGGGTTTGATGATCCATATCTGGAGTCAATTACCAGAGAAACTGCTTGAGCCATCATCCAGATGTATGGCTGACAGGTTGTGTCTGTGTTTAACCGCTGACTTTGCTCAAACAGGCCTCTTATGGCGTTCAGGCTGAGTGGATAAATCAGAGGCCCAGAGCAGCACTTTGCTGCAACCGCCATTCATTATAGACTCATTTAGTCCTCAGAGAGAGAAAAGAGAACCACATGATGCTCCCTCACCTGCTGGTAACAGGCGCATAATTAGATGATGTACAAGTGTGTCCTCATTGCACTTCCAGCCTGCCTTTACTTCCACTTCTGAATGTACTTTCGCACAAGCCAACCCCTCAAACACATGGCATTAAGTAAGAAAATGGTATGTGAGATCTGGTTATCATTAGAGTGATCCTAAACTTCAAGGAAAATACTGGAATTTTCAAGTTTGTGCCAACTGTCTGAGCCTTCCATCTCCTTTTTACAATATTCCTGGTCGTATCTGCACAAAGTCAATGCACTTGGAGATATTAAGGCTTTTTTCTGAATTCCCAGGACGCCAATTGCTGCCATTTAGTTTTGGACAGCATGGAAAACAACTTCCAAAGAGTTGAAAATGGCTTGATCTAGATAATCAATCACAGCGAATATGAAGCCTTCATTTGGTTTTGTCAAAGTTTCTGTTATATCTCGAGTTGAGTGTTTTCACACCAGTATTAAGTTCTGCTCTGCTGTCAAGTCGCCTGACAGCTGACACCCACAGGAAGAAAAGTAATCTTTGCCAGGAAATAATCCCTCAAAGCACGTCGTCTTAGAAGGTTTACTGTCACATCCATGTTTTTGTATTATTATTAGTTGGGGCATCTTTGTTTGTCAGGAGAGCAGGAAATTTCAAGCTAGGTTTGATGCTGTGAAAGTTTCCATTTTCAAAATGAGAAAATAACTGAGTATGAAAAAAAAGTAATTGCATATGGCACACACAGCAAAATGATTAGGAGAAATGTATACCAGATGTAGACAAAGATGTAGACAAAGGTTGCATCTGTAAATAATTCCAGTTACGTATGGGAAAAAATGCTTATTGCACAATACAACACAAGATACAATATAGGCCTCATGGTTTAATACAGCAAACATGACGGTGCAGTATTATGCTTTGGCAATGGGACTGGCTTGCCAGAATGAAAACCATTTAGAAATGTCATTACAGTGCAAATAATATAATTTGGATGGCGAGCCAGTGAAATTGTGAGTTGCGTCTTCTGGGATAACTACAGCAAAATAAGATGTAGCTAATACAGGGTGTCTACAGGTGTCAAGAGAGGTCAATTTAATACTTTTTCATGCAAATTTTAATAAGATTTAAGCCTAATTTTTTTTTGACAAATCCTCTTTTTTCATATCCAAATAAGCATAGCAGATAAACATCAAGGTAAGTACTACACATTTAGTCTAGTGCAGAAGTCAGTTTTAGGTAGGAAGAGTTTCTTTTACAATGGATATCTAGGTGCTGCTGTAATAAATATAGCCATTACTTTTTCCAACGGGGACAGGTTAAGTACAAATATTTTGGTGGATTTTTCTATACAGGTAAATATGTTATATATGACAAGTAAGTATGAAGTGAGCATTTTCCCAACAGGTGAGTGTAGCCACTTTGCATAGGTTTAGTGGTAGCCTGTGTAATGTTAACTCTGGTGCAGAATGTTTTGAAAAAAACAGATATATGGACCGCAACAATTTAAATTTAAATAAAATGGAATTTCAGACATTTTAGGACTTTTTAAAGACCTGAACACACCCTGTAATACTGTACTTCATTTTTTGTCCACATAATATTTATATTGTGACATTTTGTATTGTGATGTAGAATTTCAGTATATTGTCCCATCACTAATACCAGCAAGGACAGCAACCCACCTCATCCTCCTGCTCCCTCCTGCAGGCCTCCTCAGCACACTTCTGGAGCTCCTCTTGGATCACACGGGCGTACTCCGAGTCCTGCTCCTCTCTGCAGGACAGAACTGCTGTTACTGGACCGCACAACGGCTGCCGAGGACAACGGCTCACTGACACAGCAGCTGATACATGATCCACAACACATGCTCACAACAGCATTTAGCTTACACACAGTACACTTCACAATTCAGCCAAAATTAGTTGTTTTTTTTTAAGACTAAGACTGACTCAGTTTTTAAACTGATCCTGCCAATAGATGATACATTGTGCTTATCTTCAATATCTTTACTATGCAAAAAAGGAAACTATGATTAGAGTAAATCTTTTTAATGCAATGTAATGAAAAGCTCTTTCATATTTGTGAGGGAAGACATGACCAGCGCTGGGGAAGTTACTCAAAAAAAAGGTAATCAAATAATATTACATTATCTTATTTTCATGTGTTCTCTACTGTAACTGAGGCTCAGTTTAAGGTAGGTTTTGGTGAAATTGTTTTGATTGATTATCCTCTGTTCTAAATAACCGATGAGCATTATTTCTCAGCATTACTGATGTTAGCTGCAAAAATATTATCCGTAGTGGTGAGCAGTTCCTGTGCCTCATCAGTCGTTTAGGCTAGTATATGGATTACAGGCTATTTAAAATTAAACTGCTCAGTACCTTCAGTAGACAAGAGGCAGACTGATTGGGACAAACCTCCAACAGACTCACCTCGGCTCACATGATTTTATATTCTTGTCACTTAGAATCAATAACTTACAAAAACAACATGATCCACATGAGCCAGGAAATATTGGAATACCAATATACTGAAAAACCAATGAATCAGTCTAACCCTGCAGTGGCTCCCTGTACTGTATACAAATTACACTGTGCATATGAATTAATCTATATAATAAATCTACACATTGTTTAATAAATTACATTCAGTATGTAAATACGCTACACATGAAAATGAAACTGAGATAATTCACAAGAGGAGTATGCGTTGGGATCGTGGATGGAAGACAGACAGTGGTGGCTGGGTGAGGTGTGTTACAGTGTTTTGGTGGATTTGGGGAATCATACAGTTGTCTGGAGGCTTGTCTGAGCAGGGATCTCTGGTGGGCCCGCTGCTCGTCCTCCTCATCCTGCAGCCTCTTGGCCATGCGGATGTCATTCTGCACCAGCTGGTTCTTCTGGATGTTGCTGCTGTAGTAATGTTCAACTGTGAGGAGGCAGGAAAACAGAGGGAAGGGCAGAGGTGAAGGATGGAGGACCGTGGGCAATCTAGATTTGAACTGTTAAAATTAGGGCTGCACAATAATATCGACATGTTATTGGTATAGGCATTGGCCCAAAATGAAAATTTCTGCAGATATTGCGTGCCAATATTTGAAATAGGTCAAACTGTCTCAGTGAGAGAATCCCCAAAGCCTGTTAAAAGTTATATAAAAATAAATATGGCATGTTTTAAATATCCTAAGTTAAAGAAGTTTTCTTATTTTGCCCTGTGAATATGTGCATTTTCAAAATAACTGTATCTTATGTCTGCATCTGCTAGTAGGCCATCAGGATAAGAATAGGCACAATGATATTTTAATTCCACTACATGAGAGACTTGATGTTCTCTGCAATCTGGTGAAAAAAAATAAGTGCATATATGGGTATCAGCAATCAGCAAAGTTACAAAAAATACAATATCATGCATCCCTTGTTAAAGTTTTCTCATGCATCTTGCATCAGTAAGTGCATTATCTACAGCTGTCGATTTTGAATGCACATGACTGCTGTGTTAATTCTGAACATGACTGTGGCGCGCCAGATCCGGAGTATACTTACGGGAATGCCTAAAAAATCCAACCCAGAAACAGAAACCCAATTATATGTCGCTTTGTTTATAGTGCAAAGCTGCCATGGCAAACCACAGTAGTAGCAGTCATGAACAAACAGTTGAAAGGGGAAAAAAATGTAAGGTGGCTGCCTCATGTCTCTCAGTCTGCCTTACACATCCACTTTTTTGTCATTTGTTTTGAGCTGCAGTTGTTGCACAAACTGAACTGGATCAAAAGGTAGCTGATGATAGCTGGAATGCAGGCTGGGTTGTAGTTGGGCTTTAATGATGTGTTCCATATGAAAATTTATGCTGCTAAGCTTTAAAATCTTCAACTGCTAAAGTTTGCATTAACATCATAAAGCAATTATATTAATCACTGCATACAGTCAACACACTAATCAAGAGCAAAATACTCTAATCTAGATGAATACAGATGCAGTCCTATGATTCATCAGCTGTCAACTCACTGAGACAGGCAGTACAGCGAAGGGAGCTGAACACACACTAAATATTGCAGATAATTACACATTACTATATGTAACTGTCAGTGGGCAGGCTTGACATTGTACTTACTCTCCTGTTCCTGCAGGCTGTGTGCCAACACTCCATCCTCCAGCACAGCAAAACACTGGCACACTGAAACAGAGGAGGACAGCAGCACCTCAATCTCTTACCACAAACAACTACAGCAGGTGGGCATGCTGTTATATGAAGGCTGCAAATGTTATAAACAGTGGTGGAACATATAGTGTGTGGAAGTGAGTGAATCTAAATTTCCTCAGATTGAAATATGTGAGCAATTATTCACAAACAAATCTATAAACTTGATGATGAACACTTTAAAAGCAACAACCCTGACTGGCCCTCTGTAGCTCCAACCAGAACAACAGATGAGAGTAGGGATGGTTTCAGAAGACAATAGCGTGGGGCAGAGGAGGTTTTGGCACAGCGCTCTGTCCATGGGGGAACAATAGAGAACCATGGGACACTGTCCTGTGATGGTGGTTGTTTATATCACAGACTGAGAGGCAGACGAGCATCACTGAAAATGTTAGAAAGAGAGAAGCCATCCACCACACTGACGTAAATCCACTCCAAGCAATCATAAAACTTCTCATTCCTCACGGGGCACGAGTGTTGCAGAAAAACACGCAACGAGCTGTGTCTATTAGCCTACTGTCCTGAGTTTAGTGGCTGCAGAGCAACAGGTCCGTCTCATTCAAACAACAGCACTGATTAAGACAGCAGCTGCAGTCTGAGAGCCAGACATGCTGTGTGAGTGTGTGAGTGTGTGAGTGTGTGCGTGTGTGTGTGTGTGTTTTCAACTGTGTGCTCCCTGTTGCGAATCCAGTTATATACAGTTGCTGCAAACAGACTTTTTAATCATTCATCACCAGTAAACTGAACAATGATTTTTCACACTTAAAATTTAAAATTATGAAAGATGTCCTATCAAATCTAAAGCTATGTTGTTGAAGTAATCTTAGAAGTTGCTTTTTTTTTTTTTTTTTTAAACAAATGTGGTCACTATGACTATCAAATGAAGATGGCCAGTTTGGGAACCACCCTGCTGCTGCTGCCTGTAACTAGTTATAGCCTGATTGTTTTATTATATCTTGTATTTTCTTATTTTTTTAGTCTTGCAATTATTGTTTTATTGTTTTAATCTTTTTTTATTTTAAAGTCTCCTTTTGGCTATTTTGTTTCTGTTTTATTGTTTTACTGTTGTTATAAAGTGCACTGAGACACTTTGGTGTGATACTGCATGTTAAATAAAACTTGCTGGGCTGCAACCATTTTTACTGGGAGGCCAGCACAGACGCTACAAATGTTTTTCCAGTGAAACTGCTAAGGCTTTGACAAGCAGCCCTCTGAACATCAGCTACCTCTGATTCTCCACATCCACCCATTCTGTGGCAAATTGTCGCCTGCATCTCCCCTATCCTGTCCCATGATCCCATAGTCTGGCCACCTGCTGCTGGATATGGTAATAAACCATATCAGTTTCATGCTATTAACCCTCTCCAAACCTTGTGCGTCACCAGAAATCTGACACTTGCACCAAGACGGGGGATTAAAGAGAGAAAGAGACAATTAAACAAAGAAAGGGCTCCCAGATGTGAGATGTAAAACAACGAGAGATGAGACACAGTTTACTGTTGTTTTGTCATAAATACACAATAAATCGAAGGTAGTAAATAATCACAGCGTTGAAACACTCTCATTGGCAAAGTCTCATCAAGTCTAAACAGCTTAAGAGTTTCTGGACTGTTATGCTCATTTATAAACATGCTAAGTGTTTACAGGAACCCACTCTACATGCTTCAGCTCATGTGTGTTTAAGTCTGTCAAACAAACTCAAAAGTTACTTTGCAGAAAATAAACACTGCGTGTTTAAGAAACACAGACAGCAGCACCGTGGCCCAGCTGGTTCCCCCACTTCCTCCATACACTGCACATACACTGCATGCCGTGACCGCGCAAAACCGCTTTACTGCTATCTCGCATATCATCATATCATCAGAGAACCTAGAGGGGCTGTCTTTTTCTACAACGGAGGTTTCACATGCCGAGAGCGGGACAGGAGACGCCGCTTAAGAAGAGATTAGTGCCATAGGTTTTGCTGCGCAGGGAAAAGCCTCCAGCCTGAGCCAGGAGCAGGGCCAATTAAAAACACCTGTCCTGCTACTAATCTTTTCACTGAGTCCGTCGGATCAGGCTGGGCTGCGTCTGTGGGGAAACAGCTACATTTACATACACACTATATCCCCTTAATGTTAGAGCTCATAAATGGAAACCTCAAGTATTCCGTTTACGAGCTTGCACATGTAAAGGCCATACCATGTTTATAATAACCAAGATAATACGCAGGCTATGGGAACCCCCGTAGGATAAAAGCTACCTGGGATATTCCTCATGAGCTACATGCCAAAAATGTGAAAAATGCATTTGTTTACTGCTGGTCTGCAAAAAGCTCAGTGTAGTTTTAACTTGCTTGCTTCACTAGCTAAATCACTTGCAGGATACAGACAAAAATTATACTAATCCAATGGTACCTGGATATTTGCCAGCAGGAATTATTTTGGAGCTTGATGAGATCTCTTTTGAAAACGAAAAGGAGGCTAATTTGAGATTTTGTGCGTCTTTTTGCTCTGGAGGGAAAAAAAAGAGAGACAGGAGAAATAAGCTATAGTCTCATTTTGGTTTCACACAGATCTCATAGTTGTCTTGGAGAAATAAATGAAACATTTCTGAGAGATGTTTTCAGATTTTCTTTTCCTCTGGGGAGAGCTCTTTATTTGCTCCCTCTGAGATCAGCATGAGATCCATGAATCGAGTTTAACAGAGATGTTGATCAGAAAGTTTTGAGATTGGCTTTGAAACTAAAGGCCGGGAAGGGAATAGAGTGAAGTCACAGGCAGAGCTCTGTAACTTCTCTGCCTGAGATCAAAATGAGGCGCAAAAGTTGAGCAAAACTGAGAATTATTTTTAAGCCTGGTGAGAAAAAAAATGATAAACAGGAGAAATAAGCTACATCTCAGCTGTCTAAAAGAAATAAATAAAAAGTTATTGAGAGCTCTTTCCTGATTTTCTTTTCCTCTGTGTTATACAAAGCACATCACAAAGAGAACTATATTGGCACAAAATATATGAAAGCATCCAGAATATTTTGCATGTAAAGATGTCACTATTATCAGAGCTGGCAAGGCAAAGACACTGAACTCTTGGATGTGCGTGGACACTATTGGTCTTTAAGTTTACCTTCTTATGTCCCTGACTCCTACGGGTCTTTGTCCATTTGTGTTCTTGTGTCTTAGACACCTTTTACACCCTAGACAAAGTGCAATTCAAAAACAAAAGAATAGAAGGACGGAAGAGGGATAAAGATGCCGGAAGTTAACATGACATCTGAGGAAGTGCTGGACGATGATTTGACACAAGAGGACAAACGGGAAGGCCCAAGATTTATTTGCAAGACTAGCGTATTGTGTCCAGCAGCACAGCAGTGTACTGTAGGACTGAACAGCTGTGCATCTAATTAATCACATGTGCCACATCAAGCACACGGCTCACCTCAGACTGCAGCTTGCCTCTGTCCCAGATTGGTTGAGAAGTTAACTGCAAAGACAACTTTGGTAAGACTGCTGTCTTTGAGGAAGCAAGTATGACCTTCTTGATATTCCTGGATTTGATATTGAGCTCTCTCCTTTCCTTGAAGTCTTTACACATTCTCTACATGGAAGGGATTATCTGTCTAGCCTTCTCATCACAGGGTCATCATTGCTCTGAACTACGCGCTGCCCAACGATAGGATGTTATTTCTTATATTTACAAAAGTGGCTCTGAGGTCATATAGCCGGTCATATTGAGAAAGTGTCCTCTTTGTTCCATTTTGTGAATGGGGAAGTGAAAGAACCAAGTGCTCTCAGACACTGTCGGGGGAAAATTCAGTCAAAATACATGTCTGTATGGTCAACATTTGAATGGCACTGAGCCATCGAAAGGATTTGGTTACACCATAAAAGACACCCATAAGTCCAAGAGTTAACCCTCACCAAGACAGACATGCATTAACACTTACACCTGTTGTGCAGCTTAAGAGACTAGACACTAAATGGATCTCCAACCTGCCCTTATGCGTCCAGTCTGTCAGTGGGGAGGGATTAGGCCCAAGTTTAGGGTTTAAACCGACAGGACAAATTAAACATTCAAAACATGGGTTTACTCTTAAGTCTTTCTCCAGGTCTTAGCTCCCTCTGACTCCAGGGTGGAGAAAGCAGAGGGAAGGAAGGAAGGACTGAGAGAAAGGACAGTCAGTGTACGAGCATGTCTCTCTTTCTCTCTCTTTTGCTCTGTCTCTGAGGGTGTGTCCGCATTGTGGGTTGACTTGTTTTTCGGAAATCCTTTAAACTACGGTCACATTACCCTGGTGAGGGCGTGGAGGGGAGGGACAAGGAGAATGTGTTATTATGACTGCTAAACAGGTTTTGAGTGACAGAGCTCAAGGCTTTCAAGACCAACACCAACATAACAAGAGTGCTTTCATAATCTACTGTAAGCCTCTTAATAAGGACACTGAAAGGACCCCTCTAGGCTCTTCTGCCTTGATAGTAAGTCAAAGATCCAGCAGGCAACAGAAATTGGTCATGACATTTGAACATCTAGCCTACACTAAAAAAACTGGAGAGCTGAAGGCCACTGAGACATTAGAGCCACAAGAGCAAGAATCTGGTTAAGTCCCTGACAATGGATATACCTTCTATATAGCACTATGGACTGTGTGGGACCACCACTAAACACTCACTGTCTCCTGTGGGTGGCTGAGAGAGGTTAAAGGGGTCACTGCCGAGCAGGAAAGCCATGACCTGCATGACCTAAAAGCCAAAACAGTCCTCAACAAACAGCGGCTTATTTCTATCTCTTGACGTCTCTCTTGTGTAACTTCCAAACATCCAAAAGATTTTTCCTTGTTTTCAGTGATCAAACCTGTCACAAACTGCGGAGTCTGTGACTTTTTTTCTTTTCCTGCTGATGTAATCGGACAGTCTGTGTGGCTGTGTGCGTGCACTTTGGCTATTAGTTTAACACCAACATTAGAAAACTGACAGCCAATCACCTAAAACAAAATTATGCAAATTATCCCCGGCATGCGGTGAGAAGGAGAAGCAGATCAAACACTGACAGAGCTATTTTCCCTTTATCTTTCCAGCCACTTGGGCAGCAGCAGTGGTGAGTGGCTGCCAAACAAAGAAACTGGTGAAGGGAGAAAATGACAAGGGTTCTATTTTCAGCCAAAATCCCCCACTGACCGCCCACACTCCCCATCTCCTTCTCTCCTCCTCCTCCCTGGTCTATTCTGCGCTGCTGCTCGCTGCTGTTTGCACAAAATTTCACCATGAAGTATCCATCCCTCAGCTATCTGTGCTGTGTTTTAAACAGGACTGGGCCAGCCACCCAGCTCCTGAACTGGTCCTGGGGTGCAGACAGAGGTGAGGGGTAATGGGACTCTCTGGGTCACTTGGTGAGAGTGAAGCTGGGAATAAGGGGGAGGAGGGGGAATTCCTCAGGGAGCTGCATTCCCTCGGCATGTTAGACTATATCAGGACTGGCCAGAGGAGGGGAAAAAAAACAGGAACCGATAAGGGGGGAGTGAAAACAAAGCGAGTTGACTTGGCCGAGACTCTCGGACATGGAGGAAAGTGAAGGATAAGTGGGACACGGGGAACTACAGCTCTTAGGGAAATTGTAGCATAAACACCCCCAGTGGGATGCAAGATAAATATCCCTCGTGCCATAAAGAGGGACAGCACACACAGTTTGACAGATCTATCTGGTGAAAATCGATGGCAAGGGGGGGGGCAGTCCCACTGGACATCTTATTCACTGCTGCTGTTGCTCTAATGAGGAGTTTATAGTGGTCTACACACTACTACTGCCTATGTTTGTTCACTGTCCCGTGCTTAACAAAGCGTGAAAATGCAAAGCTGCACAGTGTGCCCTTTGTCTATGGAAACAAGAGCGGAACGTTGAATTATCTCCCTTGATTTAAAAAAACAAACATGCAAATATATTTCAATAGCACACTCATTACTAGATACCGCCAAAACTGTGCCAATAGGGCATACCCACATTCTTTACCTGCAAATTGCTTCGCATATACAAACTAACCAATAAATAAATAACTTAAATAAGAACAAGCAATAACTTTTTGTCCGTTTTTTGGGATGGTGTTTTCTTCCCGTGTTTGAGGGTGTTCAGTCTATGAAATCTTATTCTTGCCAGTGATCTGCCTGTGTAAACTGGACAGCCACTTCATAGTGTAGAATTTGTGGGAAAACCACACTGACTATTTAATTTAATTGTGCTCTCTTATGTATTTTGTTTGTGCTCCACTAAATGGTGGCACAACTGAATCTTTGTATCAGCGCTAAGAATGTTTATTAAACTCCAAAAAATAACAAATGCTGGCATGTAATGTGTTTCTCTCTTGAGGAACCTTCTTCTTCCCTCAGAAATCACAACAGTGTGTATCTGCAACAGCCATCTCATTCCTCGCTCTTATCTTCACCCAGCACTCACACATACCTTCACTCAGGCTTGCCTGCACTGAGAGCCATCTGTCTGCCTGTACACAGTCAACACGCAAGTTCCTGCTTATCTAAGCTGGACACAGGGTCCTGATACCGCAGGAATCAAGGACAGACAGACAAAGCCGCCCTCACATGCAAACCTGGGAAGCTGAGGCCAGTCGGTCGCTCTTAATTCCAAATGAGCGGTTCACAGGGGTCAAGTTAGCTTCTCGCTCTCTGTAAAGCACACAGCAGAAGGTCAGCCTGGCGGTTCTACAGTCTGTCCTTCAGCTGGAGGACTCGGGTCCCAGCATCCACCCTGCTGAAGTGTCTCTGAGCTACATACTGAACCCCCACAACTCTGCTTTTCTATAGCTGACCTTGACCTCTGACCCCCACTGTGGAGGGGAGGCAAACAATAAAATCTGATATATTACACACACAAACACTCCATATTTTGTTTCTGGCTGCTGGTGGGATGTGTGCAGTATATTTTCTCTAGCCTAAATGTCAGAGGTGGGTCAGTGCAGGAGTGTGTGTGTGCTTACTTACCTTCCTGGACTCGTGGCAGGTGGGACTGGTCAACCTCCAGCTCTGCCATCTCTGCCTCTTCAGTGTCAGTACCTCATGACACAAACAGCAGGCCCTGAAACCAAACCAGTAATGGATTTCTACGTGATTATGTGGCAAAAACGGCTGCAACAGGATTCACATACACATATGAACTAACAAATATGCACGCTGCATTATGCATAGGGCACTAAGTCATTTCTGGTCGATATCAGTGTAATGGTTAAATATTATCTCTAAGCAATAAAGCCTTTTGCATGCCACTGGCTCAGAGTGGTGGTAGGCGCTGCTGACGGTAACAAACCCAACAGGAGCAGTAGCGTATCGGCACCGCAGAGGGACTCTTGTTTTTCGAGGAAATAAAAGTTTTGTTGTCGACTGTAAGCACTAGTTCAGCAGAAAATCAGCCCACAGACCAAATATAAGAGTTTTATCACCTACCTGTCCCAGCAGAGTTTCCAGTAAGGGCAGTAAGGGCTGCGTGTGTTTGTGTGTGTGTGCGCGCTGTGCCTATTCAACAAGTAAACATGACAGCCAAGTGTCAACTTCGGAGTTGAATGTTCAGTCGCGCTTTTCCTTTCTTCCTCACTCTCTCCCCCTCTCTCTCGCTTTGTCTGCACAGTCTCCGAAATGTCAGACAGTAGTTGATGTTTTAAAGCGCCCGTCCTCTTCATGCGGCTCTAAACCGGTCCTTTTCGGACACTTTTCATACAGTAAATGAAACAAAGCCTCGTCGACCTGTGATGGGAAGCGAGGGCGGACAAACTTGGTGCGCAGCGCGCCGCTCGGGCAGCGTCTTCCCAGCTCCTGTTGAGCAGCGGAGGAGGCGCTTTCAGCTCCGACCAAACTACTGCTGCTGCCTTCAGGTGCGCCTCGCAAGCTCCGGCTCAACACAACACAGGGGGCACAGGATACTTGTAGCGCAAGAAAATAGGCCCTGTCACAAGCGCAATTTTTATATAACAAAAAGTTACATAAAGAGTGCAAACATGGCCACAAGCAAAACTAATTATTTACACCGGATGCCAAACAACACCTTTAACGCTCTAATGACCATCATAAGTTTAGCAACACAGTATCCGTGCCGTCAATCCGATAAAACAACACAAATGTAAGGGAAATCACCGACAAATCTCACCTTTGCTGTCATATTTACCACTCTCTCAGGCTAATATCACGTAGCAATTACGATGTTTCCGATAAAACTTGAAGGCAACATTTAAACAGCCAAACTTTCCAATCGCTCATGATAGATGAGTGCAATAAATATTTGGCAAAATAGATATATCAGAGTTTCCAAACTACTGTTGTGCTTAGATTTTGATTTATCGCCGCTGAAATAGTACATACAGTTTAGAAATAGCCTAACAAATGGAACTGTGAGCAATGAACAGCAAAATCTTCCTGACAGGTTAAAATATCATGTTTACTAATTAGATGGGCCAATTTTTACTTGGTCGCTGATTCAAGATATCTTTTCAGTCATGCTCATTTCATCATTCACCACTAGACTTTATGCCTTGCTAATTGTATTTATTTATTTATTCATTCATTCATTCATTCATTCATTTATTTATTTATCTATTTGGCAGTGGGTGTGCTGCTAATCAGCTGAATGGAGCTTTGATGGGCAGAAGACCTGCTGCTTGTGGGTAGCATGCTGGGTGTCTATATTAAACTGCAGAACAGCATGTCAGGATCTCTCAGCTCAGCGTTAGGCTATCTAGAGGGAGAAAATGGCCTGATTCTGAAGAAGGGTATTTTCCTTTTTCCCAAATTTGCAGAGTGAGTAGTTTGAAGTCACCTTGCAGCTGTTTCTACCTGGGAGCACAGGACTTCAGTGGCTGAGGGTTCCCCTGGCCGGGGTTACAGAGGTTTTCCAAGCGTAATGCCGCCCTCTGCTGACTGCTCTTGGTATTGCGCGCACATTGAATTCTGTATGAAGGCTGGCCAAGTCACCCACACATATATACACATATGTATACATTAAGTCTGATTCTGTCAAGGAGTCACAACCACGCAGGATCATGTTCTACTTGCAAAATGGTTCTTAATGTTTGTTAAACATACTGTTAGATGAGTGGGGGTTTATCACTTTGGACAATACATGTCCATGACCGTCACTTGTTTAGATTATTTAAAACAAATGTATGCTTTCAGTGCTCCAGCCAGGCCAATGTTTGCAAATAACTTGTGATTCAGATCTTCTGTGTATATGATAGCTGTCTCAGTTCTGTTGTGAACATTAATTTTTCACAGGGAACCATTACCCTGCTACTGTAATCATTTTACTGTTCAAGAAGGATCACTGTCTTTGGACTAAACTTTGGACTTTGGACTGTGATATTGATTCTTATTTATTGATTTATGACGTTAAATTTAGTGCTTAGCTTGAGTGAACCATGTAGTGTTTTGTGTGGTAAGGATTCACCTGGGCAGAATGATAGAGAACTTTTAATATCTACTAAATAACATGTTGTGAGTTGTATTTAATTCTTCTTTTAAAACTGTTAAAGGTTAACTGTTGGGTATTATTTGCTCCCTTGATATACTCTCTCTTGAAAATGTAAGATTAATGCAAGAAACTTTTGAAGTGATCCTCAGTATGTGGTTGTATGAGTTATCTGGGTACAGCCAAAGGCAATAATGTGTATCTGTTTGTTTGAAAATGTCTATGCCTTGAAGAAATTTTTGATTCTTTATAAATCATAAAGTGAGCCTTGCATTCAGTTGGGGAAACTTGAAGTGGAAGACCCGAATTTTTTGCTCAGGCCGGTCTGCAATAAGCTGCGGTTCACTGTGTTGACTAATACAAAATAGAAATCTTAATAGCGTTTCCTGAAATACAGCAACACCTAATGGAGCGTCTGGCCCTCTGACCATAAAAGTAAATGTCACTGCCGCCTCTGCGCCCCACATTATCATACGAGAGACAGAGCATTGACGTCACATCTCTAATAAATATACAAATAACATATGGAGGTGCAAAGTGTGACTTTGGAGATAACCGCCCCCACCTGTTCCCCACATCTCCCAGCCAATCACACAGCTTATCTGACCGAGTCCATTCATGATGGACATACCCATAAAGAAGAGTTTACGGCGGGACTAAGAAGAAGCGAAAGCACAAATATAACATCTTACCAGGACAAGGCCTCTAAATAATGCTGTGCATCAATCAATCGGATTCACTGATCCGTGACAAAGTCTCCGCTGTCTGAGATTGACTTAAAATGTCAGATGGCCTCTAGTCTATGTGGGCTTGAGCGTTCTAGAAGGTCCACTGAACCACTGATCCTCCACACAACTAATCAGCTAATTGTTATTAGAATTCACACATTGCTTTGAATCGACTGTTTGCAGCTGTTTGAGTGTTTCCATGTGGCTTGGGTTAAGGACATTCAAATGGTCCAAGAGGTTAATGAATTCATAGCGTAAAAACATTAGTCATTTGGCTGCCCAGTTTCTCCACCTGCTCCCCGGTGCGATGCTGCTGAAAGCCACATCTGAAACACCGGTTACATCCCATTTACACAGTCAGTAAAAAACAGTCAATCAAACCAAAGGGCTGGTAAAACACAACTCTGCCCTTGAAGCATGGACCACGGCACTTGTCTTTTTATGGAGCCCATAATTCACTTGTGACTGTGTGCTGATTTATCGTGGGTGGAAGGGATGGGGCTGTGGATGTTGCTGATGGCTGTTGTGTCCAGTAAGGGTGTTGGTGAGGGTCTCTGTGTGTGTGTGTGCCTATGTGTGTGTGTGTGTGTCTTCTTTGTGGCAAAAGGGTGGGGTGAGGGGGTGCAGCTGGAGGTATAAAATCCAGTTGGGGCCGACAGAGCACAAAGACGACTCCCCTGGTAGATCCAACCACAAGTCCACCCGAGGACCTCCAGGTGAACATCAGCACCACCCCAGCAGTGATGAAGTGTAACCAGCTCCTGTCATGGACCTTCCTGCTTGTGGCCTCCGGCCCGCTGCTGGCCCACCCCATCACAGAGTCTGCTGAGATGCCCTACTCAGGACCGGGTGAGTGGAAAGTACTGTCTCCATCACAGGCTGATGGTGTTCAGCTTGGACAGATACAGCAATTCACCCTTTTTGTTATCTTTGCATTGCCATGATCACACAAAGATTAATTAGCCTATAGGCAAGTCATGACCTGACACCTGAACAGTGTCAAATCTTTTCTGTAAAATATAATTTTCTCTGATTGGAGCACATGTACCTTTCTCTGTGTTAATAACTCTTCGTGTTATTATTGCTAGGTGTAGAAAATCATAACTAAATTGGTCGTCTTATTCTTGTTGGACAGATACAGGCTATCAGCAGATAGCAGCTTTAAAAATTAAAATCATTTGTCAAGTAAGTAACAGAATGAAACTAATGTGGACTTTTGCTAAGAAAAACACTTCATTATCTTCATACAGGCCTGTCTGAAAAGCAGAGAGTGTTTTGTACCTGTATTTGTACTACAATTCTTAGAAAAGATCATACTGGTTTGGCCGTTATGATTGAGAAAATATCAGATATCGCCCTCAAAAAAAAAACAAACATATCTTACCAGTACTAATTACTACATACATGGCTATCCAAATGTGTTTATTCTACGTAGCGATAAGACTGTCCGTGGTGTGAATCTAAATAGATGGTGTGCTACTGTCTGTGTGTGTCCTCAGTATCAGTGGAGGACCGAGGAGTCGGCAGTCTGGATGATCTGTCTCTCTCAGAGCAAAGCTACCCTCCACAGGATGCTGGCCTCAGATACTCCACTCTGGTGTCTGGGGAGCTCAACAGAGACAGTAAGAAATGCACCCCCATCTCCCCACCCACCCACCCACTCTCATCCTAGCATACATCCATGTAAGCATCCCACCCTCGAGGTGCTAATGCTCCGTCTATGTGCCGTAAACTCTGCCTAGGTTTTTAACTTACATTTTATCCATGGAAATTTCACTGTACACTCCTTTTTGCACCCTGCTTCATATTCATGGATACCCACATTCAGGCCTGGAAGCTGCCCAGTGAAACCACAGACTTCTGCTGTTGGCCACTGAGAAGCTGCACTAGAGAAGCTGAAATTGGGTCCCTTGCTTATGGGCACATTATTCGCTTTCCCCACCCATTTTCCCAGCCTGAGGATTCTGCCACCAGCCTGCTCCTCTAACTCCTATGCTGCAAATAAATGCAGCCATTTGAAATAGAAGTGTCATCTCAAAAAATAGCACATGACTTTGCATTCATGTATTTCTTCTCTTTCAGGTGTCAGAACGACTGGCCTGCTCCCCAGGGGGATGAAGAGAGAGGTGCGGTTTCTGTTGTTCTCAGTCATAAAACATCAAAGAAAGCGAGCCGCATTATTAACATTTATATTTCGAAGCAGCTTCTCACTGCTGTCTTATCCATTGCTGCAGGTCTTGCTGGAGAAACAGGCACTCCTAAATCCTTTCAGCCACTTCCTGGGGATCCGGAAACAGTTCCGGAAGAGGGGAGGGAATTCTGAGTGTTTCTGGAAGTACTGTGTCTAAAACAGGCGACGGGCGCTCAAGCTGCACACAAGAGACAGGGCTTGCACTAAAAAAATAACTCCTATCTTGCACTCACACAAGTACACATGGACACAATGAGACATCACGCGTGCACAGATGCATGCACACACACACCACACACCCACACTCTCTCACACACACAAGCACTGTCAGTAATCGTTCACAAAAAGAACAATGCCATAGGTAGGATTGAGAGATGCTGTTTGCTGACTTCAAGATGATTTATTCTGATTACTTTTATGTTGTTTTAAATTCTGTTTATGTACAAATCTTTGTTTAAAATGTCCATGGTTGTCTGATGTCTAACATAACGTCACTTAAACGAAGAAGTCAATGATTATATGTTGAAAAGAAATTAAAACTTCTATTTGGAAAATATCTCAGTTGAATGTCTTGTCCCTCATTCTTGCTAACTGACTTTTGATAAAAGAAACGCTGATAAGAAAAGACATCGGCAGGGGGAGAAATGACTACAAAGCCCTTTCACATGTTCTTAGAAAGCAAAAGAGGAAACAAAAAGACTTATCAAACTTTGTTCTAGAGTTTTCTTCATTTTTTTCTTTTTTTATTATTTTACAGCAGAAAGAATATAAAGCATTCAGAAAACATCTTCCATATTTTAAGGGCATTTCAAAACGTTTTGCATGGCTTCAGCAGCTGAAATCTCTTTTTTTTTTTAACATATCCATCGAGTCAGTGACGCTTGTACATGCACAATTACAAAAATAAAACTTACAAACGAGAGAGGAGGGGGTGGGGTGGGGGTCGGGGTGGGGGGGAGAAAAAGGAAGAACGCAAAACACATTTGGAGAACCGAGAGGAGATGAAACTATCGGGGGGGGAGGGCAGGGGAGGGGAATAGGGTCACATAACAGGGAAAGACAGAGAGAAAGACAGCTATAGAGGAGAGGAAAATAGATCTAACACTAGTTCACATGCAAAGTGTCGAGGACCCATGACTTTGTATCAAAGCAGGGTCATTTTTTTTCTTCTTGGTTTGGAATTGATGAAAACGTGCAGTTCGGTAAAGGGTGCCATATAATTGCTGTCCATAAACTACTGAATGCTTGTCTTGCAATACTGGCATTTGCATAAGAGTAAGTCGACTACATGTGTCCAATCGTTTTAAACTTCACTAGGTCTATAGGTCTCCACAAAATAATTCTTATTGCTCTGTGTCCACAAGTGGAATATGTTGTAAGATTGTTTCTGTTCTGTTGTCCTGATGTGCCTACCTTTCTCTGGTTTGGGTGCTTGGACAAAAGAAGAGGAGGAAAGGCAGATTCCCAGGTCAATTCACAGAATGTCATGAAATCGATAATACACTGATGAAGAGTGCCTATCAGCTAACCTGTCATCCCATTCATAAATGGCAGTAAAAACAAGATTTGCAGGTGAGCTTTTTCATATAACTATACTCTTTATCCTAGAAACCCCTCCACACATCGTCAGCATTGACACATCCAAGGCAAAAACAATGATGCCGTGATTTGACAGGGTTTTATGAAAGAATGTCAAATCCTTTATCATAATGAACTATGATAACACTTCATTTCTTGGCTGCACTGGCATCTGTTATGTTCAACCTTATACTGCGAGATGCGAAATGGATTATATATCATATTCATTTATTATAACGACTTCAGTCCAGTATTGCAGTGGTAGAATTGGTTTCTTCCTTTGCGTGTCTTTACCAGAAAGCACTGTTGAAAGGTTTAACTATATCCAATTTCAGTATCTTCTGCCGTGAATCACGTGTCCTGCTCTGTTTCCTCCTCCCCATTTTGGCACCCTGAGTAAAATACAGTAGGGAGGTGAACCAGTCCCTCAGCCAGGAGAAGAGCAACGCCCCTCTCCTCTGCTCAGTGTACAAGTGAAACTGACACCTTGACATGTCTGCATGTGTGCTGTGCAGTGTTTTGTGCATGTGTCCGTGTGTGCGCGTGTGTGTGTCGTGTTACGTGTGTTGTTAAGTTTATACTTGCTATATACTGTCACAATGGTCTCCAGCCTTGGCCATTGTAGTTGAAGTTGGGAGCACACTGATCAAATCCAAAAAAGAATTAAAAAAAAGTCTAAAAAGTTTAAGCTTGCTCTAAAAACAATCTTGTCCTCATGCTTTGCCATGAAAACGTCAGTCAATACTGCTTATTGATCATTGGCTCAATTTGTAGGTTTCCCCCTCTGGCCTCTGGTTACATGCCCTCCGTCTTTCTGAGTTCTGTGACACGTCAAACCAATGTTCATCGTTTTACAGAACAGTAAGTCTTTTAACAAGTCTATCTGACTACCGATTCTAGGAAAATAAGCATGCTTTAGGTGCAGTTCTGTCACCCAGTTAACTATTTTACCCATGCAAGCATAATAAATCCTTCTCCTTTTGCCACAGCACCGCATCAGCTATGCATTCTAACCACAATCTAGAGGATGAATGCAAGGCAACAAACCCCAGTAGTGGCACTTCTACATTTTGTGGTTTAACAAGCAGTCCCAGCAGAAAAAGAGAGAAAAGAAGGCAAAAAAATGAAAACAAACAAACAAACAAATAAAGCTTAGCATGTCGACAAGCCGGAATGCTGTAGTGAAAGTGGTTTGAACAGAGAATATCATATTCTGGCTTTGGTGAGTGTAAGGTGATGGTGATCATGTGTATTGATGTACTGGATACAGCACTGTCTTTAAGTGACCATTTTCTCTCAGACGTTTTCAACTTCAGGTACATTGCAAGTATTCTGACATTGGATTTGTGCGATCGGGATATGAGTAGGCACTTTCTACATAAACACTCGGGAAATAAAGTTTACATATCAGGTCTGTGGAAAACAAAACAAAACAAAACAAAAAAAACCCAGCCAATCAGTCAGTGAAATAAATCTAAGAAATATCTCTCAGTTAAACAAATAAAAACAGGGTACATGACAACAATTCAGAAAACAAAACAACAGAAGTTTTTCAATGGCACTCGCACCTTGGCTAAATAATCAATGTCATTACTTGGATAGAGAATACACTTTCTGGTTGTCCTAAGATGAACATATTACAGGAATTATGCAGCAACCATCAGGCACCTCTAGACCACCAGCTCCCAGTACCTTTTCAAAAGCACAGCTTTTAAGCGCCAGTTTCCAATTGACACGACACATCTTATTCCTTCAAGTTATCAATGGCACCGGTGCACTATTTCACACACAGGTTACCACACTCACTTTGGCTCACTGACCCTGCACTGAGAGAAGTAACAAGTTTTTAATGTCGTCCTTCTGGACAGAATCATTTTAGCACCTTAAGATTGTTGGAACAGTTCATTTCGAGAATATATTTTCAGCTGTTAGACAAAGATCTTCAGTCATGTATGCTACAGATGTTTTTTTTTTTTTTTTCAGTCAACTAGAACAACAAGAAATAGTTTTTTTTTCCTTTTTTACATGAAATACAAGGTCTGTCCAGACCCTGGCAGCCTTGATCAAGGAGTATTCTGTTAGAAAATTGCTAATTTGGAGGAAAAATCACCAATTTACTATCTAGGGATCACCTTTGAGTTGATCAACCCAAGGCTTGTTGGAAAATACTGCACATTTGAAGAGATTAATTAATCTGTGGCATTATCTTCCTCAGTAACAGGAGGTTATTGGGTCACCATGGGCAAGGCTGCCATTTACAATCTTTAAGATCATATAAACTGTCTCAGTGACACATCACATTCCATCTGCGATTAACAAGTAAAATAAACTAAAAAAATAAATAAAAAACAAATTTAAAGGTTTTCGTTCTCTGCTGTTTTTCAGGTGTATTCAGTGATGGCAAAATGTCTGGGTTGTCTATGGGAATGGAGGAGACATGAGAGACTTGAATGTTTTCTGTTTAAACATGACTCCCTCTGCAATATGTGTACCTTTTTGTTTTTGTGATTATTGGCCAGCTGTGATTTTATGGTCTACAATGCTAGTGTGTATTTTATTGTATGATTATCTGTTCTGCAAAAATTAACTTAATTCTCTTGTTAAGCAATATAGCATTCACATTACTTGGCACCATTGGCAAAAGATTCTTGGTAGCCCAAAACAAAAAAATGTAAACATAACCATACTTGTTTTAAGATAATTTTGCAGATTTCTCCTAACTCTAAATACATTTTTTTTTTTTTTTTTTTTTACTTTTTTACTTTTTCATATTGCAATAAGGTCATGCTTTAGCAAAATGTTCTTCTTAAGAACAATCAAAATAAAATAAAATACTCTTATAGTGAAATAGTTTTAATCATTTTACAGAGCATAGCCACTACTGCTTTTGTTGTTTGTTTTTTTTCCCTTTTGACTCTGTTCATACTTTTCATGCACATAGCTCATTTTTATCCCAGGTATTTACACTATATACAAACAATACAACCATACTTCTTAGGCATTCAAACAAAACTATACAAATATTCTGTTTTTGTCTCGTACCTGTTTTTGACCCCTTTTTAATGAATAAAATAATATATTTCTAAAATACAATCCCCTTTGGGTAAATGTTTTTTTTCCTCCTACGTACTTTCAGCCTTCTTTATGTACAGAAACCGCTCAATTGTCAAAAATATGGATTTGTCAAACCCCTATTTTGGGACAAGCTTAGGGACCCCTCAAAGAATCTCTAAGACGTCAAGGCAATGTATGTGATCTTCCCCTCAAAAGCCTTCACAGGCTCTGAAGTTCATTTAAAAAGAACAGTAATAACCTTCATGACCATAATTATTACAACACAAAAGAGGCAAGTTCTTCTCTCTTGTTAGGTTTCAGAGGAGCAATCAAATGAAATGAGGCAAATTTAAACACAGAAGAAATAAAAGGAGGAGGACAATGTCAGGGTAGCATCAGTACTGAGATGATATGACTCATGGGGGAGTAGGTGGGCATGTGGACCGGTAAACTTGAAACAAAAAAGAAAATCAGAGGACAGGCTGAAAGACTAAACCACAAGCACATAGGCGAAGACTTTTACCAAGAGTCATGCATTTTTTTTTTCTTGATAGGATTCAACAACATAGAATTCAGAAGATACAGGTCAGCAGTACGTCAGACATAATGGAACAAATACATTGGACAGGATGGAACAAATTCAAGTAATAAAGTAATAAGAAGGTTTTTCAAAGAAATGGCAAAAAAGAAACACGTTAATAGCCCCACCTGCTTTTGCTTGGTTAAACCCCTCCTACATTCATTTGTTGCTCCACCCATTTTGAGAGATTGGTGGGGTAGAGCACAGTGGGACAGGAAGAATTGTTGAGCTAAACTGAATGCACTCATCTACAGCGGTGAGCAGGAGTGGACATGTGCAACCGGATCAGTGGGTTACCAATATATTTGGTAAAAAACTCCTTCTTCAAATGGATTGATTGGTCACTTAAGAAGTTATGAAATACAATTAGAGCCCAAAGTGTTTTTCCGCATCCTCTGAGATCTTCTGCATCAGACTTGGTGTACTCCTCTTTAGGTCCTCAGGTGTGACAGACCTCCTCGGACGTGTCCTGCTTTCTCTTCCTTGACCATTCGAAACCTCTTCGTACTCCAAAAAAGACAAAGCAATCCATGAAAAAGTGCAAAAAATGCCATGAAGCAAATGTTCTGCACCCCCCCACCCAACCCGTTAGTTTATACTCCCATAGAAGTTGCCACTCTCCAACTGAAATCAAGTCAGTGGGAAGAAAGGATATGTGAAAAAATGCTGTTGTACATGTAGTAGTAGTAGAACCAGTAACACTGCAGTACTAGTAATAATTGCAGTGTTTGCATTGATGTTTTTTTCTTTTTTCAATTCTCTTGTAAAATGTCTTGGGTACAAACGAAAAAGAAAAGAGAAGTCAGGAGAGTGATGTCACATCGCAAGGGGGCTCTTCTGAGGGGTCTCATGTTCCCTGGCCCTTTTCAATTCTTTCACCCTGAAACACAGAGAGACAAGCATCCATGAGCATAACATCCGTGATGTATTTATTGACAAGCTCATCATGACATTAGCCTAACAGTATCGAATGTTCAGCCCAGATAATCAGGAGCTGGAGCTGGTCTGGGAAGGGAAAAGGTCAGTCAGGATTTATTTGAACTCTACCACATTTATAGATGACGTAAAAATACTTTAGGTTTATGCATCAAATATGTTACAACAAATATGGAACAGGAAATGTTGCTAACTATAATCTGTGTGGTAACAGGAGCTGTGCAACATGTAAAAACAAAAGCAACATCGGTAACAACCATGTTCCATTGGTACAGAGTTCTCAATATTCATTTGATTGCGGAAAATACAGAAGTTAGATTATTTTCAAACTTTATAGTCTGTTAGGTCAATGATGAAAAGCATGAATAGTTCAAGTTAAAAGTGTGAGAGGCTGATGAAACTCAGTTCTCCTCATTGAAGACCTAAAGATGCCCTACGCAAAGCAGAGCGCCAATTGAAATAAGGACCGTTTATACTCAGCTAACAGAAAACACAGAATAAACCTGGTCATTTAATCAGTAAGTCAGGCCACATTTTGAGCTTAATCAACATTTTATGGCTGTTGAGACTAGAGGGTCCTCACTGCTGGGTCTGATGATGAGAACCACATAGACTCATCCATCAAATTACGTGCTTATTCAACGTTTTTCTTTGTCAGCTGAGTCTAAAAGGTCCTCACTTCAATGCAAATTTTACGTAGTGCATCTTTAAGGAAGCAAAATATATCTACTCCCAAGACACTCGCTACATATTTATTCGGCTGACACGCTGGTCAAGCCCTCCTGAAAATTTCATGTTTACATAATATGCATTACCAGGCACTTCACAAAGGAATAACACCAGAAATGGTTCTGGCTTCACATCAGAGGCATATATCCAAACAGTACATGGGTGAAAAGTGGTCACAACGCCGTTGACACATCTATCAAAACCGCCATATGTTACAGATTCAGCTGGCTATTCTAAACAGAAGGTAAATACACTTATGTATGGAAGCATGTGGATGCATGATTAGATGCAGTTTGTGCAGGCGTGTGTGTGCGTGTTTGTGTGTGTCAGTGTGCTGCTTCCGCTCATGCTGAGCTGCTGGGCTCCCTGGAGGTGTGAGTCCATTACAGCTCTGTGCTGTAACCCCAACAGGCGGAGGATCCTATTGTTTGCTTTTTCGCTGTGGCCTATGCTATAGCACCATGTTGTCAGAGCTGGTTACAACAACAATCTTGCTCTGAAAGCACAGTAACCTATTTTAGTACAGCAAGGCTATCCGCTCACTTGGGTGCAGCAGGAAACATGAACGGCAGCAGCAAGGACATTATGATTTTTTTTTTTTTTTTAAATGCAGAGTTGTGAGTGAAATTGAAGTCATATATGCTGTTCTGAGCTATTCCCCCCTTAAGGTGTATTTGAGATATTTTTGTAATAATGTGTTGTTGAAACAGTGAGCGTACTACATCCAGCAATATTGACAGTTTGAGTAAAGGGAATTAGAGGGGTCAAGCACTCCTCCCAGTCTGTCAACAGGACACACAGCCAGTCAGACAGACAGACAGCTACTTCAGAAAATAGCCGGCCCATAGCATGCCTAAAGGTAGAAGAGCAAGGCCCAAAGTTGTCACCACTTGACATGCAACAGAATAAAACATGATCGAGAAGAAACCTTCTGTTCTCTCAAACTGGTCTCTTAATAGCCACACAAAACTGAAATAACCAACCAAAAAAACAAACATGAAACAAAAAATAAAGAATTTCCAAAGGAGAGAGAGAAAGGCAGAGATCGAGAGAGACAGAGAAGTGCCTGTTAAGTGTTGCAGTGATGTTGTCATTCATAAGCAGTGGTTAGTTTAAGAGTAAGATCTGCTCTAAATCTGAGCTTCTCAGTCCACCTGTGGCTCCAGTTGGCAGCCTTCATGCAAGCAGGCATCAAGCAACAGTGATGGAGGGGGGCAAGGGGGAGGGGGAACAAGAGAGAGAGAGAGAGAGACAGAGTGAAAGAGAGAATGAGAGCGAGGGAGGGAAGGAGAGAAAGGCAGGAGGGTGAGGCCTCAGGAAGAGATAATTATATTATTAAAGAGAGAGAGAGAGAAACAAGAGAAACAGAGAGAGAGAGATAGAGGCAGAGACATACAGAATAGACAGGGAGAGAGAGAAGCACGAACTGAGTTGCTGAGGCTGCACTCACCCGCTTGAACAGTCTATGGTCCATCAAGGGGCTTGGCGTAAACAGCAAAACAATACCAGACAGCTATTAGCACACAGTAGGCACTGTGAAGGAGGGGGGCGAGGACAGGTGGGGGCCAAATACAGTGAGGAGGGATGGGGGGGTGGGGGGTGGGGATGGGAAGGGGGGCTGAGGTGTTGGGAGACATTTGTCTAACCACCCAATCCATTTTCCCCACAAAATTAAATAACACAGAGTGGAAGAAAAATAAAAGGTTTCATTGTCTTGTTAAGAGAAAGATAACTCTATACGCATACCATGTGCTAAACCTGGCAATGAAACTAGTGAAACAGTGTAGATTTATGTTTTATGAGTATGTCTTGCCTTTAGGTTTTCCGTGTGAATGTGAGTGTGCATGTGTGTGTGTGAGCGTGTGTGTGTGTGTGTTTGTGCGTGTGCAATTCTAACAGCATACGTCCCTATTCATGCCTGGTTTGGGGCTTACCTGTGGCGGCAGCGACGTAGGAACCTCATAATTTTCCGGGCAGCCTGATCCTGCCTCTTAGTGAGCAGACCACCTCTGTAAATGACAAGATGGAGAATATGGTTTAGCAGTCCAGCGTGTGTTTGTTTGTGTAGTGACAGGTGGATGTGGGGAATCAGCACAACTCAATAGTAAAGCTGTAGCATTGATAAGGCTGAGAATTTGGATTAATCTTCCAGTGAAGCTATGAAAAACTGTATTCCGAAGCACAATATATTCATTTTTGAAAACAAAACAAAAGAAAACAAACAAACAAATAAACAAACAAAACAAATATGCCCAGGTTCTCTGCTGCTGGTGCCCCACTGGTTTGGTGCATGTCAGGGGAATGCAGGTAGTGTAAACAGCGGAGGAATGGGGTTTGTATATTTCAGTTTAAAGGTAGCACTAGAAGAAAAGTCAGGAGGTAACCAAAATTGACAGGGTTCATCCTCTGAAGAGTATGAATGTGCTCGCCGAATGTCAGGGCAATCTGCCCAACAGATTGTGAGAAATCAGATTTGACATTTTGGTCGAATGGTGGCTCTAGAGAAAAAGTGATGGTGATGCCAAAACTGATAGGATTCATTCCCTGGAAAGCATGTTTATGCTCTGGTAATTCCTTGGTAATTGGTTCATTACATAAGAGATATGTTGCGTACAAGTCAAATGTTTTGCACGAGGGAATCCTCCTTTGAGAATTGCACTCACCAAATATGGCAACACACTCACTGCATTTCCTAATATCTTGTGCGCACATAAAACATTTTGACATTTTGGCCTAAGGGTGGTGGTAGAAGAAAAGTCATGAGGCCACCAAAACTGACATGGTTCATCCCCTGGGGAACAAGAATGTGCTCACCAAATTTCATGGCAATCTGCTGAAATTCTTGAGAGTTCAGGCAGTAAATGTGTTATCACTTCAGGACTAAAATTACCTTCATAAAGTATAAAAATGTGCACAATCAGTGTGAAAAGATGTCTCTCGCTTATGTCTTGCTATATCTGGCAGTATTATGCTGATATTATGCTATTACATATGAGTATTTAGCTTTAATGTGTGGTTGAGTCTACCTCAGTTTGTGCTGCACCAGGGCAGCAGCTGCCCCACGGCGGTGGGGCTTCAGTCTGCCAAACTCCTTGTAGCTGCGATAGTACTGCTGGATGAGCACAGCGGCCCTTCTGCTCTGCTGGAACTTCTTCTGCTCGTGGTAGCTGCGGAACTTACTCTGGATAAGGATGGCGGCCTGCGTCATCTTCTTATAAAGTGCATACTGCCAACAACAGCAAAAAACAATGTGTCATGCTCACAAGGATTTCAATACTGCAGCAGTACTACAGGATCACACATTTGTGAAAGAGCCTATGAAAGAGCGTAATGTTCATTAAATCTTGAGGCATTGAAAATGTGTTACCTTCAAGGCTATCCATGTTAGCTTGCATAGAGAAAAAAGGAAACATTCATTCATCCAAATCAATGTTTTGCAAGTCACAAGTTAATCTCAGGTCCTGGCATTCAAGAGTCATTTCCTACGTCAAGTCCCAGGTCCTAAACTTTGATGTTCAAGTCCTTAACAGGCCATAAAGCACTCTTTAAATCTTTCAATCTTATATGCACATGTATCTGTATATGCAAATTATGATATATAGTCAATTAGCACACCCCATTTCAACTCACTAGTCTATCTCAACCTATCTCAATCAATTTGGGTTGAAAAAAGGTACTGAAATGCCGAGGCATTGCTGCCCAAGTCATGTGACTTGAGTCCACCCATATGGTATTCACTGAGCTTTAGTTGATGTGAATGTATTGATAGAAAACCTATAGTATAGTTCTTTCGTGGTGCCCACCTGTTTGTATTTCTTGTAACAACGTTGAATAACGGCAGCAGCTACTTCCTGTTGCTCTCGGAGCGGGCGCCCCTGTAGGAGAGTAGAGTGGGAGAGGTAAGGCTTCACAGTAGGGGCGGCTTTATTGCCACAAAGGACATTAGTGGCTTTGTCAAGTCTCCCTGAGTTCTCCGGGTGTCTGGCGTCATGAATGCCACTCCTGGAACGAGTCCAACCCTGCTGGACTGGCGCCTATGTGAGGACAGGGGATGAGATGGGGAGCTGCTGCTGAGATTCTCCATTTTGGGCTGGGTATTGAGACGGAGAGCCAGAGGTCCACCTCAGTATCAGCTGGTAGAAGGGCATAACAGATGACTGTGAACGACAGTGAACAGTTTGACATGTGGAGACTCATTAAAAGTAACTGCAGGGGGGGGAGGTAGCAAGGTGAGGAATGGGCTCGGGCAGAGGGAGGGAGAGGGACTGGTGTGTGGTGAGCTAGTTAAGAACAGGCAGCAGCGAGATCCATACATTTAAGTTACAGAGAGAGAGAGAGAGAATGGGAGAGAACAAGAGCACAAAGAGGAGGAGCTTAATTGGGTTTATTTGGAGCAGGGATACAGGGGACAGTGCAGTCGTTCCTCTAAGCAAGGCCATGCTCTGCTCAAGCCACCTTTCCCATGCTGAAACCACAGGGACACAAGACTTTTGATCGATTTTTTTTGTTTGTGTTATGTGTTTATGAAGAGAGGGACAGAGACAGAGAGAGACAGAATACTGTGAATAATATTAAATGTGAATATAAAATTTACAGAATATCCCCAGAAGGAGTGAAATGCATCACAACCCTGAGTGCTACTTCAACGATCAGAGTACCAAGGCTTAGAACCAAATAAACTCTCACCTTCCAGCAAAACTCACATTTCATCCATCACTGAGACAAAAAAAAAAACTTAATCTAATTATACCAGTGCAGCCCCTTCACAGTGGGCAGCAGCACACACAGCATATGCCACCTGAACCCTGGGCCTGTACCTTGTACTTGCGGAAGGCAGTTTGGACCAGGCGGGCGGCCTCGTACAGCTCTCTCTGCTCTGGGTCGGACAGAGTCAGCTGGGCCAGGTCTCGCTCCACCTTGCTGTTGGAGGCATTGATGAACTCGCTCCAGTCGGCCGGGGAAGGAAGGGTTGACCTTTCCAGTGGCCCCTCTCTCAATGGAGATCCCCCTGGGCTGAGACTGGGGTTGGATGACGGGGTCAGGGGTTCACTGTACAGAGATCTGAGGAAAGACAAATGAAAGAACTTTAAAGTAAAGCTCAAAGCTCTTTCTTCATGTTCAGAGTGACTATGAAAGTGCACCCTAAGCATGCCCAAAAGTTATCTTTATAATTCAAGAGCTGGAATAATGTTGAAACAATGTTTTATCCAAACAAGGACAACACTGGTGTAGGGAAATAAGGATGGGACAAGCAATGTATTATGTATACTGATACTTAAAATGAGATGTTTTTTTTCCTCTGTTTTTTCAGGTCAGTACATTTGACTTGTGAATTAATAGAAAAGGTGCATCTATAAAGACTGTGTGCTCTGCAGAATACATTATTCATTATATGTATTACATAATCATATATGTTCTCAAACAGTTAAAACAATGTTTGACCCCAACAAAGTACCTCTAAGTGACTATATTGGTGTGGGTTAATAAAACATGGAAAGCAAGTAGGAATATATGCACTGGGGATGGCGCTCGAGCGCACACACACACACTGTTTATATATAGGAATGTGCGTATTAATATTGCAGCTCCACAGTGCTGCTTACCGCAGGTGTATTATACTCGGCAGCTGTTCCACGTCTCCCAGGTAGTTGGCGAGCCAGTTCATGGTGTTGCTGACCCCTGTGGTGTCTAAGGGCGCAGAGTCCACTGCTGTGAAGTTCTCCCTTTTGATTCTCTCTGGGGTTGCCTCAATGATGTGCTCTGCGAGAGTCATCATGTTGACCTGTTTCATCAAGAAAAACAAAATAACTGATTTAACTGAATCGCAATGTTCGTTACAGTGATTATGCATCAAATAGGTAAGCAAGATAAATTGGGGTTTTCCTTCTTCTAACGTGTTTGGCACAATGTGAGTCCAACACAATAATGGATAGAATAATAATGACAGTGACTTTGCAGGGTGGAATCCTAATCCAGCACTTCATTCCTTGGTGGAGTAGTAAGACTGAGATGGATGGCTAGATGGATCCCTTGGCTATGAGACTGGATCAATGAAGAGAGTTTATTTGGCTATGATGGAGGTCGACAAGAGTGCCAGGTCTGATGGGCAAGTGCAAATATATATTTCCTTCCCAAGGCAAAAAGGACACATGACAGCATAGCACTTCTATCCCTTCTAATGTGAAATTAATCTTGCCATGCTAGTTTCACAGCTAACAACCTAGATTAATATGCACTGAATTCTCCATCAATCCTCACAAAATGCATATACCTAGAAGAGGAATACTATTATTATGCTCCCATGCCAGTTGTGTGACACTTCCATCTGGATCATTTAACAGTATCCACAGTTGGATATGTTTTCAAGCCCCGGTGGATTTGAACCTTTCACCCTGCCATGCTCTAGCCATTTAGTTATACAGGACCACAAGGAGGTGGACTATACAAATTAAGTTTGTATTCTGACCTGCAGGTCATCCATCTGTGTGAGGCAGTCCTGGTTCTCCAGATCTTCCCGATAGGAGAGCAGTTCGGTGTCAGCCATTTCTCTGTCTGCCATCACCAGCATGCCCAGCTGCTCCCGCTGACGTAACCGGTTGACCAGCTTCTCCTTCCCCAGGCTGCTGCTTCCACTAACCCCCAACCCCTTCCGCCCCAAGCTGCTGCTGGAGAAACTCTCTCTGGATGTCCATCTGGCTGTCGCTGTGCTGCTTCCTACAGGGAGACCCTTGTCTGAACTCAGGCCCTCTGTGGACAGGCTCTTGGGGCTGGAGGACAACTTGTGGAGCTGCTGCTGCTCCAGGCTCAGAGGGACAGACATAGACTTGTCAGGCCGGGGCTGAAACAGTTCTGGATTGGGTTTGTGTTTTTTGGCCTGCGGGAGGTCTCTCTGGCCTTCGCTGCTGTAGTAGTTGGAGGGTTCTGACCTGGGCCTTCTCAAATCTGGAGGAAACACAGCAAAACAACAATCAGTGTCTAGTTTTTATGTAATTAAAACTAACTCTTTGAGTGATGCACCCTTGAAAATGCTGTTGACCTGACTGATTCTTGGGTGCCACCAACCTAATCACTATTCTTCTCAGTCTAAAAGAGGTGAAAACGGAAGATCACACTAGCCTGGATTGAGGTTGGTGGTGCTGGAGGTGGTTGTGGTGGTGGCAGCACCTCCTTTCTTCCCACTGGGTGCTACCACATTCTCATTGCCCCAGCTGACCATCCAGCTGTCAGTGGTGGGGGCGTCAGGGGCTGGGGAGAAGGACATGCGCGTTGTGGGTGGCAGAGGGGCAGGGGGCTGCTGCTCTTCCCTCTGGAGCTGCTCCAGACACTCAGCCAACTTGGTGTGGCCACGAGAGCGGGCGATTGAAAGTGGCAGGCGTCCCAGAGAGTCTGGAATCGCCAGGGCACGCCGATCCCATTTATACAGAACCACCGCTGCCTCCAGGTGACCCAGTGCACATGCCCACATCTAGACAGTAAACAGCATAGAGAAACAGAGTTAGGGGGCCTTTCTGAATGTCAAGTAATGCCAAAAGGAGGTGATAGAAAAAATAATACATTGGTTTCCATCAAGCTATGTTGTTACAATGGCCAACAGATTGCACTTTCTGAAATGATGCCCACAGGCCATCACAGACCAAGCGAGACATGATTTTCAACTTCACAGCTGCTTACATAGTTCTAAACTTTTGTACTTGAGCTCTCTTACCAGAGGTGTGCAGGAGAAGTGATCCACATTAAGAGGGTCCACCTCCAATTCCAGGTCAATGCTATCAGCATGTTTGGTTCTGGATGCAAGATAAAACATGGTTAGCACCCACAGCTATTTATTGCGAGATAAGCCATATATAAAAACACTAAATCACCATTATGTCTACTGTGATTTGAAGTGTTTTGAAGTTCTTACCGCCACTTGATGAGTGTCTGTATAAGAGTGGCATAGCCCTGGCCTGCTGCCAAATGAAGCAGCGTCATGCCTCTGAAGGTCTTAGAATGAATCAGATGTTTAGACTTGGCCCAGCATGCTCTACTCATCATCTTCTCACAGACCACCACCACACGGCTCTCAAAGGAACTGCTGGCCTGGGCCTGGGCCGATACACACTGAAATACACAAGAGTGCAGAGAGTCATTGGTTTTTGCAGTTTACTTTTTTCCATAAGCAAATAAACAGAGAATAAAACCTGCTGAATGAGGATATATAATACATCTTTCATTTACTTAATACTGGTGGACAGAATGTGCTTGCTACAGCAAATGTAATGTTAGATGCACTGATTTTCACTGATTGCCTGATGTGTCTGTTTACCTGTGACTGGCTGTTGTTGCCTCCCCCTCCTCCTCCACCCCCACCTCCTCCTCCTCCTGTTCCCCCTGTTCCTGCCCCTGCTCCAGCACTCCCTGCGCTGCTCTGCTGCTGGTGGCTGGCCATCTCTGCCATTCTCCTCTCCATCTGCTCCAAGCGCTCCAGGATAGACATTCTGAACTGGTTATCTGGGAATGAACACGAAGGAAGGAAGGAAGGAAGGAACACGTCAGCACAGAACCAGCATCCAGTGTGCAAAAAAACGCCTATCTTTGCTGTGACCAGCACAAACGACCCTGGGTCCTGACAAGACAAATGATCACAGGCTATGCACCGCAAGCTGCACCAGATATGTTATTCCGAAGTGCACGGAGCAGCATTAAGTCTGTTGCAGTGACTTGGGGCTTAACAACATGAGACACGCAATCAACCTTTTAATAAACACATGCAATGCTCTATTTCTGAAATACTGCACCACTGATGTTTATTTGCCACTTTTAGCTGAAGACACAAAAAACAGACCATAATCATTTTTAATTTTCTGAGTGAAAACAATATCATAACATCAATCATTAACTTCACCAAAACAATTGGGTTTACTAAAATAACCTTAACAGCCCATCAATCATCTGCTAATGGCTCCCAGCACTGAGCTCCTGCCTCCATCTCTCCCGCACCACTCCATCAACGCAGCCCCTGCAGACTAATACAGGTTGGATGATTGTCCAGTGAGTGGGGTTTGTTGAATGTGTCCAGCCCCTTCACACAGGGCTTCAGACAAGCTGTGGAGTGAGTGTGCAGATGAAGGCCCGCCCCTGTTGATTAAGTACAGACCATTAGGGCCAAGGTCTCACATACCACCCAGCCCATCCCCTATCTGGCAGTGGAGAATGTTCCAGGGCCCATATGGTAGGAGGGCTGAGAGGCTGATGGCACAGAATCAGTCACAGCTTGCACCTATCCATAGTCCTTGAAAACATAGCCTTCTCATACATGAAGATGGATGGATGTTTAAGGTTGTTTACATGCTGGCCAAGAAGCTACCCTGTACCCTTCACTCTGTATCAATCAATGTGTTTAAGTTGTTGGTTTCTGAGCGGGATGTTCCTCATTGGAAACAGTGATCTTGCTGCATAATTCAAGACATAACACAATGTATAATGCAATGACTTGTAAAGACTTGCAAAGTGTGGTCTTACGAGTGCAAGCCTAGGTCTCTAAATTGGTAAGTCAAACACAAAAATAAACTCCTGTGGCTTGGTGGTGGACTGAAAAATTAAGTTGAGTGTAAAACTGCAAGGCAGAGTAAGATCACTGAACAAAATGCATTTGAGGAGGTAACATTAAGAAGTCCATTTCAAACACTGGAAAAACTGCAATTTGACCTGCTGGGAAAGGCAGGTGGCCTACTGAAAGATCTTACAATAACCCCCCGCCCATGAACACACACGTAGGCACAAACACAAACACACACACACACACACACACACACACACACACACACACACACACACACACACACAAACACAGTATACTGTGCACAGACAGTGGAATGGGTTGGGCACACAGAGCCCACTGCAGCAAGGAGTGTAGAAGACTGCATTAGCATTCCCCATTTAGCCACTATGAGGCCGTTTCTGTGGCAACCTGCTGCCGAGTGGTAACTAGGCGACAGGAACATGCCTGTGTGTGTATGGTCTGCCTGCATGCTATTGGCTTATTGATGAATGGGAGGAGAGGAACTCAATACACCAGGAAAAAATAGGGAGAGAGAGGCAAACAATAAAAAACATATGGAGTCCATAAATCTTTGCTGTGCTTGTGTGTACTTGGCATACTCTCTTTTCTCAGTGTTGATGCCGTAGGTAGGGACCTAATGACTCTCTAAGTGGGGTGCCTTCACAGCACGACCCAGTGACATTTGCGCTTTGTGGTATCTTGGCAGTCACAGCTCTAGGCTCTGTGGAAAACTAATGTCACAGTAAGACTCCCTATAAGCCCATGTAAAAGGGGTCAAGCAGCTGCTATCAATTGGCAGCAAAACATAATGTCACTGCCTAGTAAATTACTGCTATCAGTGACAACATGCTGCACTGTGAATAACGTACTTAGAGGACAATACTGAGCTCGTCTCTGCTTTCCATCCCTCCCTTACTGTATGCTATACACTGACTTTGTAAGTGAGCATGCTGTCAGATCAGCAGCCTTCTCTCATACAGACATGGGCAGACTGAGGTGTTTCTTTTCATGCAGGATCCATCTTCACCTATTAACATGGTGACTCATGAAGGGACAGGTGAGGTGGCAAGTTGAAGACCTGTGTCAGCCAGAGTGCTTGTGTCTTGATGGGTGGTGGGGGCTGAGGTAGGTCAAAGGACTATAGCCTGTCTAGGCATAGGGTTATGCTCCTTCTTTCTCTCCCACTGACTGACATGTGGAAGAGACAGAGACAGAGAGAAAGAGAGGCAAAGAGTGAGAGAGAAAAATAGGTGAGAGAGAGAGGGAGAGAGAGATGGAGCGAGGGTAGTTAGTGGTGGGCTGACATGTCTTTGTTCAGACCCAGTGCTGCAGTGTGCTGCAGTGCAGATGATGTCATCTCCACCTGCTGCCTGCTGCTCCAAATGCGATGCACGTCCACTGCAGAGGGAGGAGGATGGGGGTGGGGACGGGTGGGAGGGGAGAAGGAGGAGAGAGGGGTGGTGAGCAGCCAAACAGAACTATAACAACACGGTGACGTCGTTTACACCCTCCCACTCTCCAGTTTACTCCCTTGTGACGGTGTGTGGCAGCAGACGTGGTCACTCTCGTACACTTACAGCAGACTGTGACACGCTATTACTGACGCTGTATTTCAGACAGAGATCAGGTGCACAAAGGAGGCAGACCACCAATCATTAAGTTTTCACTTCTTGAATGAATGGCGATTTGTCAACCAAAGCATAGACCGACATTGGTCATAGCATAACTATGGCCATCAAAGCCAGGCCAAGCTTTTGCAGATGAATCCAAGCCACTTTGACACTTATGGAGATTTATTATACATGACAAACCAAATCCTAAATCCTAACCCACTCTCAGAGCTGTTTTACCACTGTGACTTTGACCCTCTGTTCCTTAAACCATCTGAATAAGGTATGAAATATACCAAAAGAGTGGGGTCTCTGCGTTCCTTAACAAAAACCAACACTAATTTTCATGCCCCATAAATTCTTCCTGTCTGAATCCAACTCTTGTGCATGCTATTCAGTGAGGGGTATTTATGAGAACAGTTACCAGAGGTAGCGAGTGTAGGAAATTTTAAAGCATGTTTCTGTGTAGTCTGTAACTACTGTAGTGTACTTCTTTGCTCACAGCAAATAACTTACTAAATAACCCGCTCCAGCCCAAAGGTGAGAGGAAATACTCAAAACCTATTGAAGTGAAGGAAAAGGCTGGGATGACACGACAGTCTGCGCTCTTTTAAATAGTGTGACAATTGTCTAGGCTGAGAAGGGATTACTTAACACTGAGCATGTGAAAACAACCATCTCATCATCATCATCATCATCATCATCATCATCATCATCATCATCATCATCATCATCATCGCATGACACAAGTAGGTAATTTCTTCTCCTGCCCGGGGATGTGGACTCATTAGAATGTATTACTAGTCTTGTCATGCAGGGACCCACCAGACAAGATTAAGATGCCAGGCTCCATGGGGAAAGCTGAAAGTCCAGTATGGGAATTCACTTCAGCATAAGATGAACAGCAAGAGCAACACACTGTGCTGTGTGTGATAACAGTAGTGTTCTGTAAAGTCAGTGGTATTTCTGTCGTGTGTCACCATGGCTCCTCTGTTGCTTCACTTTGGCTGTTCTCAGCAGCCTTGAGTGTCAGAGAACCTGTTAGAGGTGGTTTATATCCACAGACTATCCCAGCCAAGCCCTGCCCTATGTGATCTGTCACAACCCTGGGACATGATGGCAGCTCCTCAGGAGACAGGTTGATATACGCTGGGTTAAGGGAAGGACAGTGTATTGACACTTGCAGTGGGACACTAGAGTGAGAACAGGTTGGAGGGAGGAAGAAGACAGCAGGATATTATTACATGTGAGGACAGGATGAGGGAGGAGAGCAGAGGAGACAGAGGAGAGGAGAGGAAAGAAGGGGGGGACGAGAGGAGCAGAGAAGAGAAGAGAAGATTAGAGAAGGGAGGAGGGGAGGAGAGAGGAGAAATCAAGGGAGGAAAAGTTGCATGTTGGATATTTCATAGGTTGGGTCAGCTCAGCGGGCAGTGAAGAACAGCTTGTCTGTCCTTGCTCAGAAATGTCAAGGATGAGGAAAAGAAGGGAACTATTATTCAAAGCTCACTGCCTTGGAACCATTTGGGCACATATGCATGCCACACACATAGACCCATAAACACTAACTCACACTTTTAATTTTCACACCTGGCCCAATTAAGGTGTTGGATAACTGTAAGCAAAGCAGCTGACCAGTACAAGAACCTTGTAGTTAACTGGTTCTTTTTATAAAACACTTATATTGAGTAGTAAACACATGGAGAGCATAATACTTTCTTCTGCTTACAATTCCTTATGAAATCCATTAAGTTACATGTTTGCTCCTTAAAATATCTAGATGAATGAATGAATGAATGAAAATTTTTATTTTCAAACAACTATACAACAAAAAAAAAATATATAATATATATGTGTACGTTTTCCATATATAAATACAAAAAAGGACAACAAAAAGAGAAACAGATAAACTAGATAGATAATGTAAGCAAGCTATGCCTCATATCTCATGAGGGTGTGGTCAAGACAATGGACTAATACCTGCTGCAGACACAGATGTGTTTTTTTCTGTTAGACTTCAGATCAAGTGATAGCCCTCCTATCCTTAGTCTCTGTATTCTGAATCAAACGATATATTTTTTCGCTGTTTTAAAATGGCTTCATGGCTTATTCATATACTAGATGTGAACCTCTTGCAGACTGTGGACAGACACCTTTAATCCTCACTTCTGAACCTGTGGTTGTGTTCATGCCACTCAAGCTCAGTGCTGGAGCTCATTATCTCTCTGTGGCCGGTCAAGTTCTCACATGTAGCCAAGGAGAAACATTGGAGGCCAGCCTTCCTCTGGGTCTCTGTGTGAAATGACTGACAGGAGCTGGTATTTGTGACCGTGCAGAGGAAGGGGCCAAGCCATCTGGCAGCAACCCTCACAGCTGGGACACATGGCTGTGTGCTGATCAAAGACCGACTTTACTTTGACATACACTAATGGCCAGCTTTAGTTTTCTTCTGTCTATTGTTATTTTTCTTCTGACAGTCTTTTCAATGACTTTTATTCTCCTTAGTAGTGTGACAATAGGAGATTTGAACTGATCTGAGAATATCATTGTAAACAATATTGTGAACATGCTTTTATAGAACTGAATCATCAAAACTATCCAAGCCATCACATAAACTCATGATTGAACCTTGTGGGTGCAAACAAAAGCCAAATAAAACAACAACTCCAGATTCCTTTGTGTGGTTTTGATTTTTGCCATTTCAGTGCTGTCAAATGTATTTGCTCTGTGTTAAGTTACTGACCCTGTTTTGTATCCCAAGGACCTCAATCCAAAATCAATTTACAGGAGGCAAATCCATCACAGTTGTACTGCTAGCTTGACTGCATTTGATCAAAACATTTTGAAACCAGTATGCATCAGCAGAAAACCTTCACACGAGGCATTCAGCTCTGATGTCAACATTGTGATTTCAAGGTTATTAAAAATTCAACACAGGTTAAGGCAGTTGGATACCTGCACTAGTAAGTACTTTCCTTGTTGTGTATCAGCAAATTGCAATGTGCAACAGGTATGCAAAATCATAGCATCAGGAGATATTATGTGCTATGAGACAACACAGACTCCTTAATTTGTCTTTTTATCATTACAATAACATTGCCATCCTTACAGCCCACTTTATTGTCCATGTAAAAAGCATATTTTATCTGCATGAGACTTTTCTGTTGGTATTAAATAAGCCAGCTAACGTAAGGGGCTGCTACTCCAATGGCATGTGTCCAGCTGCACAGGTCAATATCAGTACAGACTCAACACTGAATAGATAGTCTATACAATGTGTCACACTGAAGGTAAAATGCCAAGAGAAAACACCATGGGGGATATGCTGTCATCCACTATTACACTAACAGAGGGATACACACATGCTCAATTGGATCTTGTCTTGCAAAGTAGGGCACTTTGATTTTTTTTTTTTTTTAGAGATGCTCAATTGACAACAAATACATATCATTAGCTTCCTATTTGCATAGATAACTATATACTGCTTGACTCATCAGCTGCAGGCAGGAGTGTAAATGAGAGATGAGTGGAGAGATAATTTCAGTGATGAATCAATCTCATTCAACACACCATGGCCCAAGGGACAGGATGTCTCCTAAGCTTTCCATTAAAAGAAACACAACACAGTTAGGCTAAACACATGAATAGGGTGCTCTGCTCCCTAAAGGCATGGGGATCATTTTAAAACAGCACTTGGAATTACATTTTCATCTTATGACACATAATGCTATATAGAAAATATTATAGCAACAACTTTAATTTAAAACATGTACAACGAAGACAGATAGGAGACAGGGCAGAGATCGCAAGCTCAGGACTAAACCTATGTGAATTTATACGGTAAGCTTGTTTTGAGAGTGGGTAGTTGACCCTTCTGTTTTAATTAGCTACTGAAATTATGACAGGTACAAGTAAAAGCGACAGCCATGTGGGTAGAAAGGGATACAACTTCACAGCAGGAACTGAAATGAAACCTACGCAATCATAAATATGTGACAAACACATTAGCAGACTGTGCTACCGGGACAAAAACAAAACTTAGACTAACAAAAAAAGAAACACTTCCCTCCAAGTAGCTAACATTGACAGAAAAATACACTAATATCATGTGCAAACATCTCAAATCCTGTTAACAAAGAGGTGGCAATGCATACAAAGCATTGCACCAGTATTTTGAAAAAAATCAGACATATGGAAAAGATATATTTACCTGTCTTGGACTTTTAGCCTAAAAGGAAAGGGGTGGCTGAGATAAGCTTAGCTTGAGCTGAAAAGCGATAATTAAATAAATAAATAGAGGCTTGCAAAAAGTGTCAAAAGTTTTAGAAAAGAACCCAGTAACACTGAGTTTGTATCTTGCCTTGAATGAGGCCATTCTAAATTATCTGGGAAACTTAAATGGAAGTACAGAGGAGCAACCACAAATGATTTGTTTTCTCCAGAGGATTGTTTCTTCCCTTTAAACATTTCTATCTCTTTAACCCCTCTAGTCTGGGGCAATCCATCCCTTCAAGGTGTAAGCTTTCCTACGTCACTACTGCTTCTATTACTAGTAATGTTACTGTTGCTACTATTGTTACGGATATCTCTACTTTTATTTCACTATAGTACCAATTTTAACACTAAAACTACAGCTATTACTTATACTAATGACACTATTACCTCACTACTAATACTATTATTAATTCTGTTACTACTATTAATGTACCACAGTCACCACCACTACTAGTGCTACTGCATTACTACTACGGCTAGTAGTATTGTTACACAAGCAACGTCTGTTACCACAGAATGACTGCTTATGTCACTGTCACATTACATAGCTTATATAACACTGATATTTCTAGCCATTGCTAATACTATTAGTAGCCTACTAAAATCATTAGCCCACTCTGCTACTTCTTCTACAATGGCACAAACACTACTACTATCACTAGTATTACCAGTAAGTGTTTTTGCGCAGTTTAATTGACGGGTATAGGTTGGCACTAACACAACCAGGATGTGGGGTCCCACTACTACTGCTACCTCCGATGTTGAAATGTATTCACGTGTGCTACTGTAAATCTCTGGATTAAAGTGTCCACAAAATGACATGCATTACCACTACTACTATACTCGTAGTGCGTGTGCATTATGGAAAACAGACAGAAGCAATTGGAAAGTCACTAGCATTTAACGGCATGTTCAAAAGGACATGGCAAAGCCGTACTGTTTTGCTGTATCTCACATAGATCAAGAAAATATGTAGAGCAATGCATCTCCATGTACTGCCACGATATAGGGAAAGTCAAAACTTCAAAGAAGAGCAACAGGTAGATAGAAATGTATTTGTCGAATTCGCTCTGTACAGTCTAATGAAACAGCGCTCACCCAAAACAAACTTTGAGGACCAACGGGGATACAAGTGAGAAGCCTCGTCCGGATACACAGGCGCTGCTGTCGCTGTTCACAGACCCGTGGTGCTGAAATGCTAAGCGACAGCATTTATGAGCGGCTCCGGTAGCAACTTGTAGTCGCCATTCCGGCTCATTTCAATGCTTTCATTCGGCCGTGGATTTGACGAGGTCAGATTTACAATTTGAATTATGTATTAGTAGCCTAAGTGGGCAGATTTAAGCGACGAGACACTGGCCCCGATAGCCTGACCAGGATACTAGGATGCGACAACCCGCCACTGCGCTAGAGCAACTACCGTACTTTTACCAACACGTGCAACACTATCTGCATCTGGCAAAGGACACAACCTAAGTCGGAGAAACACACAGTCATCATTTTGTTCAGTAAAGTGCCCTACAAAGTGCCATGAATAAGGTGAAAGCACAGTTTTGCCGAAACAACTAAGAAGTGTGTCCCTTAGAAGACAGGTGACAGAGAGAGCTACGACAGCACAACTTCTGTGATATTGAGCCATTTAAAAAATAGCAGGAATGAAAACAGAGAGCTCTTCTCTTAAAGCGTCAAAATCTATAATGGGAAATCGTCGTGAGGAGTTGGCTACAATGAACGTCAACTCTCCAGTGTCTGCAATGCAATCAGGCAGAGTCACATGTGGTCAAAATACACAAATGATTTTTTTTTTTTTTTTTTTTACAAAACTCCGCCAAAAGGCAGGCATGGCTGGACTGGACTTGGTTAATGTAAAAGAAAAAAGTTAGCATTCAGGATCTTCCAGAAAACGTGTAACTTTAACTTCTCCTGTCACACAATGCACAGAAAAGAAACAAAAAAACAGCCCAAACACAATACAAAACACAACACAACACAGCACGACATCTATAGATTGAACTTAACACATCCAACCTTCTACTTCATTTTCCATTGGTAGAGTCCCCCTCAAGGAAAAAAAACTGCCCCTTTGTCTTTTAGGAAAAGCAGGTGTCATTCAGTGGCATCCTGACCCAAAAAAAGTCCAACCATGGCTGTATTTCACTCAAAATACAGTTTTGCCCCCACAGTTTCTCGGTAAGGCTACTGAATGATGTTATGAGAGGAAAAAATAAAAATATGTATCCTTATTGTAGAATGAATCTCAATCTCAATAGAGCACTCGTCAACAATAGAACAAAGTGAGGGAAGAGAGCGACGTGAGGGGAGAGAGAGGGAGAGAGGGAGATAAAGACCGCTCACTACTCTTCTTCCTATAGCCCCCTCCTCCTCTTCACTTGTTTCTCCTACACCCCCCACCCTAACACTCACACACACACACACACACACACACACACACACACACACACACACACACACACACACACACACACACACACACACACACACACACACACACACACTTTTCTGGTGTTTCTAGTAGTCGCTGCTCTCCCAGCCTGCAGTAAAACGACAAATACCGCTGCTAGGAGACGTCGTGCGCACGTGCCGCCGGTAAACAGACGCCCTAGTTCCCGATTCCCCCTCCTCCTCGAGCCGCTGTCGTGCTTGTAAAGGCTCGCGCCCCCTCTCGTTATTGCTGCTATTATTATTACAAATATTACAATTTGCGCTTCACTTTGTTTCAAATCCTCGTTTGCCTCACACCGAGCTGCAGCAGCTGCTTTGTTTAAGTTAAAGGTGGTCGAATTGGTCTATTTTTTCGTACGGGTAAACAGGCTAATACCCGACGCATCCTCGTGTGTTTGTTACTTCGGTTCATTGTGCGCCTGGACGTGAGTATACCTTCACCGGAGAGAGTCGGTGCATTCGTTTCAGGAGACGACCCCCACACCCCTCCCTCCGGTCTATCGTCTGAAACTAAACCCTGTCCTGTTTGCGGTGGTTTATCGTGTTTACCCAAACACGCCCACTCCTCCGCTCCTGCATTGTGTGTAAACGGTCTCCCGTTTGTCACGCCGGTGTAGTTTTTAGGCTAGTCAGTAGGCTAGGCTACTATCAGTGCGCTCCTTTGAACATTCACGGCCAGTGTGCCGCTATGCGGGGCTGTAATTCGGTCCTTCCCAGCGAACCTCTCCCGGCTAGCGAGGGAGGCCGAGGGATCCGACCACAGGGATTTACTGGGGCGGGCGAGGAGAGCTCTGCAGCTCCGATAGCTTTACCTCTCTTTTCTGTCCTGCCCATGGCTCCGTACCTGCAGTGCTGCAGAGAAAAAGCGCCCCTTCCCCCACTCTGCATTATGACAAATCAAGGCAGGCAGGCAGCTGTGCCATTAGCACATCATAGCACAGTGAGTCTTCCATGGGAGAACAAACTCACAGGCTGTAGTACACTGCTGCGGATTGAGACGCAGTATTTCATGTGACACGTAATGTCATTAGCCTGCAGGTCAATTAGGGGACCGACCTATGGGTTAAGCAGCATGCGCCTGAACAGTCAAGGTGTCGCATAAAGACTCGGCAGCGTTCTTGCTCCTTGCTTTTGAAACAGGCTGATCTATTATGCTTTACCATCATGATGTTATACTTCAGTGGCATTACTGAAAACATCACTACACATATCCAAAAGAACACCTCTTGCCCTACTTCTGAAAAGTTCAATATTGTTTGGACTCCACAGCTAACCTATAATTTTTCACTACAACTGAAGTTAGTGAACAATTATTCAAACATTTACTTGTTTGAATAATTGTCCACAGCACAGTGGTGCTGAAACTATGGGTGAGAAACACTTTGCCATAACTGCTGCTTGCTTCTGGACTGACATTACTTTGTAGCACCAAATATAATGAATCAAATTTGAGAGATGTGTATGAATGTAGTATTTCCTACATATAAACTCATTGCACTTGCTTTCACATGAAACACACAAACATGGGCTTGCAACGCATATGATATTGTGTGGAAATATTGGATAATCTCAGTGCTATATGACATTTTATTTATTTTGGGATATTTTCTCCCTTTTTGGAGCATAAAAGGAATATAGAAAAATGCATAGTGCCATGAGAGAGCTGATCAACCTTGTTACTGGTGACTCAGATTGTCCCTGAAATTATAAGAGAAAGGGATCTGCAGTAGCCTATATCTGAAAGCTCATGCAGGCTAAAGTGCACCAATCGAGATGGAGAGACAAATCTGAGCACAGTTTGGATGTAGAAGATGCAGACTAGTAGATAAGTTGACATTCTGCCAGACAGCTTAACAAGCGAACACATCAAATACAGGCATTTAGTAAGTGTGTTGGATTACATGCTTTTATCATGTTCAAATTCAAGACCAGACAGCTGTGAAACCAAATGTGTGAAATGGCAGGGAAGGGGTTAATGTAAGTAAAGTAATAGGGTGGGCTGTGTTTTCCGACTGCTTTGTGTGGAGCTGAGACAGCCAGCTCCTCCTTAACTGGTTCTGTGAATGGGCCAGTGAGGCAGTAGGCTATGAATGGCGGAGGGATCCACTGGTTCTGCCGCGCATGGGAGCTGCCAGCTCCCTATTACTCACTCCCACTCCCTCAAGGGCCGTCTGCAATGCAGCTGTCCCGTCAGCCCGCGCCTCGCCATGCCCTACTTTATCCTGTCAATGCTTAAACACTGCAGCAATGCTCCCCTAGCACCACACACACATGTACAAGCACACATAGGCCAACACACACACACACACACACACACACACACACACAGACACAGACTCAAAAATGCTTGTATACATGCATGCTATACCCTAAACACACAGCTACATTCTGACTCACAGACTTGACTTGAATTTAAGCACAAATACTGCCTGCCCTGCAGCATCCATTATTACATGTCATGCACTCCTGCAATGCTCATTTACAAAACCTTTTTTTCGACATAAGGGTCTCACATAAAACCACTAAATCATTATCTGTGCAAATGACCACATTTGTCATTGTGTGCTCTCCTACTAATATCTCTGGAGGTGAGGAATTTGGACAGTCTTTACAGATACACAGGGATCCTTATTGTTCCTGTATCTGGGGACTGCTGTTTTCAACAATGGCCTTATTGGCTGACTGTAATGTAAAAGATGGATGAATTTAGTCTTTCTCTATTGTTGAGCTTATCATACTCTAGGTAAGAGAGTCAGAATACTAACATCTAACTAATATATAACATATATCTGCAATTAAATCTTGAAGATGTAAATATGAATGTAGAATGTAAAATAGTGTTGCGATACTCAATTTACTTTGTATCCCAGACCAACACAGAGTCCAGAGTGAATTCATTTGACTGCAGTTATCAATCACACCATGTCTCTCAAAGCAGAGTTTCTCCCTCGAAGAAAGGTATTATCCAACAATAGGTACTTCCCAAACAAGTGGGTACAAATGTCAAATATCTTGAAATTATAATCCATACAATTGCTTTATATACATAACATCAAAATCAAGGAATATTTGGTGATATTGAGCCTTGTTGAGCCAGGAAAACATTTTAAGACACAAAGTTACATATCATTAGATTTAAAATACAACTAATTAACTTCTAATGTGCTCTTGTCATTCTGATATGCAAGCAATTCCAACACAAAATTACTTCCAAGATAATGATTTCTGCAGCTCAAACATCTCAACACTGCAATTATATGACAAGGTATTAATGTGTGGATATATACATGTGTATGAAAAGTTTTAAGGGCAGGTTTTATTTTTAGCAGCTTCTAAAGCCTTTAACGATTTTCTGTACACTTGCTTGGCTCTGAAGAAGGCTAATGCATATGGATGTGTAAGTTGGAACAATAGAGACCAGCACAAAGGAATTGATAGGGAGTTGAAATGCATGATGATCCAGCACACATTAAAAAACCCCCAGGAGATTTGGAGAGTTAGAGAGAGGCACTAGAGGAGATGGAGAGGAGACAAACAGAGAGAAAGCAAGACTGACAGAAAAAAAATGAGAGGAAAAAAGATAGAGGGAGCACAGAGGGAAGATGATAGAGAAGGGATAGAAGGAGCGACAGAACAAAGCATACAGGAGCAGAGCTGCAGGAAAACTGAGGAGAGACGTACCATCCAGCGAGAGCCAGTCATGCTGAGATGAGGGCAGTGAAGGAAGAGCGCGAGCCTTATACTCAAACACCACAGAGTTGGAGATGATCTGGTTACTGACAGCCACCTGCAGCGTCACCAGACCTGTGTCATGAGCTGGGGAGGACAGGATCATGGAAACTCAGTTTATATTCACAGTGGCAGTATTATGTAGTCAGACTTACTCATTGGTAATGACTTCCTTGATCTTGCCTGCACAACTAGGGCTATAACGTTGGTTTCTTTCATTACAAAGAAACATTTTGACTGACATTGGAAATTAGCAATTAACAGTATGTGGTGCTGAACATGGAATCTACATTTATATGGAATTTTTTTATTGTTTAAACTTGCATTGCCTCTGCACATTAGTAGAAAACTGGACTGGTATTTTCAGCTGAAGTAGGGTGTAAGACCTTTCTTTTCTAAAAGCATTATTCTTCTACTCAAAAATCTGTGTGCATATATCCATAATTAATGGATTTAATATTTTTGTGGAATGGTTCTTCTGCATAATTTAGCCTGCAGTGGCATACTTCACTCACACACACACTCACAAAGCCCATGTTGAATGTGAATATACTTTTTTTTTCCTGATGGTCATTGTCATGACTCAACCAAAACTTCAGGTGATTCACTTTAAAGTCTTTAGGACACAGAGATACTGGTCTTTGCTGAACAATAAAACTTACACTCACTTACATACAATGATTTAAACCACTGACAATGAAATTGTGAAAACTTCCAAACAACTTTAATGTCCATTCTCTTATCTGATATGAGTGATGACCTTGCTATTTACCTGGGCAGTAGCAGCGCAGCACCCCTGGTTGGATAAGAGAGGCAGGGACAGAGATCTGGTCAAACAGGCAGCTGTAGTTAGAGCTGGCCTCTTGCCAGGGCCCAGTGATCAGCACCTTCACCCCACCCTATAAAACAGAGCAGGTTGTTAAAATACACTCATAACACACTTGGCCAAGTCAGGTTTAAGCATGCCCCATTAGATAAATTGTTGCTGCCTGCCATCTAGAGTGCACAGCTAAGAATGACACCAAGCTCAAGAAAACACATTCTTCCTCTAACATCTGCTGCCATCATGTGGATAACCTACATCACACCTATGCCTTTTTCTCCAATACTCTTCCACCAGGACATTAAATAATGTGCTGCCTTGTGCTGCCCTCCAAGGGTTAGAGGAGGATATTGCTTCTAATGACAGAGACAGGACTGCATTCTCTAATAATAAGAAAGCGGTCAAGTTTTATTTTGTTGAGGTGGAGTTCTTTGGTCACCACCAGTACATATCACCGGCCACACAGAGATATTTTGCAAGGAGGTACTGTTAAAAATAAGTTTCATCCCTACAGCTCATCCAAACTATTGCTGCCTGCCTTATCCTAAACCCATTATTTTCTCACATGCATTTTTCCATTTCATTCATAATTAGGGCATGTAACTGGCTGATGCTTTTATCGAGTAACTTATTCAAAACAACCATGCCATTCTCCTCCTGCACTACCTCTACTGGCTCCCTGTGGCTGTTGCTATCAAATGCAAAATCTTGTACACTAAAGGTGTTGTAGCCCTTTCCCTGCATGCATGCACCTCTGCAGACTTGACAACATCCAAATCTGAGGGTCTTCAACAACAATCAGGTGGAGTCCTCTAAGAAGGACATCTTTTAGGATGCGTAAATGGACCTAAAGTACATGCTGGCCAGCTATTCACAAGATGGAATTATCTATACACTACAACTTTCAAGTCTCTTTGTTTTTGAATTTATTTATTTATTTTGTATGGCGTTTCTGCTTTATTGGACAGTGGCAGCAGAGATAGACAGGACAGATAGGGGAAAGAGGGGAGATGACATGCAGCAAAGGGCCCAAGCTGAAATCAAACTGGGGCCACTGCGATAACAATATGTGGTACATACTCGACCAGGTGAGCCGCCAAGGTGCCAGCAACTTAGCAACTTCCAAGTTTAACGGGGCATGTTTTCACATTTGAATGGAGGTGAATTTGGGTAACATAGCCATGCTTTCTGAGCTACAGACCATATTATGTACAGTCTTGCAACTGATATCTGTGAGGACAGATATGATCACGAGTGTTGGTAAGAGCTAAAAACAGGAGTCATTTGAAGGTATAATGCTACTGCTGGTTAGCATTAGGGTTGGAGTTGTCCCTTCCATTTGGAACTGACTCTGGCCTGCAGAGATCATTTTGTAGGATTAATACACATATTGAGACTCAATGCACGTAATGCACATTCTTTTGATACAACCTATACAGTATGCAGACACTTTTTAAAATTTGTATGGCACATATTTTTAGATTTTGTCTATCTATTTTCCTATAATTTAATTCTTCTCTTGAGAATTGAGCAACTGCAACTGACCCAGTTTCCTCTCAGGGATCAATTAACTATTTCTGATTTGATTCTGATTTCACATGCAATGGCTAAGCACTACAGCAGTCCATGCGAGGTACTTTGCTATTATTGTATTCTTAGCAGTAGCCCTGTGCTAGCCGGGTAATCAATCCCCTGGTCTTGATGTTCTTGGCTCAGCAGCAATGGGAAGTGCTTGATTCCTTTACTGGCTACTTTTTTAGGATTGATGATGGTAATTCACTTGTCTGAATGGTATTGCTCTGTCTTTACGGGGTGCTTGTAATTTTGGGAATATATGAATTTAAGCTTTTCTGCTATTGTATTTGTAATTTACTGATAAGCTTCTTAGCTCAGTATATAAAATGTAAAATATATATGTAAACCAATTAACTCTTCTTACACACATTTCAATGTCTGTCAATTTACGCATTCTGCAACATACAACACTTTTCATAGGTTCCAATGATAGACTTTGAGGAGCTAGAGCACTGAACACTCACCTCAGGGTAGGACCACTCAGGGGAGTAGTCTGTGACCATGAAGAGTCGGCCAGTGGCCTGGAGCATCCCCAGAGCCCCTTGGGCCACAGCTGCAGAAACCACCTCTGCTACATGCATGTAAGACAATGAGCTTGCCTCTCCTGTGGCTGCCCCTGTCCCAGTCCCCCCACTGAGAGACTGGGGGCTGCAGCAGGGTTGAAGGCAGAGCTCTGAGGGACTGTAGCCAGAGCCCCTGGGCCCGCCATCTTCCTGCCCTTGCTGGGGAGGCCCACCAGCTGTGCTCTGAGTGTCTGAGCCGTGAGTTGTCACTAGCTGGTGGGCATACAGGGCCCCCCCAGCTGACATGGCGGTCCCACTGCCATCCACTGAGATGAAATCGTTGATGAGGTCAGAGAACTGGTTCCCAAAGGAGATGTCAAAGTGATCCAGACTGATCTCCATGCCTGTCCCGCCTGCTGCTCCATTACTGGCCCCTCCGCCCATCCCCTGGTGGGTTCCTACAGTGTTATACAGTCCCTGGACGATGCCTGTGCCCTGGAGGAGGGGCTGCAGCTGCTGTTGCTGCTGGGAGCGGTTGCTGCCATCGCTATTGTTGTTTCCATTACGAATGGCCACTCCGTCCCCTGTAGCTCCTGTCCCTCCTCCTCCATTGTCTGAGGCCTGCTGCAGGTAGTGCTCTGTCCCTCCTCCCTCTCCACTCCCCCCTCCACAGGCCTGAATGTGATCTCCAGGCTTGAGTAGGCTTTCTGCTCCATTCTCAGTGGTTCCAGCTTGAGCTGAACCTACACTGCCCGGCTGTTCCAGACCTACCACCTCCTCATGCTCAGTGCCCAGCCCAGGGAAGCCCCCCTGATACTGTAGCAGCTGGAGTGAGCCAGCCTGTGCAGGCCCCTCTGTGGGTGAGCCTCCATTACAGTTGGCTCTGTGCTGGCTCTGGTGGGTTTGGTGGTGGTGGTGGAGGTGTCCATTGCTTCCCGGAGAGTCTGTTTTCACCACCTGCAGACCCATATAGGCTCCAGAGTCATGGGAGTTGTGCTCCATCATGTGGGTTTTTTGGCCGATGCTGGGTCTCCCCTGGGCCTGGCTGTTCTGAGAGGCATCCTGAAGGAAGAAGCTGGGTGAACGATTCTGGTGGGCTATATGAGGGCTAGACATGGCCTGCCCATAGCCCACTGTGGCAGCACTGGAGGTATAGTCCTGCTTGGCATCAATGGCACTGAAATCCATCTGCTCCAGGGTGGTGCTGGGGCTGAGGCCCCCACCAGAAGGCAGCAAGGAGCCTGCAGGGGTCAGGGTGAGGCTGCCCTGGGCTGAACCAGCACCAGATGACACAGATACTCCGCTGACACAGTTCACTACTGCCCCCACCTGGTAGCCACTATCCTTGGCCAGCTGCTGCTCAAAGGATGTGTCCTCCGTCTTGATGTTCTTTACCAGAGCTGCGCTGAAGCCATAGCCATTGTCTGACATGGAAGGTGAGCGCTGCAGACTGCCATTGGTGCTGCCACTGCCATTGGAAGAAGATGAGGCTGAGGAGGAGTTGCCCTCTGTCTTCATCGCACTGCCTCCATAGGTCTGGCCCTGCTTAGGGTTGTTCAGGAAGCAGTCGGGGTCAAAGTTCATGTTGGTCTCTGGGATCTTGATGCTTCCAGAGTCCAGGCTGCTCGAGAGCACCAGCTCCTCGGACACTCCAGCTGCAGACAACATGGACAGGCTGTCTCCTGCAGCAGTTGTCCCAGCTTCCCCTACTCCTCCACCAGGGAAGGCAAATTTGTGACTGTCAGAGGTCACAGAGAGCACCAAGCCCTGTGAGGTGGCATCTGCACCCATCAGGTGAGTGTTGGGACCCCCAGTGGGTGACATGCTGTAGACTGGGTCTCCGGTGACCTCAGACATGAAGACACTCTGGGACAGGCCAGACATGACAGAGGGCACGTGACTCATCCCTGTCACTACGGGGCTGTCGGCCATGTCTGGGTCACTGTTCAACCCACTGCTGATGGAGACTGGGGAATTCTGGGTGGTGTCAGGGACCTCCACCTGGTTTGTGGATGATACCTCCGTGCTGTTCTGGTGGAGGAGGACCGGCTTGTGGACTTTGCCGTTGCGTTTCTCCCTGGCACTGCCACCTCCACCTCCTCCTCCAGAGCTTTTGCCTCCACCATGGGTGCTGTGCTCGGTTTTCCCCTCTGACACGTCATTGTTTTGTACCTCAGAGTGACCACTGCTATACCCCCCTGAGCGGGGGTCCACCTTAGGCGATATGATGCGGTGTTTGGCGCTGTTGCACTTGTGGTGCACACTGCTCCCTGCACCTGTATGGGGGTAGACAGAGAGAGAGAGAGAGAGAGAGAGAGAGAGAGAGAGAGAGAGAGAGAGAGAGGTGCAGGTGGGGGTAAAGAAAAGAGCAGAAGAGAAAAGAAGCACATATGAGGAATATAATGAAATCAAATCGTTTACACTGGCCCTTATCAAGGTATAGTGATAAAGAAAATTGCATAAATGCCAAAGAAGTTGCATGAAACTGTCAGCACTTGAATGATTGGGTTAGTTTTTGAAAAGGGATTTTCTCCTCAGGGGGTGATGAATCTATCCGTTCTATTCAGTATAAGTTAAATAAAGCTTATGGGAGGCTTTGAATAGCTCATTACCTGAACTCATCAGGAATAAAAATGCAATTTCAGTTTATACAGAATAATTTTGTTTTTCAATTTATCAAACCATGTCCTGCTCTGCATTCTTTTGTAAATAACAGCCTAATGAAATTATCCAGTTGAAGTTATTTGACTGATTAGCGTGACTTTATAGAAAAGCTGGACTATTTCAGATATGGTTTCAACGCTGTTATCAGTAAACAACAAATAATAAGCCAATAAACCTGACACTCTCCACATTCTCTATAAACCTCCTACCAATAAAAGACCTCAACCACCTTCTTTTGTCTAGCTTATAGCAATCCGTTGTTTTATGACCTTCCTGTTTCTCTACCTGAATTTCATTTCTCCCCTGAAGCCAAACTCCATCCCACCCCCTAGCCCTTACCCAGGGTGCCCGTGCAGAGGCAGTTGTGCGTCCGGGGAGGTGGCTTGGTTTGGTGGCTGTCCAGAATCTGTTGCACCAGCTGCTCCACTGAGAAGCCAGAGCTGCTGTTCCCATTGCTGCAAGTCCACTTGATGCCATGAACTGCCGGGAGAGAGGAGGAGACAGAGATGTCAGCCAGCCCAACAGACCACCAGCCATGCCAGCCCCCCGCGCCACCCACTGCTCTTACTGCCTGCCTGCCAGTGTAGCCCGTGCTGTCCAACGAATGCCTCTCTAACATGCCACACTCACCCAGTTCAACAGCAAAATAAATATTTATGGTTTGCCCAGGAGGAAAGAACAACCCCCTGACTGGGTTAGGCAAAAAATGCTTTTTGTATATAGTAGGAGTAGTAGTAATTCCAGCAGCAGTAGTAGTGGTGGTGGTAGAGTAGTAATAGGATTACTAGTGCTGGTAGAGTAGTAGTAGAAGCACCAGTGTTGGTGGTAGCAGAACGTACTGATTCCACACCTGTGAATGAATCCATTCTTCTTCTCCTTCTTCACTCGTGCTACTCAGACTAGTATGCTATTTGGATACAACCAAGACTTCACTGTTTTAAAATTTGATTTCATACACATTTTCGATTTTCTTAATTAACCCACTCTCCATTGTGTCTTCACAGCCATAATGTTGAGATAACTTTAAATCCCAACTGCTTAACATCTTTTCCTCCCTTCTCTCCCGTTTCCATTAGGTATCATGTTTCTCTAGCCCAGGAGAGGGCCTATCCCTTTGCCTCCTGTCTCCATTGTCTCCTTTCACTTTAATACCAACCCCTCTACTGCACTGCCCCATCTCTGAAATAGTGGGCAGAGTCGACCTGGTGTCTCTTTCCCTCCCATGTGTCAGTGTGCCTGCTGATTCTACGTTGCCTCCCCTCTGCGAGTGCTGTTGAAGGTGACAGCCCCCGCTCTCCCACTTCAGCTCATGCCTCTGCTCTGACAGGGGAAACCACTGGGGAGAAACGTCACCTGGCTGCTGCTGGATCTGCTGCTGCACCCCGGGAAAAAGAGAACCCTGCTCCTGTACAGCTCGACTCCCCGCCTCAGTCACACCTCACTAGTGCCACCTAATACCTTTCATCGCTCCACTCGCCAACCAGCCACCACCTCTGATGAGGCTGATAGTGATTTTTGTGACTGCACGGCGGCAGCAGACACCACTGACTGCTGCAGCACAGGCTCTCAACCGGGGAAGAAAATATGGTAATATTTCAGAAGTGAAGCATATTTAGACTATCAAACAAAATCATGGAGGCTTTAATATGGGCTCCCTGCACTTCAATACCTCGTGTGGTTAAATGGGCAAGGGGAAGAGTGACAGAGGGTAAACGCATGTGTGGAAAACAGAGTGAGAATTTGCTTAGTGCATGTCTGTTTGCATATGAGATAAAGGGAAATGGAAAAGGGGATGTGGTGTTGGGGGTGACTGGGTGTGAGAGGTAGACAGCATGGGAGATTAAAGACAGAGCCAGTTAAGAACAAAGTGAAAAAATAGGCTGTGAAAGATAATTGGGTGACTCTGATTATGATCTGAGTCCAGAGCTTTAAGATCTCTGGCAGACTACAGGCCGGCCACCAGAAGATGTCAGCAGAGCAGTTGTGATCAAGCTAACACCATGCGGTGTAACTCTCTGCTCCACTGACAACTCACTGTGGCAGCCCACAGACACATAGAGGGGATTTTATTTGATCTTTGACAAAAATGACAAAGTGAAATGTTTTTATTTTTATGAGATCTCAGTTCCAGTGTACTTTGAAGTACATAAACTGATAAAACTGATGGAATGGACACCACATTCGCCTTTATGGAGGTAATTAATGTCAGTGTAATTACAAGAGTGTCTATCTGCAGATCCTATTAGATAATGTGGCTTGAGTCACCATTCAGACGGTTTGCGACGAAAACAGTACAAATCATTAAGACGAGATGATGCTGGCATTACTAACACAGAAATGATAAGGCCTTGAGCTCACCAAGCGTCCTATCAGAGGTCCTGTTTGTGACAAACCCAGAAGGGAGGCTAAAGGACAGGAGAGGATTCCGTCTGCCGGTCTGACTCAGAGAGGGTGACAGAGCAAGAGTGACAGCCTAACGCAACAGCTTACATCCACCATGTATCCCCATTCCTCTGTGTCCAAACAATCCCGTCTCCCTTCCGCCCTGATCCCTCATGCCAGAATTGCCACAGCCCTCTTCAGGCTTCATCTAGACGGCGTCACCCCCAGAGGCTCTGGGTTGTTGACGTACAGTTACCACCGTGTCTGCCTGTCTCCTCTCCTCACTGAGGGTTATGTTCCAAAGCAGACATGACAGGAGCAGAGCCACTAGGTTTAATCCCGGCAGCAGTGGCACCAGACAACAACCCAGTCACATCATCATCCCGATGACTGCATCCTGTCTTGAGCAGCATCGGACAGCTCTAATGACAAACACAGCCTGTTTGGAGAGTGCATGCCTATCCCATCTGGTCGCCTCTGCACCATTGGGCACTATATGGGACAGTGGAGCACAATAGTTTACAGTATGGCAAGCCCTCTTTGCCTTGCCCCGCTCTGTTCTTCTCTGGCCCTGCTTGCCTAGCCTGGAGACTGGCCTGTTTGTTAGACCCACTCATGCGCTATATGTCAGCAGGCTAGGGGCATGGCTGGGGAGGCTGTGCTTCGTGTTTATAGCATTAGACCAAAGGGGTGAATCAAGCTGGCTGCCTTGTCTGCTGAATTGTGGCGTGACTGAGCAGTGAAGCCACTCTCTTACCCCCCGTTCACCTCCCACTTCTTCTCTTTCTCATCAAACACTGCAGGGCGTTAAGGAGGATGAGGTCAGACAAGGCCATGTTTCACAGGGTTTATATTTGGACTGGCGTGTATGAGCATCTGTGCGTGTGAGAGGGAGTGCTTGTGAATTTTTTTGCTACTGAGTGTTGCTTTGCCAGAGTGTGCACGCGTGTGCATGTTTTTGTCGCGGGAGACAGAATAAGCTCAACTGATCCATGAAATCCACATTTTTCCTTTGTTGTTTTTTTGTATCATTAGAGGTGTCAAATGGTTTGAGCGGTGAAATATGTGCAGAGAATAACAAAAGGAAAGAACAAGACGGATGAAGGCAATTATATTGTGAAAGTTGACTCACTCTTCAGGGAAAGTAACTATTTGACATTACACTAAGAGTTCTTGCACCGACACGCACTGAAAATCAGCATGTGAACTGTGATCATTATGTGATAACATTTTCCTATCATACAGGCCACAAATAGTGTATGTTGCCACATATCAAACACACTTCCTGTTCCAGTATATTTTCCATGCTACAACACGTGTGTTTTGAAGGTTTGTGCAGGTATACTGCAATAAGGAGGGGAGAGAAACACATCCTGTGGCTCTGTACAACATTTCTGGGGGGTTGATTAAGTTTTGATATATGGGAAAACTGCAAACATACTATAGCCCTCCCGTGTAATGCAAAGCACATTTCCACTGATGAATGCAAGTTGTTCTAAGATATAGGTCACTCTAGAGAAAATGTACCCTACGTTAAGGGCTGATGTATAATTTAAGATTGAATAATTCATGGATAATATACCATGACTTCATCGGCACCTCTCATACCCTCTTTTGGGAGGGGAAGGAAGAGGGGTGGGGGGGGGGTGGTTTATCTTAAGAGGCCACTAGGTGGCAATGTTGCTCCACCACTGAGCTTGTGTTGACATGCTGTCTGTTGCAGGAGAATGAGAGAGGGCCAGAAAGTGGGAGAAAGGCAGAAAAGAGGAGAGGGCTTTTTTGCTCTTTCTGTAGCCCCCTTATGTAGCCTGGCAGCTAGAAGGCATCTCACCCTCACCCTCTTTGTCCCAGCAACTCCCAAAGTTAATGACTTCATGCATTACTGCAAATGGTGCTTGGTTTTTACATTAAGCCGGAGACGTAATGAATACAGTAGTCTGCTGTTGCGCTGTGGCTGTCCCGAGGTAGAGCTTTATGTTAAAGTATGTCCTAAAACTGATAGCCAGCAGAGCAGTGAAGGGGATAACGATATAGCCAATGCTTCGGTGATGATTGTCAGGGCCAAGCTGCCTTGTCAGTATGCAGACGGCGTGTGTGTGCGCTTGTAAAGCTGCTGACACGCTCGTCTTTACCTGGCCACATCACAAATAATTGGCCACCGGAAAATCAGTCACAGCCCGGCCCCTGCCAGACACACCGGAGCCCAAGTCTGGCCATTAAAGATACCTTAACAGCTCTTTCAAAGATTTTCAGTGTCCTACAAGGTCCCTGTTTGGCTATTATCGTCATCAGACAAACCCTGACATTTTCCAAAACATCGCCTCAATCTTTGGGCAGGCCTGGAGACTCATAAAAAACACATAGTGTGTATCTCTGAGCGTTAGTAAAGCTGGTAACACCAGGGATCAATCCATGGAAGGGAGAGATGGGGAGAGAGGGAGAGAGAGAGAGAGAGAGAGAGAGAGAGAGAGAGAGGGAGAGAGAGGTGAGAAAGAGAGAGAGAGTGAGGGTGTGTGTGTGTGTGAAGGATTTCTGGTGAGTCAGACACTCTTCCTCCCACGCACTAACATGAATCAATAACCAGCTAGCTTCCCTGTTCTTCCCCGCCTTCCTGCCTGGGCCGGAGAGGAGGTGCACTCTCATGCAGGCCAGTGAGGAGCCGGAGGTCTGGGAGAAGAGCTGACCTATGACCCCTAACTAGCAGACAACTCCAGGAAGAGGGCAAACTCATACAGGAACGCAGGAACACTGAGTGACCGAGGATGCTCTCTGACTGGGGTGCTGAGTGCACTTAGTGTACCAGCTATCAGCTAATAGCACGGGGCATTACATCTTCAGACAAAACCGACATCTACTTTGATTGGTCTCTTGACGCGTATAGACATGTAAAGTCTGTTAGAGCCTTTTAGAGGAGACAGCAACTATTTATATTAAACGATATGAATGATTGCTGAGGTAAGAAACAAAACAAAAAGCATGAATGCACAGATCTGACTGTAATTGCTCAGACACTCACACATGGGCTTGAGCTGGCCAATCAGCTCCTCCTTGGTCCATTTGGCCCACTCCTTCTTGTCCGTGTTGATGGAGCACAGGATCGGACCACATGGTTTCCCACAATCCTCGATGGCTGGAACATTCAAATAGTGGACGAGTACAATATCAGGGTTCTGTAAGGGAGACAGGGATGTGTGGAGAGAAAAACAGGTTAGACATGACGACATGACAGACAGGCTAAGGTAGACAGGAAGCATATTTTCTCGGGGATCCAACAACGAAGAATGGTAACGGCACACAGCTGCGAGGGCTTTTGTGAGGAACATCTCAGCTGGTTCGCGAGACGTGTTGCGAGACAAGAAACACTGCATGGTAATCTTCATGCAGAAATACAGAAAAAAAAATCTCACTCATTTTGCGACTATGTGCATTTCTGTATCTCTAAAGGTGTGTACGTGTAGCCGGCATGTGCATGTGGGTCCACGTGTGTGTGTGTGGGTAGGCATGCCGTGCGTGCGTGTGTGCGTTGCTTGTGTACGCTTGTATATGTGTGTACATGTGTGTGATAATTGCCATGTGTTCATGTAACACACTTATGGCATTTTGTCAAGTCCTCCCACATGGTGAGTTGATGCCCTCAATTAACTCTGCCTGTATTTACCGAGTCAAAATTCAACAATTTGCCGCCTGCAAATTGTTACTGAGTTACCTCGGCAAATTCCCTAAATTGACAGCTTATGAATAATAGGTGGCGTTTACAGGAATGTTGTGCCGGTGTGAGTAACATCAATTCGGTTCTGTAATCATGAATAGCTTTGATTAGGGAGCATAGCAAACAGCCACACGAGGAACGTTCCCACTTCGCTCCTTATCACCTCCCATTTATTAGAAACATGCAATTGCCACTACGCCTACACAAACTTAACGCGCACTATGCTATATAACAGCTACTCGCAAACACACATACCCTACCGATAAAAACGGCATTGATAGTAACACACCTAAAGGCAGGGGAAACAAAACACAGGTATATATGGAAGGAAAACCGTAATCAGGCGGATGCACACACGGGTATACACGCACATGCATGCATGCACGCACGCCCACCTAACCAAGACACAAGAATCGACAAACCAACAAAGAGCTTGATAGAGAAAAATGCCGTGACAACATGTGCGTGACTGCAGTTTGAAGCTTCATCAGTACTAAGTGGCAAATAAATCAAGGTGCTGCTAGGTCTGTGCTCCCTCTCAATGTGTTCCATTAATCTGGGAGCATGCCCACCCCACCACCCCACACCTTCCCCTTTCTCCCCTTTCATCAGACAGGGGTGGGGTTAGGGGCACACAGGATTTTTAAACCCACATCCAACATAGTAACAGGGCCCGTCGTGCTACATGCATCTATTTTTATTACACAAGGATGGACTGATCAAGTAACATTGATCTGGAGAGCAAACTACTCTAAAAAAAAAACAAAAAACAACAAAAAAAAATATCAGGATCCCAGTGATAGCAACAAAAGAGGCCTTCTCTGATCTGTTTGCAGGGTGTTTAGGTTGGGCTGCCACAGCTCAGAGGGGCAGCCTGGTTAACCAGGCTTATGTAAAGCAGTCTCAGGACGACAGATGACCCCCCCAGCCCCCCGCCCACCACCACCACCAGCAGCAGGAGCAGGAGCCGGACATAGCAGCGTGTTATCTCACTGCTTTCCCTGTCCTCTGTCATTGGAATGGACACTGGACGACGGCTGCTGTCCTGTTTGGATGGCGACAGGGCAGGCGAGAGTGTGATGCCCCCAGATGGCATCAACAGCTGTGGCAATAGCTGAGAGATGCCCTCAATCTTTAACCAGAATGAGAGGGGCGAATACTGGCGGCTTTATCTGCAACGTATGTGGAGGCATAAGCTTTAGCAGGCTGAATGAGTATGCATGCACACACACTCTCACACTCGCGCATACACACATGTGCACACATACACACACACATATACACACACACACACACACACACAAACACACAGTAAGCAAGGACAAACTCATTAACATACTGTAACTGGTGCATATATATGCTCACAAGACGCACAAGGGTTGGTAGAATACAATCACACACATGGTTACGCACAATCTCCTCCTGCCAACACCCACATTCCCAGCTGTTTACTACCTTTACACACACACACACACACATACACACACACACACACACACATGAAACAGAAAGAAAAAGACCATGTGGCAACCTTACAGCTCATCTAAACACAACTAATCTGTGTATCTGTGCTTTACTATTACGAATCTGCTATCAGTTGTAAATCCAGGAGGGAGCCAGAGGCGTGTGATGTCTGGAACTTTCTCTCTCCCCCCTCCTTCTTCTTTCTTTCTGTTTCTCTCTCTTTACTTTACAATACATTTAGCAGCTCTCTCCCCACTCAGGCCCGCCTCCACTCTGAGAGCAAAACAACACAATGAAAATGTAAAGCGTCACATAAATCTATCAGGATGGTAATTTAATTTAATTTCCTGCTGGCTGGCTTTCTTTTTCCATAGTGTAATATCAGGAGTTGGTTCTCCAGGAGTGGGGAAAAAAGGGCTGAGGGGGAACTTTTTGCCTGGATACTATTTTCTAGAGAAAATGAGATCTCATTAACTTATTGATTAATTGTGTAGTAATGTAGTCTTTTGGTTGTTTTTTGCACTTGTTTCCCATGTGGGTCTTGGGGCTGCTTTCCAGCCTCACTTCCGCAGTACTAGAGGAGACTGGGATCTGGTTGCAGGAGCCTGTGGTGTGCATGTGTGTATGTGTGTGTGTGTGTGTGTGACAATGAATGTGCAACGGCGTGTATTTGTATGCATATGTGTGTCTATGAAAGTGGTTGTTGTGTATGTGTGTGCTCGAGCATGTAAGCGACTACGAGTGTTTCTGGGGTACATGTGAGCTACACTTGCATGCCTGTGTGCCAACCATTCACATGTTAAAGCCTCATAAAGCAAGGGCGTGCGTGTGTAATGCAGCACGTCTCCAGCCAGCGTTTTGATGTTGCTGTGTTGTGTTAATGTTTACTGCGCCTCCCTAGAACAGATGGATAGATGTTGAGCTAATTACTAGCAGAGTCTTGGGGAGTCAGCCATGGGGGTGGAAGGCCTGCCGAGTGGGTGGTGGAGCGCCTTCCTGCCCCTCCTTTCCACCACACACACACACACACACACACACACACACACACACGAGGGCACATACTGTAAAGGTATTCATTCATCACACATCATCTGACATATACCTATGCACATGTGTACATCCCCGTGCAAAAATACATACAGCAGACATGAGGAATGGATGTGCGCACACACACACACACACACGTTTGCACACAAACATGCATGCAAGTTTATGTGTTACAAGACATTGCCAGCACCACTGAAGAATAAAGGTGCTGTTGTAGCCAGGCAACAGGTTTCTCTGGCACCCACGCACTCAGAGGCAGCCAGTGCTCCTACGTACTTTCAGTGACTGGCTACCTAGCCCTGAAGTCAAACACTGTGTTCTCAGCCAGAGGACAGGGAGAGCGGCAGAGAGACTCACTAATGGAGCTGAAGACACAGACGCAGCGAGATGTTGGCGGGGACGGATACAGTGACCCGCGGAGTATGCTGAAGCAGGGCATGTGTATGTTGAGCCGCGGCTCTAACGAGATATAACTATCTGAGGCTGGCTGGAGCACAGGGACTGTCCTCTGGTGGGAGCTGGCATGAGCGGTCATGTAATGTGTCCGCTGTCTTGTTAAGTCCCGGTGACCCTGCCACAAACCTGCCGCCCTCTCGGTGCTCTCCATGTAGCTGCTATCCCAACTAGCATGGCAGCATGGCTCATTAAAAGACAGAGAGAGAGAGACACAAGGAGTTTGAGATAGAGAGACAGAGACAGAAGAGAGAAGGGGAATTTAAAGACAGCTTCTCTATTGCCGGGTAGCTAACTCTGCTCCATGGCTGCACTGTAGCAGGCCTCACTTTCACGACCCGCACACAGGAGCGATAAGAACACCATTAACATGAAAGGATCTTAATTAAGTGGGGATGCTTCATGGGATGCGGATGAGCTGAGGAGTGGAAGGGGAAACCTTGTTCCTCCCTGATAAAATAACCAACATGGAGGAATGGGGGCTTCAAAGCCTGTCATCCCGTAGCAGGGAGCCGAGCAGACAGGGGCTCAGTCTGGGGAAAGCCCCCTCCTCCAATCCTCCTCTGAGGAGCGAACGGAGAAAATAAGCAAAGGAGGAGAGGAACGAGGGAGGGAGAGCTTCACAGACAAAGCCTGACTCCAGTCCTTCAGGAGAGAATTGAACTTGCAGACTACAGGGATATCCATTTCAATGCAAAATATCATGAAAGCGGGAGCAGTCAATTGTTTTGTCACAAACATTCAGCATCAAGGCATAAATACAGAGGGGAGGTGTATGTGTTTGTGCATTTGCAGCCGCTTGTGCATGTGTGTCTTTATGTGTTTGTGCCTGCCTACATTAAATTATAAATAGCGTACGAATATGGGTGTCTAGAGGCAGATTTCTGTACGTTGGTTGGTGTACATGTACATCAGTATGCATGCGGCATGAGCGCAATGAGCTGTGAGTATGTTTGAATACATCTGCTTCCGTGACTGTGTACTCTTCATGCTATCTGTGCCCGCTCCTGTGTGCAGCGATTGATGCTCCTGTGAGTGCGTGCGTGTACATGCACATGTGTATGTACTGCATGTGTGTCTGTGCTATGGTCCGGTGAGTGGATACAAGAGGTGATTAGGGCCCTGCTCTCTGGGCTGTGCTGGGGCAGTTGCCCTGGCAGTGGTGTGGTGATGGATGGCATGGGGTGCCCGTCATTAGGCAGCCTCCTGGCCCCTGGCACTGAGGTTGCGCTCTTAAACGCAGCCCTCCCCCGCCTGTCCCTGAACACCGCTGCTCATTTCAAGGTCAACTGCCTCTGTGGTGCTGTAAGTTCACCTCCACAAGGCACAAGACTTCTTCCTTTTGTTTGGAACCTTTATCGCTGACTGCCAAAGGGTGTGTTTTGGAGTGTGGGGGCGGCTGGCTGATGCCTTGCCTCGCACAGACACACAAAGGCGCAGACACATACACACACAGACACACACATGCACAAACACACATACCGAGGTAAACAAAACCCCACGTCAAACCCGCCCAAAAAGGAAGCAAACAGCCTGAAGCTCCTGTCTAGGTAGCAGAGGAGTCCCCTATCTGAACCTACTTTCCTCCTCTCCCTCTCTGGGTCCTCTATGACAAACCCTTTGTTTAAATGTTCCCAGTTTAGAAAACAGATGCTCTAATTGGCGTGTCTGGAGTCAGTGCTCAACTTAACTGCTACAGTTCACCCTCTACTGCGCCCGGCTCTCCACCAGCTACAGTACTGCCTGAGTGCCAAGCTATCCCGATGCCCAGGGTTGGTACCGATGCAGAGGTAAGAGCCAGTTTAGGGAGAGTTTCTTACTTTGAATTGCCTTGATCGTCTCTGTCCAAGGTCTATAAGAGAGATGGCAGAGCGGGAGGCGCAGCAGGAGATGTGCTGGTTTGGGGATGATTCATACTCCACCTCCTTACCTCCATTACCTAGCATACTGGCTGGGAGATATGAAAGGCAGAACTTGGAACTTTTGAGGAACAGGAAGAGGCCAGCATGTTTGAGCGTGTTTCAGAGGAAGCCAGGGGCTGAGGCCTGTGATGTTTAATTCAGTAGCACATAATCACTCCGATGGAGTCGAGAGCGAGGCTTTAAATAACTCAGCTTAGAGGGGCAGAACTGTTCCTCTCTGGGTGGGGAACGCATGTGTGTACGTCTCTGTGTATGTGTGTGTATTTGTGTGTGTTTCTGTATGTCAGTGAGTGTGTATCCAAGAGAGTGCGTCTCTATTTTTGTACATGGATCCTCCCTGCCTTGAAATATTTTATTTGTGCAAAACACCACTGTAAAAGGTGGAGTATGTTTGTTGTTGTGCCAAGCGTCTGCATGTATTACAATAAAAGTGCAAAAGGCCAGTATTCAGCAGCTGAATATGGAGGAGCATTCTGGATGCCAAGCAGGCATGCAGTAAGTCAGGCAGTAAGCTGGGCAGTGAGGCAGCGAGGCCCCTTTAGCTGCCACAACTCAACTCACAGTTTACAGCCTACTTATTCATCCTAAGGCCCTTGCTGAGCACACTACCCTCTCCATTAGTTGTGGTGGTCCCCTGTGAGCAGCTACGCTGCCCAGGGGCAGGCTGGGAAAGGGCCATCAGGAGCCCATCCGTCTGCCATAATGGCCTTGGCCAAGCCCGTGGCACTGATCCTAATATTCAGTGGCCATCCAGGTGACACCAAGTCACACTGGAACAAAAGGAGGGAGAGGAAGTTGCTGAGCCCTCTAAGACCCAGCGAGGATTTAACCGTGTGCTCACTCTCTTCATGGTTCTTTCCTTTTGTTTCTGTCTCACAATAACCTCTCAACCTCTGCCTTTCTATCATTCTTTTCCACTTGCTTGCTCTCTCGTTTTCATCTCATCCTCCTAGGGCATAGTGCAATTCATTTGGTGGAGGAAAACGGAGCTAATGCCATCTTTCTCTGTCTCTCTCTCCACAACCCCCCAGCCCCCCCCATGCCTCATCTGCTCTCTCTCCCTTTCATATCAGCGCTCAGTCTGATTTGTTTGTGTGCGTCGTCTTTCTCCCTGTGCCAGTCGACAAGGCGTGCTATTTATGTGCCTCTGCCCGTGTCTGTGAGCGAATCAGGACTTCACAGGAGCAGCCAGGGGAGAGAGATGTGCTGGTGCATTTCTAAACAGGGAGTCACGGGGAGGACTGATGTGTGTCCAGCAGCAAGACAGTCCAACCTGGCCACTATCTACCTCTGCAATGGCCCACTGAACAACAATAGATAACGCAGGTTGTCAACATCAACAATAACAATGGTTGAAGATGTAACAGAAAACAAACAGATCTGCCCTCATGCATACAACTATAGCTTGCATATGTGCACATAGGTGCCTAAACTACAAATGCACCGACACACACACACACACATAATCGTTATAAAAACTGTCACAGGACTGCTGAGCCTGGGTGCTCTGTCAAACATGGTGAGGGGCTCATTATTATTACTGCGCTGGATATTGGAGAAGCCCCAGTGCTCAGCTTGGCAAGACCTCTCTCTGGAGACACAAACACACTGGCCTCTACACACACACACACACACACACCATACAAATGGGTAATCAAATGTCTGCTCCTGGGGAAAAAAAAATGCTCAAACGGTTTCCTAGCAACCGACGGTGTGTATTGGGTCCACATGAAAAATGAAAAATAAAGACAGAGTTGTGCGAGTGTGTGGTTGTGTGTGAGAGAATGAAAGAATGAGGCTGAGATAAACAGTGCATATTAGAAAGAGATAGAGAGGTTTATGGGGTGAAGTATGAAGTGGTCTGAGATAAGAGGTTGTGAGTGGGATATGAAAAGGTAATGAAGAGAGAAAAGAGAAAAGGCGCCATCAGAACTCTGCCAATCTGATCGACAAACACAGGCACTTCCCCATCCTCTCTACAGGGGCAGTGTTGACTGTGAATTAACTCCCAGAGCCGGGCCACGGACAGTTAAGGGCACGGGAGCGGGCTGTCAAACCACAGCTCACAGGGAGATCGTTGTGGGGATAAATCGCCACCTTCCACACTGATACAAATATGTGGCAGCACTGCAGGGGAGGGGATTATGGCAGAAATAAAGCATAGGCTTCAGGAAACAGCCTATCGCATCAAGTTCAAATGTAAAACACACCGTTCAAACGCAAAGCGCGATCCTGTGTACATGGGGGGTCATGCTCCTCCAAAGTCACACAATCAGGTGAGAGTGGTGATTTGTGAAATTGCCACGGAGCATTGTGCAAAGAGATTTAGGCAAATCTCTCGGGCTCTCCAGAGTCTTTTTACATCATTGTGGTAACGGTGTTTTGTGACTGAAACACAGAGAGTGCCCTTTAAAAATGACTCAACTAAAAGACACAGCAACATTCTCTTTTGTTTATCTGTGCGCACGTGTGTGTTTGAAATGAGAGGGGGAAAGTGGCGTGTAATAGCGTGCGCGTGTGTTTCCGTAAGATACTGGGAGTGTGCGATTATGTGTGTGCGCGTTCGGTAAGTCTGTCTCCAAAAAACTGTGCGAGGTAGTGAGGAGTATGCTATCTCCAGCCAGCAGCTGCCACAGAGAGGCTTCCCAAAAACAAGCGCAGGGCCATGACAGAGACAGAGCGACCGCAGCCTTCTGGTGGTGTAATAGGAAATTAATTGAGACCATCAATATGGTATTAATCATTAAAGCACAGGTGCTGAGGTGGCACTTTGCTGACTGCTCTGTACTGTCGGCGGCGCTCACATACATGCACATTAAAAGTTTGACCTGCTGTTTGGCGAGAATGTGGGTGGGGAGGGAGAGACAAGGAGAGAATAGAAGTAGAAAGAAGGGAAAATGAGAGGCGGGAAAAAACAGAACGAATGGAAGTCCACAGTTTCTTCATTTCCACACATGCGGAGGTGGCAGGGGAGCGTTTTTTATATGTGGTGATCCAAGGTCACTCCAGCATTACTTTGAAAACGGTTTAGTCTTCACCTCTTTTGAGCTCCCTCTGATCACGGCTAAATAGTGGGATGGAAATTGAATTGGAGTTGGTATTTTGAAAGGCGTTCAAATCAGAAAATGCCGAATAAAGTTGTAGATATATTCACTGGCTCCCTTGGAAGCCATGTTTCTTATAACACCTAATCCTTTGTGGGGCAAAGCACAGTGAGGCGCGGAGTGCTGGTGTTAATCAGCCAAAGGAGAGCCAAATTGCAGTGACTACATTAAGCCGTTAAGCACACCACGTCTCCAAACTGTTGAAGGTGTCTCACTGAGATGAACGCTGCTCCTTATGAATAATACATCACACACACACACACATTTCTACCACACACAAACCAGACACATATGCATGTTTGCACACATACACACACACACACACCTCTCTCTCTTTCTCTGTCTTGCTGAGACAGTGTGACAGCTGTGCGGGACATGGCTTTGGTAATGTATGGCACACGCAGACAGGATGGTGCAGGAGAGCCGAACAGCGAGTTTAGGCTGCAGGATTTCCACACGCGCAAAAACCAACCCAGCTCAAATCCTTGTCTGACACACAGCACGAATCAAACAACCACCTTAAACTAGCCTCCACAGGCTTTTTGCACCAAACCCCCCCCCCCCTCACGCCCGCCAGTGTCAAGGTTGAGCCTATGAAATGTTTATGAATTGGGAGCTTCAGAAAAGATGGAGATTGATCTGGATTGAAAGGCAAATAAGATTGCCAAAGCCCAGAGTCAGCTGAAAAGCAGGCAGATGGGAGGAATGGGGGCGAAGAAAAAGAGAGCAAAAGGAGAAAATGCATTAACACAGGTCTGGTCCTGTGAGAGTGTGGAGTAATGAGTACTTCCTCTATCATGGACACTGAATGGACACAGCAGCGTGGCCTGCTGATGGATGCCGTGTGGTTGTGTGTGTGCACAGACACATATTTACACACACGCATGTGCATGTTTGTGTTGTTGGTCCTTTGTCTGACTGCTGCCTTGCCTTTAGACTCCAAGCTTTTGACTACTGACACTGTCCTTGGTCTGTGATCTGCTGGAAAGGCTTGATGTGCCTAGAGATGCTGTCGATAAACAGCGGGCACAGTCAGGCTATTTGCTGGCCCAGATTTAAAATTCATAGATTTGGTTTAGCGCGAGACAGCAGGGTCCATGTCGGGAGACAAGGGAAGACATAAATGAAATTTCTGTTTCATGTTGAAAATCAAACACATGGACACAGGCACTGTGCAAGCAAGCAACATGGGGCTTTTCCATGGGAGATTGGGAATCATGGGAGAGTTGCAGGCCTGACTCTCTCTGTGGCACCACGGCAGTAACGCGTCAGCTTTGATTCATGATGTCCAGGAGTGGAACAAAAGGGGAAATGATGTCATCAAATAGAGCATTCTTCAAAGGCCAAAGGAATGTGTACGTCTATGCATTTATGTGTGTATTTGTGAGTGTGTGCATAAGGCAGGGATAGAAGGATAAGGCCCTTTGATGTATCTCCCGACGGCTCTGGCCAGCTTGCAGGAGAGGAACAGAGCAGAGGCCACCAGAGAGATGGAGCCCAAGCCCAAGGGCCTGTTCTCGCCCTCCTCCTCTCAGTCCGCCTTTCCCTCCTTCCTCTGATCAATTGTGGGTCTTAATAACTATGGACGGTTCGGTATTCCTCTCTTTCTCTCGTCTCTTTTCCCCTCTCTCTCATGATTCCACAACATCTGCTCCTACTATGCTCTTGCTAGCTTCTTTATTGTACATGCATACTCTTATAATATGCATACGCAGTTTTGTGTGCATACACATGCACATTCACGTGTTACCCGCATGTATTGTGTTGGTGTTTCTATGCGGATGAGTGAAAAGGAAGTCAGTTTGAGTCTCTGTAAATGCGTGAACAGGCTTATTCAAGGCTGTTAAAACGTGTGCGTCTGTATGTGTACAAAAAGATAAGAGAAATGTCCTTGAAAAAGCAACACCAACATAAACTCCAGTGAATTATGGGCAATGTGCATAAACTTGAATAATAACACATCCCCTCATTTCAGAGGCTTTATCCCAGTTATCTAATTGCCCATGTGCTGTTTTTATTTTATTTCTTTCTCTCTAATAAACTAATGAATTTAGCTGGGTTCAGGCCTGGAATTCATATAGGCGGCAATAAGTAGCACTACTTTAAACCCCAAACTGCATCAGGATGCCTGAATAATTTGCAGGAGAAATAATTACGGGGCAGAAGAGCAGGCATCAATCCTGGAACTCCAACAGAGCCCTCGCTGGAAACTACCTCACCCATAAGCCAAGGCTCCATTAGGTATTGTCTGGGGCCTACAGGCTAATTTGTTTGCATCAATAATACATTCAAAGGATTTATCTAACTTGCAAATGAGTATTCATTTAGTGGTCCAAAAGGCAGGGAGGAGAGGAGGCAGCAGGGGAGAAGGTGTGAAAGGCTAAAACAGCTGGTTGGGGCACTGTGGCTATGTGGGACACTGTTAACCCTTTGCCGGGTAGCAGGATGCGATGCTGCTTTCATATCTTGCAATATTTCACTAGTATTCAGGAATGCTTGCTTCTGACATGCTTGGACCCTAGCCAGTGTTTATATAGGACAGAAACAGGCCAAGGTGCTGGTGCACAACCCTTGGAAAGGCATCAAGGCTGAAGCACAGAGAGCCACCTCACGCCCACAACAGATTACCTGCTGCACCGGATACTCTCTGATCATATGCCAGATGACAAAATGACAAAGAGGCGTGTGTGAGCATGTCTCCATTAGGAGACGGGGATGTGGTGATAGTGAGATGTGGGCTGTCCTGGGGGACACTGGGATCCCCACGGCCTTTGATCTGCATGCCATGCTGTTGTCCGCAGGCGGTACCAGGATGCTCCGAGCTGAGAGGGGGTGAAGACAGAGTGCAGAGGAAAAGATGAGAGTTATAAAGGGAGCGGGAGAGAGAGAGAGAGAGAGAGAGAGAGAGAGAGAGAGAGAGATAGAGATGAGAGAGAGAAAGAGAGAGAGAAACACAGGAGAGAAGGAGGACGGGAGCTGGCCATGAACATATGCTGCCTCTCCGTGCCAAGCCCCACTGGCTCCAGCAGCCCACGCATACACTGCACTGCTGCTGCTGCCGCTCCAGCCCTCTCCAACACCAACACCATGGCACTACTTAGTCAAACAAAGCTGGAGAGATGAATCTGGAGAGAGAGACGGGGTCTCCCCAGTCCCAGCACTGCCAGCGTAGGGCTGCTTGGCCTGGATAACACAGCCTGATTGCTCACACATAGTAATGGAACATAGTGGATTTCAGCTGTTGGCTAGCCGCACCCAAAAACAAAAGAGAGCCAACTCATGACACCAGCAAGCACACCACACTGCAAAAACTGTGATTCCAGACAGAGATTTTTATATTCTCTTTTAGAGCTAATTCACTTGATTAATTATAGGATTAATCACTTTCAATTTCATTCACTTTGATTAATTATTGGTAGAAGCTGCTAAATATTCATTATTTCACAAAAACATTTATCATTCATTTAGGATCTACAACTGAGTAATATGTTTCAATATTTTAAAAACAGAGAGAAAAAAAATCAATTTTCTCTAAATAATTTACCTCTGTGAAATAATTTCACAGCCTCCCAGGGGGTCAGGGGTCCCAAATCCACAGGTTGAGAATCACTGCTTGGAGCTAATACACACAGGTTAGGCAGAGGTTTCCATAGTGCGACCCAGGGACCTCCGGGGGTCCCTGAGGGACCTGCAGGTAGCTCCCCAGAAAAGTGGGGCGCAGTTTTACTCACCATTATTTTACTCCTAAAAGTTTGTACACAGAGAATACATGAGGAGAACTATGAGGAGGACTATTTTAATTTAGGTTAAACTCTCCATGCTGTTGCTATTAGTGCAGAAAGTTAATTCTTAAGCCAGTAAGATATATTCAATGATCAATAATTACTAACAGCAAATCTGAACTAGGGTTCCTCATCAACTGGGCATTATCCAAATAGAAATTCAGTACACGAGCGTATATTCATATATATTTTTTTATTGAAAACCTTACACAGTCAAGTATGATGGAAGAGGTGTTTTTAAAAATTTCAGGTTTGTTTATTATCACACCTACCATTCGGTCCAGTGGGATGTACATTAATTTGATTGTTTAGGATGTGATTTTGCGTATGTGAGCCATATTGTGGCATAGATTGATATTGAAAAAATGTAATGTGTAGTTATGTATGTTGAACATACGTGTGTAACTTATATATGAAAACAGCATATTTTCGTTATAGGTTAAAGGTCATATATGTGCATCTATACCTGCTCAATATACACATATGGCTGGTCTTGTAAAACAACTGAAGAAGACGCATGCATTTGCCAAATGTGCCAAAATTCAAATATGTTTCATATATGGACAATTAATATGGACATATATGTCATATATGGAAATTGCCTAAATGTGCATATGTTTTATTTCCAGTTGGCAGGTTCCCTGATATGAAAAAAAGTTAGGAGATGGGATGCTGGTGAGGAAAGAAGTGAGTGTGAGGAGAGTGAAGATTGTGCAGATGAAAGTTTTATTCCAGTATATAGATTGCATATTATTTTTCTGTTGAGGAGTTAGAGGAGACTTAATGGTTTGTCGGGTACAGCATTAACATAAGGTGAATGTGTATGTATGTGTGTGTGTGTGTGTGTGTGTGTGTGCGTGCGCGCACCAGACACAAGAGCAGCGGTGGCTGGCACTGTGATGGCTTGATGTAGAGCAAACCTAAAGCTATCATTAAACTAAAACACAGTCTAGCAGGTTGAACTCGGCACTCACTGCTTTAACATTTTATATGTGCTACAGTCTCAAAATTCATAGAGGTCACATCTACTATATCACACATAATAAGATTTTTAAGTTATATCATTTATGTATGAAATATTTGGGGTAATGAGACTCATAGATTACCTGAACCTCTGCAGTGCAGCTGGAGGGTTCTGCAAAAATGTTTCGAATAATGACTGACCATGTATTTGACTTTACCATGTTGTTAAGGGAATGGAGGGCAGGAGTGTGTGTGTGTGTGTGTGTGTGTGAGAAAGGGGAGTTGGGGAGGGAAAGGGGGGGTGGGGGGAGGGTAGTGGTAGTGGATTTGAACAGCTTTGGAACAGTGCTGAACATGGCTCCCCACTGGGACTCAAACCAAGGGCAAAAATAAATAAAAAAAAATTCTGCAGGCAAACATCCACAGCACTGATTCAAATTGCTTGCTAACACACACACACACACACACACACACACACACACACACACAGAAAAACACACACAGACGAACAGACACAAACACCCATACGCGCTTGAACACGCAGTCAGTCAGATAACCCCCACACAACACCACACCTATAATAACACAGTGCGTATACACACACACACACACACACACACACACACACACGCACACAAAGTGGATACACACAGGCACACAGACACACAAGTTACACAACACATACACCCACACCCTCAGACACTCCGATATATAATAACAAATGCTTGTATAACACAGAAATCAAATTCAGGGTTCATCTTGCAATCTGAGCCTCGAAAACTCAATTCCCCCTCTACCGTCTAGCCGCCTCGTGTTCCACGGCTTTTCCATGTGAACGAATGGGGTCAGTATCGTCACATAAACATCATCCTCTGCTCTCCTCCTCCTCTCCCCCGCTCGGTGAATGGATGCTGAGCACTGGTGCATATCTACACAGGGATGGCAAGGGCACCGAGGAGAGAAAATCAATACTATATCTCACCACTAAGCACAATCCCAACCAAAAGCAGCTGGAGTTTGCAGGTTGCTCCATAAACTGGACGGCTTCATCTGGCTGGCCGCTGTGTCGGTGGATTGCTACAGTAATGCACTACAGCACAATGGCCTGGGCCAAAGCCTGCCAGACACACAGATACACACACACACACACACGACAAATAGCACACTCCTATGGGCAGGGGAATAGCGGCAGCAATGAGAAAAACTCTCATGAGGCAGGAACAGAGTTGACAAACACTCTCCCCTCCTTCACAAGCAAGGAAAACCACCTCTGGACCGTTTTAGCCCACCCTGACTGCGGCCTTACACACACACACACACACAGGAACACACACACGGTCATATATAGGAATGCACACACGCAGTCACCATACACACATATGCACACGAAGACCAGGGCCCTTAAAATACCTAGTCTAAAAATAGCAGGCGGGAAGTGGGAAGCGAGACTGAGGCTATTATTATTGCTCACACGTCCTGCCTAGTCCCACCAAGGAAAGGGAAGAGACTAATGATTTTCCTGGTGCAAGCAATTAAAAAACTATTTGTCACCTGCCAGGCTGCGCATGACGTTAGGGGCCTTGGCAGAGGACCACGGAGCAACTCCACGTATACGTACTGTATGCACACGCATACGCAAATGGGCTGCAAGCACAGCAAGCGGCCCAGAGGCAGAATCGCTGCATGGGGAAACAGGTGAAGCTGGAGGGCAAAGGAAGTGGAGGGAGAAGGTAAGAAAGCGGGGTAGGAAGTGGTTCTTTCAGCAGGGGAACAGAGCTGGGTGAGTGGCTGATTTATCCGGACAGGTTAATACCAGGCCAGACACTGCCTCAGACAGCGCACTGCCATCAGGAAGTCATGTAATATTTAGAATCCAGCCAATGAAAGCCATTCTTCTGTTGCGAGGCTCCTGGCTAAAATAGGAATGTATATACCACCACCCCCTCACCCAAACCCCTCAGCAATTGTAGAATAACAAAGAGAAAGGGTCCAACTCCTTGCCACCCGTATTCTCTTTCTCCTTCTCTCTCTCTCTTGGGCTGTCTTCCCTTGAGGACAAGTCTGAAACACACAGCTTCCACATTCATTTCAACTGAACTGCTGCACTCGGCTGTTATGTGTCTAAATGGTTCAAGGAATTCTTGCACACTACGAGGGGGAAAAAAAAGAAATCATATTTCACTACAAATAAAAATTCTAATATAATTTAATGGCTCTCCACTATATTTCAGTTCCTGTGATCTCCATTAGGAAGTGAACCTTTAGAAACACTGCAGGGGGGAAAAGGAGTGACAGCCTGTCAAATGTGAGACATACAGGGGGTCAAAAGGCTGGTCAAGGCTCTTTTGTAGTGGAGTTGCCCCCTGTTGTGCTAGGAGCAGGGCGGGTCTCTCCACAGGGACGGCCCCGGTGTCGGGATTGGCCAGTCCAGGGACTCTCGGGCGGACTATGCAGCACCTCCCGCTCATATAAGGAGAACGCCTCCAGCACTTCCACAGGGGGCAAATATTGGGCTCTGGAGCATTGGGCGACATGCTAAAAATATTGTGAGGGGGCAGTAAATAATGATAAGATGAGCATCATGTCTCCCTTGCACTATGCAGTGCACAAGACCCCTCCCCAACACACACACACACACCCACACACCCACACACACACCTCCACTCCAATGCAGCTTCAAGCACACACTTGGCTGCAGTAATTTACGAGGCAGCTCGTTAACGTCGGGTGATTTGCGCTGCTCGTTTGCACCCGCTCATCTCTACCGAATGATATCATCTTCTACCTCTAATCTTCTGGCTCTAATCCCCCACTCCCAAAGCACCCCCACGCCTCTAACCTCTTGTCTTCCTCCATCCCCACCAACCATCCTCTCTTACCCCACTATGTTTTGCTGCTCTCTCTCTCTCCTCTCCTCTCAGTCTCTGTGTCTTCTCAGGTTTGCGTGGGTGAGTTTTGGGATGGGGGGAACAGGCAGACAGAGATAGGAGGAGAGCCATCCCACTTAAGGGGATGTGTGTGGGTTTTCTGTGCACGCATGTGCCTGTGTGAGCGCGCACATGTGTGTGTTCAACATGACATCTTTCCAGATTGAAAAAGACTAAAAGAAGTCTGGTTTGACTCTGAAGGCTTTGTGTGCCCTTGTAGTTACTTTTCCAATGCCCCCCACCGAGAGAGAATGAGAGCAGGCCAAAGAAAGAGATTTTCTCTCAAAACTTGCAGAGGGGAGAAAGCTCAGCAATCCTGGCGAGAGATAGTGTCAGAGAGAAATAAAGAAAGAGAGAAAGGTGTGTGTGTGTGTATGTGTGTGTGTGTGTGTGTGTGTGTGTGTGTATGTGTGTGTGTGTGGGGTGGGGGGTTGAACAGAACAGAGTCAGTATGTAGGAGAAAGAGAAAACAGGAGGATAGGAAGAAAGACAACACAGACATAGAAACACTGTTAACACACAATGCTATTGACAATTAAAGAAATAAACGGCATGGTTTTTATCTATAATAAAAGACCTTTGTGGCTCCCAGCACTTCACTATTCACCTCTCTTAGCAGATTAATTCAACCCCAATGGCCCGATATTCTTTTCCACAGCCAGCCCCTGGTGTCTGCATCCCTATCCCACAGAGAAATCAGCCTATCCCAGACCAGATGCAGCCAACACCCTTTGATAGAGACAGATTTTCACAATGAAATTGCCAATTATAGAAATTGCAATCAGAGCTGTTGGTTTGTATGTTGATGAGTGGTAGCTGATTAGAGGGGAATTGAGATCGATATCTGACTGAATGGGGAGTGAATGACTCTGGCCCCATATTGCTACTGCGCTCACCCCAGCTGCCTGCTTCTACAGTCTGCTATCCTTAACACAGTCTTCCCCCTGTCTTCCTCCCCTCGCTCCTTGCTTCCCTCCCCCATCTCATCTTTCCCTCTATGACACGTCCAAGTGATTGTGTCGGGATGTCAGACCTCATCCACAGCTAATTGGGGCTCAGAGGAGTAATCAGGGCAGGACAAAGCGGACAGTTCTGGTCATTAGCTGTGACCAGTGTTCTCTGGGATGCTGGGATATGTGCGCATGCTACTGCCATCACACCCAGGCCCGCGCACTGATACGCACAGACCCACAGCTTGACATGGGTGGGGGCACAGAGGCGGGTGCGGCGCAGGACAGAGACTGGGCATGGCGCCAGTAGGGCTCTACAGGGGGCCCTATTGATCTCCACTGCACTCTGACACACACAGGCATGAAGTAAACACAACTCAGCAAGGCTGGCAGAGACACTCTGCACTCAGACTCTCTCACTGCTCAACATGGGAGAAGCATAAAAGCTGATGAGAGATGAGCAAACACAACACCGAGGGTCAAATCAAGTCAGGATCATGGAGTAGCACAATAGAACACAACAAGCTAGCTCTGCTATAACATCTTAAATCTATAAGTGCATCTCTATCAGTGAGAAAATCAGGTATCCGCCTCCTATTGTGGGTAGTGGGCCAGTTCTGTGCTGTTCTGTCCCGATCAGTGATAAGACTGGATATGTGTGTGTGTGAGCAGGACTAACAGGATAAGACGTAATATCTCAGTTGCAATAACAGTCTTGGAAGTCACAAAATGTCCACACGTCGACGGCTGCTGCTTCTGGAAGTGGTGGGCATGACTCTGGAGCTGGATGAATGTCAGTTCGCCTCATTGGTGGAGCCTTAACCTTTCAGGATAACTGAATAATTTAAGCACTGCCTACCTGTTGTGGGCCCGGTCTCTGTCTGGGCTCTGTTATGAGGCTGCATGAGTCTATGGCCACGCACGCCTCTTCAGCCGCAGAGTGAAAATGGCAAGACAAATGCGGCGGGGGATTTGTGATAATTGGCCGTGCTGGTGGGCTGGGGTGGCGGGCCTGGAGAAAAGGTCGCAGGCACTGAGGAACAGATCAGTCTGCCAGGAGGAGAGGCTCTGTGTGCCTCTGGGGTCTAGATCAACTTCTCTCTCTCTCTCATCATATGGGGAGAGAGCAGTCCAGCAGGGGACCAGAGTGTGGGGGACATTAATTAAGTGCCAGGCTAACCTTCAATTTGTTTAGAGGTCAGAAGCCCCAGTGTCAATGTTTTGGGCACAGCCCAAGAGCTAACTCTTTGTGTCTTTTCTCGCTGAGTGGAAACAGAAAGAAACAGGACAAAACAGAGGACTGCAAGGAGAGGAAAAGTGAGAGTGGGGAGCAGGAGGCGTTTGAATGTTTAGGAGCGGAGCGGATGGAGGGGGTTACTGTCAGATGCACTGAGAGCTGTGTGTCTGTGTGACTGCGCAGAAGGAGGAGGAGAGGAGGAGGAGATGAGGGGAGCCACAGGGACATGGCTCACACCCCGACATGCTCGTGAAGCAGCTGTTCTCCTCATGGCGGGGAGAGCGGGGGCCTGCCAGTAGCAGCATGCTGCCGAGAACGTCATGGTCTCCCACTGCACAGCAGAAACAGAATGGCACAGCCTGGCATACACAGACAGCGCAAGCAGACAGACAGACAAACACAACACACACACGTGCACACGCGCGCGCACACACACACACATAAAGACATGCATGCGCACACAGAGATATATGCACAAAGGCACACACATACACACACACGGATGCACACATATACACATGCACTCACTGGTTGCACACCCACACCCACCTACACATATATACACACACACACACACCCACACACACCCACACATACACCTCATACACTGACACCATTTTCCTGGCAGTCCAGTTGATTTTCTGAGTTGAACAGTAATGTCAGGCGGTGGAGTCAAATCCATATAAATCTGATCTCATGCACTGTAGAGCTGAGGTGCATGTCTATTTGATACAAACAACAGCCTGCATAGCTAAAGGCAATTATATTTCTACTGCCTCCGTTTGCCCTGAGGTTGTAGACAGCCAGTCAAAACCTAGCCAGGTTTCCCTGCCTCTCTACCTTCTCAGTGAAATCAACGGAGCGGTGCCCGGCCTCATCCATGATTTATCTCTGTGAAATATTCATTACGTAGCCTTGCATAGTCTGGACGTATCTGATGTGAATCTGGACCTGACAGCTCTGCTCCGTCATCACACATCACCTGAGCCACTCTGACTCCAGCACCTGTCTCCCAGCGCTCCACACAGAAGCAACTAAACTGATCCGAATGAATAGAGGACTCGGGTAGATATAAAGGATCCATCTGTCTGCCTTTAGCCTGCAGGCATGTCCGCTCTGGGTATGCAGCTATCCGGCCTGCACACCAACCCACGATGCTACACCACAGTGAAGGGGCTACTCAACTTTTCCCATTCAATTAGCTGGAGAGGGAGGCCTCTCTCCTGACCGGGGCTGAAGCATGATGATGAGTACATGTGTTGGGCCCGGCGTGTGATCTGCTGACAGGATTGGCCAGGTGTATTGATCTTTGGAGTTTGATTGGTGGGCTTGTTATGAGAGGTGAACAGCACGGGAGTTCAAAGGCTGCGGGTTATGTCTGATACATCCTCACAGCCTCCAAAAAAAACTTGAAAAATAAATAAAAAAAGACTCCGATACGGGGGAAAAGCAGAACCGAGGAGGGTTTCAGCACCATGGACAGCACCGCAAAGCATAAGCTTCGACTGCTCAGGCTTCTCTGTGATCACATGATTACCGTCTTATGCTACTCAAGTAACCTGAAAATGAATACAAAAATTGAAATGAATGAAACAATGTCTAATAGGTCATCAATAATCACAGGAACAACAGTGACTTCCCATTTCGCCGCACAGCAGAAATTCAACTGCTTCCATCTGGGCTTAGTCATTACATTCTGACGGACTAATGTTGTAATAAGAAAAATGTTACTGCAGTGGATAGTGATATTAATAATGTATTCACGTGAAACAGAGACTGGAGGACAGTGGTCTCAGCTGAGCAAGGTAAGAGGAAGAGAACGATAGCTGCAAAGAAACAAGGTCGTCAGCATTCCCTCCCACCTTACTATTCATTTCATTATCTCATCCCTCTTTCCTCCTCTTTAAAAGGAGAGAAAGCAGGAAAGGCTATTGACCCCTCTCTGTGTTCATGGCAGGCAGCAGGACAAATGAAGTTTCCCCTCAGACCCCCTCCGTATTAATATCATAATTATCCCCACCTCTGTGCCCCCGCCGGCCAGCACATACTCTGCTGTCTGATTTGATGGAGAGGCGCAGGCGGGGAATTACATTCGATTAGCACTAAACAACAGAAAGGGGACATGGAGCGATAGAATCAATCAGAGTGCCACCAGGACAGGCAAGATTCTCGGTGTCAGTGCCTGTGTGTGTGTCTGTGTGTGTGTGTGTGTGTGTGCATATTGTCTTTGTGCTCTTACACGGGGGATACCAGGGTATGACGCTGTTTCAACATTATTATTCCCTCAGAGGCCCACTTTGAACTGCATCCATTGGAATGGGAATGTTTTTTTGTTGTTGTTGTTTTTTTTTTTTTTTGAGTGACAAACCACACGGTCTGCTCTGGGCAGCTCTCTCTGCCTCAGCTGCAATTTGGATTCATTGTTTTCAGCCCCAGATAACTGTGGCAGCACTTTTCTTCAGTCTCTGCCATTTGTGGGGATGGGCCAGACATTTTAAAGTGGTCTAATGCCATGGAGAGGTGGCAGCGGTGTGGTGGGGATGAGCAGATTGAGAGTGAGAGGCAGAAAAAAAGAACAAAAGAAAATGAGTGGAGTGAGAGAAGACCCCCCTTGCAGGTCTTCATTCCTGTCCCCCATCTCATTACCAAGGCTTTGACTCAATAAAGACTGGATAAAAACTGGATAAAGAGGCATACACCCACAGGCTAAATCTCCCCACCTAAAACACCTTTCCCCAATCTCTCTTGCGCTGTTGCTATTTCTCTCTCTCTCTTTCTCTCTCTCTCTCTCTTTCACACACACACACAAAATACACACTCTCACAAACACACTGTCCCCGTTTTCTCTCTTTTCATTCATTCTGCTGCACTTTTTCTGCTTCAAATCTCCAAATCTATCTTTCTCTCCAGTGCTCCCTTCAGTGTTTTGTTTTTTTTTTTTTAGCATAACTTTTTAAAAAACTCTGTGTCCACCTAACTCTCTCCCTCTCACTCTCACACTCTGTCTCTACCCTTTCTGTCCTCTGTGTTCCCTCCCTGTCTGCGCTGTTTAATAGGAGTTATTTTCATCCCTGTCTTTCGGTGGCTGTGGCTGCTGGATGGCTGAATATTTACATTTTTCACTCACTGGTGACCTTTCCCTGTTGCCGCTCTGGGAGCTCCAGTCTCCTTGCTGCTCTGCTGTTGACAGACTACTGTCTGCAAATCTCATATGGACACAGCAAATGGTACACGAGGAGTCAGGGACAGAGAGTTGGGAGATTAGAGAGAGAGGGAGAGAGAGAGAGAGAGAGAGAGAGAGAGAGAGGGAGAGAGAGAGAGACTCCTCTAACCAGCACTGTCTGTCAGTTGTCTGACTGGGAGCGGCTTGGAGAGACAGAGGTGCTGAAGGTCTATCTGCAGAGATATGGAGTAAAGTGGTGTAATCTTTTACCTCCGGTGTCATCGTGATTGTGGTTTCCTGTCAACACAGATGCCTCTCAATAAACTGCCTGGACAGAGATTTCAATCTAGGGTTCTGCGCTCGCTTGGTGCCAAAACAGAAAATAGCGGGTAGTCATTTTTTTGTTGAGCAGCAAGAGGCTATGTTTTTTTTTTGTTTTTAATAAAAAGTGGAGGGCCTTGTGAGTCATGCTGAGTTAAGTGAGGAGACCTACTGAGCAGTGGGAGATGAGGGGAGGTCAGGGCTGGGGGCTTACTAACCAGGTGTTCCTGCCTGATGCTGTAACAGGAAAACGGAGTTGAGTCAGTGAACTCCTCAAAGTTTGATGGGTGTTTTGTGTGTGTATCCTAAAACCACGGAGAGAGAGCGGGTGAAGAGGAAGGCTGTGGATTTAAAAAGCGAGTCAGCGTGCGATTGTGACCCCCCCTCGGCTCTCTCTCCCTGTGTTATTCTCTCTCTGCGCCGCAGTGTTTATGTGTGTGTTTGTGTGTTTGTGTTTGCGCGCACTGGGGAATCCTAATGTGCGAGGCAGTGTCAAGTTTGGCTTTGATCTGCCTCCACCTGCCACCGAGGTTATGTTTAATCCTCCTGCCAGGCTCCATTAGACTTGAATTAGACTTGAAGGAGCTCCTAACAGAAACGATGGGGTGGGGTGGGTGGTGGTGGTGGTGGTGGGGGGGTGGTGGCTGGGTGGCAGCACACAATGGCAATGAAAATCAACAAAAGATAACAACTTTGCCTAACAGGTGGCAAATGGAAGCAGATTAAAGGGGCAAAGCAGCCTCACCCAGCAGTGCAGGAGCTTCATCCCCCATCCTCCAAACCTGAACCTTTTCACCTGTGTTGGCATCCTGAATACCCTATTCAGCAAAGCCTGAAAAACGTGTTTGACGAGGATATTTGTTCCTTTCAGAATGTTACATTATTCGGATTTTTTTTAATAGTATGCCTACAGTAGTGGAGAAAACATAATCAACTGAAAATACTGACTGGCTTTTCTCAGTTGAACTCAGATGAGAAGGAGGTGGTTGTGTTTGTGCTGCACAGTCTCCTAGTGTTGTTGTTACTGCCTGCAACTCTCACACACACAGCAACAGAGAAAGATGGAGACAGAAAGAAAAAGTTGCTTGCTCATATGCATTATGTTTTCTACAGGAATAGTTTAATTATTTTAATTACTAATTTAGCATAAGGAGAGGCCAATTTTTCACTTTGCCCAGTGGGCAAGCTCCTTTGCTCTGCTGATAGACTTTGCAAGGGGGAGCTGGTCTGACTAGGAGATTTACAATCCCTGCTCTCAAGGTCTTGTTAGGACAGCAGGGATGCTGTGGCTCCCTATCACTCCAGATGACTTGTCTTGTCACATACTCCAACCTAAATAAATTTGAGTGGGGACACAATAGCCAAAGATATAGGCTATTCCAGATATTTTATCCTAGAATGTGCAGATTAAACAAAAAGTCAAGACGTTGTGAAAAAGAGGCTGATACAAAAACATATGATAAACTATGAGAAAAACAGAATGTAATTCCAGTGTGATTTCTAAGAGACTGTCTAATCTAATCTAACAATGTGTCACCCAGTGAGGGCAGAGGGAAGGCTGGGCAGGTTGTTCATTTATAGGATAAGGTTGTTTATAACAAAGATGTTAAATGTTTAGTGTCTCCCAATTAGGAATGTGGGCACTGGGTCTATCCAGTTACATGAAGCAGTCCAAAATAAATATATTTTAATTCAGAAAAGTATCTTTTTCAGTTTGTAATTGATTGTTAGGTGCCCTCCAACTTTGCAGGAGGAAGGGGGCTCATGCAGTTCATACAAGCATATAATAAGTTTAGGGTGGCGACTTTTTCCCCAGCTGATGAAGTAATATTGTGTTTATAAAGGCCTGCATTTTTAATTACATTATAAAATCGGAATTACACATTATGATTACGCCTACGCTGCGGTATGTTAAATGCGACTTTAAAAAGAAAATTGACTTTTGTACTTCATTATTATAGATTGGTAAATCCAGGATTCCATGCTTTAATATCTCAACAGCAGTGACAACAACAAATACGGAGATATTTATTTATTTATATTTCAGTCAAAGCCACACCCATATCTGATTAAAGCACACCTGCTGTGTATGTACAAGTGTTTTATGCGTCTTCATAACTGGGTACGTGAGCATGGTTGTATGTATCAGGCACCTATCAACCATAATGGCTGCCATGCTAAACAAGAATGATGAGATGTGCTGGGGAGGTGATCAAAGGACTATTTACAACCACTCTAAACCTGCGGACTTGACGACCTACTGTAAGCACACTGTACAGTACAGTGGACCTCCTCCATCACACTTTTACGGCCCATCACTGCAGCCGTTAGACAGGGGAGATGGCAAGGCTTTTAGCAGACTGAGATACCGCGCTTGTATTGGATGGCGTGTATGGTCAATGCCATCAGAAAAGTGAACGACTGGGCGAGATAAGGGAAATGGAGGCCGGGGAGAGAAAGAGAGAAAAAGAGAGGAGGGGTTGGAGGGGGGGAAAGGCTGATGTGTGCCTGCTGGCTGTCGAGAGAAAATGCTGCCAATAAATGGAAACTGATAGCATGCAACCCATTCATGTTCTTGTGGACAGGCCGGGAGAGTTTGAGAGTGAAAGTGTTTCTTACTTTAGAGGAAGAGTGGGGCAGTTCTTACCTGGAGCAGCCAGTAGCACCTGCGGTGGAAGGTGGGGATGATGGAAGAGTGGACGTAGCAGCCGTACAGACACTGGAAGGACCGAGAGAGAGAGAGAGGCAGGGAGAGATGACGTTAGACTACAGTAGAATACAATAGGTTGCACAGAGGACAATAGACTGACCTCTCTTCTGACCCTGACACATGTCACCTTTGACCCTATCAACTTTGCCTTCCTTGGGGACACTCCCACAAGAACAGATGGCAGATGGCCACACTATTGTTTCTGAAAACAGGATGTGGACGGGGCGCTTTAACCACCCCTTCCCTTTTCTCTCCTGTCTTCTCTCTGCTTTTATCCTGTCCTGCTTGGAGAGGGCCCCTGACAGAATGATTCAGGTGCTCCTGACTTTGCCCCCCTCCCCATCCCCCACCCCACAGGGCTAAGCCCGGCGCATATAAAGCGCAGTGTTATTAATATCCTTATCGTAAACAGATAATACTGTGCCTGGGGGCTCGTTACCGTGGAGAGAGCCAGGCACGGCTGATAATGCCTCCCGGTATCTGGCAGAGGGGCCAGGAGCCATTTTTCACCAGCCGGCAGCAGCGGCACAGCACAGCAAAGCACCATGCAGCTCAGCACAGGGCCAGGCAGGAGAGGAACAGGAGCAAGGCTGCACTTATCCCAAAACCCTCCCCCTGCCCCCCTCACCTCCTAAATCCTTTTCTCAGAGACCCACAGCCCCAGCTCCCAGGTGACCTAGAGAAATGGCCAGCCTGTTTTTGCTTGTTTACAACAGCAACGAGCGTCTACAGCAGTCTGCATCAGTCTACCCCCCCCCACACCCCCGTCTCACCAACTAGGAAATAGACTGTGATTTTGTCCGAAGCAATATTTGCAAAAGGTGAGGGTAGAGCGGATTGCTCTTAAGACAAGGAGCTTGGCTCTTTCAGGAATAAATCAAACAAGCAGGTCGGGAGGGTTCAGCTTCCCTCCAATCCACTCTGGGATAACTGTTTGTTTAGAAAGCAGGAGAAATCACAGCCGGGGTGATACATACACCACTAGTCACGGTGTACACACACATGCACACGCACGAGCACCCCCATTCCCACCCCACAACCCTCCCCTTACTCACAGATTCACATGTGTGCACACACACTCGCCCGGCCTCATTATTCAGCAGTTGGTGTGTTCAATAAGTTAAAGAGAGTTTCCTGGGGCTCTGTAGATGTGAATGGGTAGGAGGTGGATAAGGGTGTTGGGGGGTGTGGAGGAGGGTGATGGTTGGGGGGTTGGAGGGGGTGAGGAGGTTGGGCTACATTGCTTGGAGGACCCTGTGATAAATTAGAGCCTTGAAGTGTGTTATGTGTTCGTCTTGTTTAACTAAACCCTAGTTAAAAAGAGCAGGGCCTGCAGAGAAAGTGAGTCTGTATAAACACTCATTTGCCAACATCAAACAGTCTGATTAATTATGCTAGAGAACCACTATGCAGCCACAGAGACTGGGCGCATGGCAAGAGACCCATCACATAGCTAAATAAAACAAACACATTACACGGGCACACACATATATGCACACGTGTACGCAAACAGAAGCACACACAGCCTTCACACAGAGCCACAGACAGACACCCATAAGGCCCCCGTCACAAATAACACCAGCCGCATCAGGCCTGACTGTTTCCCCAGGTGTTCCATTGTTCCAATCACATCTATTGTGAATTGATTCCAATACCACTCAGCTCTGTATGTGAGAGTTTGAGATAGTGAAGCCATGCAGACTTCCTCCTGTTCTTATTGTTTTGCTGTACTGTCATCCATTACAGCTGTCTGAAATAGGATGTGTGCCTCCACCCACTCCCATAGCTCTGCCATCCATTACTCCACGCTGGCAACGGGCAGACACTTCCTCCCACTCCCACAGCGCATCTAACATCACATTACTACAGTGAACTACAACTGGTACCGACTCCGAATTTTCGACGGTGCAGTTTTATAAGTATTTACATCATAAGCAATGTTCTTCTGAAGGATTAGTCATTTTGCGATGCGAGACTGCTCAGTGCGGAGAATAAGGCATCCGATTGTTCATGCACTTCTCTGCAACTGTGTGTTGTAATATCTGTGTGAGCAGACGCAGACGTTACAGTTCTGTCTTTAACTTTAAGAAAATGTAATTCCAACGCCGAAATTGATTTAATCGTAATTGCGCATCAATTTGCAGTGCACACAGAAAAGGGCAGACTTGTAAATGCTACTTGCGCACCAAATAAACATGTTGTCTTGTTAATTCTGATTATGGAGAGATTATTGATATATCACCATTAATGTGGCTCTAGCCTAGAGCGCCTGGCCCGCTGAGAGAGGGCTGTGGTGTGGTTCTGAGGCTGTGCAGTTGGCTGGGGCTGAGGCACACTCCTCGCGATTGACAGGTGGGCCGGCGCAACAGGCCTTTGTGACTAATAGGACTGGGGAGTGAATAAATTAGCCCCCAGGCTGCTTTCCTCTGCCTCTGTTTACTCCATTTCCCAACCACACAAAGCGGCGTGCCAGACACAAACAAGCGGCTTAAAGCACAACACAACTGTTGCACCTGTCAGTGCCGATATAGGCATCACACACATACGCAAGCACGTGCAGGCATGCTCACACAACACCCCCACCTCTCCCACCCCCCGCACCCACATAGACAATGAGCTCTTAAGCACAAAACTACACCCACTCATAAACACGGAGATTCTGCATATTCACAAAGCAGAGCTACGCACACAATGACACAAATACACACACAGACCACAATACACCTAGATACAAAGGCCGACCAAGATACTTCTGAGTGCACAAGCACGCCCACATACACAAAGCTCATCATACTCAAGCGCTTATCAGTAATTCAAGACGCATATCAGTTACTAGTGTTTCTGCTGCTCTCTGCAGGCTGAGCGGCTGGGTGACAAAGTGACAGCGGCAGAACCATTATTTGCTGTCTTTGGGCTGTGACAGATGACAGCACATCACAGGGCAAGCAATTAAACCATAATTATGCACACACATACACAAATATCCACACATTAAAAAGTTCTGCGTCTGAGTGCATGCCGTTTCCACGAGTTCTTTCACACACGCACACATACAAAGGCACAATTTCACAGGGGCACACGCGCAGACGCATGCACACAACGGCACCCGCACGTAAATGCGTTATTACTGTATTGAAGGTGCAGATGAGACACAATGGAAGAATGATGCACACCAGTTTATAGAGGAATTTACAAGCAGCATGTCCATAATGTATTCACGTGTTGTCACTGAAGACAGCAGGAGAAAGAGTTACAGTGATGTGTGTCCTCCAAAGTCAGACACTGATGCAGCAAATTCATTTGGAGGTGTCACTCAAGTGAGCGGCCAAGGCAATGGAGCGCTCGCGTGTCCCAATGAGGGGATATTATTGCCTGGCCTGAACACGCCCTCCCCTTGGAGCATTATCGCGGGCCTGAGTGGAGCAGCATCGTAGTTCAGGGAGGGCAAGCAGGCCAGACAGCCAAGTGATAAACAGCCCAGCCTAAATAAAGCCTTCAGACGTGATGGCAGGGCCACCACCAGTCACCTGTCCTGCCTCTGGAGGCCACCGCTGCCCCTGGCCTGCCAGTTGCCCCGGCAACACCTCACTCACATTCATCCATCATGGCTGACAGGCGTCAGACACAGCGAGAGTGTGGAGGCAAGGCTGGCACGCAGACACGTAGTTACAGCGAGACTAAGAGAGAGAGAGAGAGAGGGGAAACTCTCTCATTAGACCATAATGATGTGTGAAGGCAGTCCTAATCAGAGCGTGGCACCTTATTTATGTTGGCAATTTGCTGTTTTCCTGCCGTGACGCCGTCGACATCTTACTGTCAGAGGCTGCCACGCATTTGTCTGTCTGCTGAACTGTCAGTCCAGCAAGGATGAGCACACACCCACACGCTCCCAAATAAACACACATAAACACAGAAACATAAGCATGCACAGACAAAATCTTTTGTCAAACACTCCTCTGTCCTCATGATTTTTGTCTCCATGATCATACTGCTTCTGTCCCACTGCCATTTTCCTCTTATTGTGACCCTCTTTCTGTCAAACATTTAATAGGTGGATAAACCACTGACTCATGTAGGACCTGTTTGTCTTCTAATGATTGCTCAGCCAATATTTGGTCTCACATATCATCACAGTAGGATGCTATATTTTTTCAGCTCGCCCCGTATTGACCAACTTGTTTCCCGCTTTTATACAGTTGTTAACATGGACATCCACCTGCTGAAACCATTTCTGGCTCACTGCTTCATTAGAGGGGCTGTATGTACCAGTTTTTGTGTGTCTGTTTGTGTGTGTGTGTGTGTGTGTGTGTGTGTGCATGGATGCCTGGGGCGGGTGATTCAGCCTGGGGCTCAGCAGCATAAATAGAGCTCACGCAGCAGCCAATCAGGCAGTACTATCAAGCCCCATCCGTGCGGGGAGCGCATAATCCATACTCAATAGAGATTCATGGACTATGCAAGATTCAGCCTACCCTGGGCATTGACAGCATCCATGATGACTATTGATCAACCAACGATTTCTGGCTCTATACAGACGTGATTAGATGACTTACGGCTGAAAAGTGTCACTTCCAGTTTGGAGGATGAGCTCATTTTTGACTGATACTGTAATGTTGTGCAGTTCACCTGCCGCTTTTACAGCCAGCCGTTTCGCTTCGCTCCCTCTCAATCGTTCAGCGGGAATCAAATTATCTGTAGTGTCTGTCGGGGTGGCACTGTGCCCAGAATGCCCACAATATATCTCCCTTACATGTTGGATTTGAAGAGGAACGCACAGCTCCTGTATGCTACTGTCACTGCAGCTAGTGCTTTTATCCCAGCTACTGCTCTCTCACCCAAGACTTTTCTCCCTCTTTATATGCCTTTAAATATCCAGCTACTTGTAAAGTTGTAACGGTATAATTCTTCAGTGCATCTGAAGACTTAACCAACGGTTGATGAGACATTATACATAATAAATCAAAAGAGGCTTAGATTTATCTCTCCGGTTCTCTCTGCTGGACCAGCTGGAGCCTCTAAATCAGTCAAATCTGAGCAGGCTACAAAATGAATTGGCAGGCCTGGGCCTGAGACGGAGGGAAAAATGAAACACAAACATATAATCCTCAACAAAGAAAAACAAGCGATGTGCGGGAAAAACGCAAGTGTTATGGAAATGGGTGCCTCTAAAAATAGTATGCTCATTGTAAATAAACACAAACAGTTGATAAACAGACCCTGAAGAAGAGAATTAATTAGCCACGCTGGACGCGTAAACACAGTCATACATCAAGTTCAAGAGGAAAACAATAACAGGGCTGAGGCAGTTGGAGAGAAACCCCTGCCCACCCGCCCACCCGCCACTGTAACACCCCTGACACTCCCTGCCTCAACACTGGAGCAGAGGAGGACAGGAACAAAGACAAGACAAGAAACAGAAAAGGAAACAATACAATGGGGATGATGAGGTTGGGAGTTTTAGGGAAAAAGGAGGGATGAGAGACAGAGAGAGAGAAAGAGAGGAACAGAAAGAGAGAGGGAAGAAAGTGGAGTTTACAGCCCTGCTAGTGCACGTGCTAAGGGAAGCTCGTGCACGCTCCTGTGCACGTCTGTCTCCCTGACTGAAGACACGGTGTCTGTTGATGCTAATGCCAGCCAGCCGGGCTCACGGCCAAAGGCATTAAGTGGAATCGAATTCCACCAAACTAGCTTTAATCAGCAGGTTTTTAAGGTTAGAATTACTCTCCCTCTCCTCCAGCCCGCTGGCCAAGGTTAAAGCAGACACAGGCAGGGGCTGGGCTCAGCTAATGGGATGGAAGGGTGGCATGGGGCCTACGGCATGCCACCAAATAACACACACTACTAACACGCACACAGGCTACAGACACAAACACAGGTACGCACTCAGGCGTGTGCGAGCATGTGTGTGTGAGTGTGCACGTTTCTGCACATTATTATTACTAGTGTTCATTATTTGCACGTGCAACTTTACACACACTTAAGCGAGCAGCTATGTTTGGGCCTATGAGTCCTCATGCGTGTGCGTTTGTGTGTGTGTGCGCGTGTGTGCAAACATACACAAAGACAAGTACACGTACACACACACACACCACACCAACGAATACACACAGAGCGCCATGCAGGCTGCATACTAATTCTCAAATGGACCATGTCACAGCAGCCCGGCCACATGTAAAATTCATCAACAGCAGCATCATCGCCACAGCACAGCTTGGCAACATCCCTGAAGGAAATCTGTGACCGTAAGAGGCTAATGTGTGCATATTGCTGTGTGTATATCACTGTATAGCTCTGCCTTTAGCTGATCGATTCCTTGACATCACACTCTATAAATAGCTAGTGGTGCTGGACAGAGTGACAAAATGGATGCAGGCCATATAATAAACGTAAATGTATAGGCGTTAAGACCGAACTACAAAATCAGAGAGCAAATCAGGTGTTCCTATAACATGCATCCTAAAATAATGGAGGCAGTTTTGGGATTTGTGAATATTTTCCATATTAAAATGAAGTGTACACAAACATAAACACATCAAGTAAACAAACCTTGAGCATTTTTTTTTTCAGTCTATCCTGACTTCAGAATCCCATCAAGGCCTTTTCATTGAAAGCAGGCCTAACAAAAATGTTTAAAATCAGTAAAATAGCAAGGTGAATTGGTGGAATGAGCGAACATCTCAGTGCAGTGAAATCTTTATCACTTCGCAAAGAGCCAGCACAGGTCTTGCCTTGACCTCAGCCTATGACGGCAGTCAATGCATTGATGCCTGCCAACAAAGGCAAACTCCTTTCAACAGCAAACCTTGCAGAGCTCCTGTCAGCTTCTCAAAAGTCACACAGTGTTTCTACTACAGTCAGACAGACTCTGAGCAGAGCCCCCAAACAGCTATGCTGGAACACCTCCTCTTCGTTCCTTCCTTCACTCCGACTTTCATTTTTTCTTATCTGTTGCCTCTCTTCATCCAACTTTTCTCCACAGATAAGGAGGTGGCCTTACTTTGGAGATGTACTACAGATTTAATTAGCTCAAGTCAAGTATTTATTTTTGAAATGCTAATACGCTGTCTTGAAGTTTGCATTTGGCTATTTGATCTCATTGCATAATAAAGCAAAACAGCTTTTGTCAGAAGTCTCTGTGAAAAGATCAGCAAATTAAGCTAATGCGAGGGAAGGCAGGGTACAAATGGATGCTAAGTATGTGTGAGTGAAAGGTAAAATGGCAAATGGAAACAGGTCATTATTTCAAGACACCACTTCCTTATCACGTAACCTTTGAGCTGACCTCTAGATTGCCTGTCGAGGATACACATGCAAGAAAACCCCTCACAGCCAAAAGAGTAATGAGCATTTGTTTGCATTACGAGCCTGAAGCTATCATCCATGACAGGCGCTTCATTCCATTAAAAGGAGAGTAATGGACAAAGCAATCAGGGTATCAGCCCATGGTTTAAAGACACCAGGTCAAAGGTCAGGTTTCAGCTGTCATTTTCAATGGGTTGGAAACAGCTGAGTCTAAGAAGACTTTCCGGTATACCTGGTCTCTTTCGCTCACTTAGTCAAATCCAAATGCAAGTTCTGGAGGATGGCCAAAGGGAAATCTATGCTGAACATGGATATGGATCTACTGGCGTTAAGGACGTGGGGGTGGGTTGTAGGGGCCCGAATGAGAATAGCGGTGTGACACCGGGAGGTCTAGGTATAAAGAAGTTAAATATCAAAAGCCCTCTGAGAAATTTGATCTAGCCCAAGTGCTTTTTCTAACACCGCCCTGAAAAGCTGGGCTCCCACCTGACCATGAGGCATGTCTGGCAATTTAAAAAAAAATATATATAAATAAATAAAAACATCAGGCGTCTAGGCATACATTAAGTCAGCTCAGGAGCTGCTGCTGCTGCTGCTTAATAAACATAAATGGCATTGTTTGAGTCTGTGTGACCGCCCATTAACCTTCCCTTGTGCTAGCTGAGGTAAGGATAAAAGTGCCAGGGTGTGGAGAAGGGGAGCATGTCCTCTGCATTAATGAGAGCAAGCCAGTCAACTCTCTGTTCCCCCCTCAAATCCACACACACGCACACACACACACACGCACACACACACACACACTGATGATGACATCACAGGCCCAGCTTCCCTGCCGTGGGTTATGCCAGGCAGACATGGTGTCTAATTGTAAAAGAGGGCCCAGATTTGTAATGCTGCACAGTTCTGTAAGGGCCGATTAGGAGAAGCTCACGCCTTCTCCCCCTGCCATGATCTATAGGCACTCCAAATTTCCAGTTGCTCCTGTGTGAGTAAGGAAGGGCTGAGAGAGACTGTAAATCATGACAAGTCCTACCGAGCAGGGGAGGAAAAAAGGATGGAGAGAAAAAGAGAGAGAGAGAGAGAGAGAGAGAGAGAGAGAAAGAGAGTGAGACAGAGAGAGAGATGCTCAGCTTATGGAAACATGAAGGGGAGAGGAATGGAGAAAATTATTGAGGGAACGAGGGAGATGGAAGAGGAAGAGGTGCACATTTAGAGGAGAGAGAGCAGCACACATCAGGGAGACATGAGAGAGGCAGGGAGGAGACGAGAGGAGATATGATTACCAAGGAAACAGCAAGAAAAAAATCCCTGCCAGGGAGAGAGAGAGACACAGAGAGTGTGTGGAGGAGACAAAGGGGAGGAAGCAGGAAGAAGGGGGAGTGGGAGGACAGAGAGATGGAGAAACAGAGAGAGAGAGATAGAGAGAGAGAGAGAGAGAGAGAGAGAGAGAGAGAGAGGAGAGGCTAGAATGAATGCTAACAGGGAGCCCAAACCCAGTACTGAGGCTTTATCCTTCACAGGCGGAGGAGCAACAATCGCAAACACATTTTCTCTCGCCCTGGCCCTAAGAGAGATAAAAAAGCAATTTGTATTCTATTCCTATTCAGCGTCGCTTGGCCTGTTTCTCTGCCTGCATATTTGTAAACACAGCTTTGTCAGAGCAGCTTAATCTTCCCAACACAAACACAGACTACAGCAAGGAGGGGCAACGAAGGGTGAGGAGGGGCGAGGAGGGGTAACGAGGAGGGGGGAGAGGTGGGGGCAAGGAGGCGAGGAAGGGCGGGGGGGGGAGGGGGGAGGCGGGTCACGTAAGGGGCTGCGGAGGGCATCGTGCATCAGAACTTGTTTCCCTCTCAGCTGCGACGGGATGCCACCGTGTCAGACCCCGAAGGTCCCACTGGCTACACACACACACACACACACCCACAAATGCTGTTGACCTATTCCTCTCGTCTCCACCCACTGGCTTGGAGGCAGCAGGCCAGCCCAGCGCCACTGAGGGAAGAAGGGGCGGGGCAGACACAGAAGCAAGAGGGCAACCATCACATCACTCCACATCATGTGGTGTGGGTGAGACAGATGGAAGGGGTGGGTCCTTGAGGTTCCTTAACTGTCACCATGGCTCTATTTAGTGCTTATGCTGCACATTTGGCCTTACAGGCATGCGCCTCCACATTTCAGGGGAACAGAAGTCCGCGCTCGGCACTGGCCAAATCATGCAGTTGTGTGGAAGGACAAACCCATCACTGCAACTGAATATACATTATGGCGGAGAGAGAGAGAGAGAGAGAGAGGAATAGAGAGAGAGGGAGGCTTGGAAGTGGCGATCGTCTGGGTGCGCATTCGCTCACAGAGGCGTGAAATTAGGCGGAGCGACACCTGCCAATACACATTGCATTAAAGAGCACCGGCTTCCCCCTCTCCTGCCACACACTCCTCTCCTCGGCCTTGATATACCTCCGCCGATGTCTCTCGTCTGTCACTCTCTCCCCTTCTCCCTCGTTCTATTTGTCCGCGCTCTATCTGACATCTCTTCATTACGACCCACGGTGCCCAATTAATGACTGATAGCTGCCCCTCCACTCCCAAGACCACGGGGAGGACAGCGCTCCACTTCAGAGCACAGCGACAACCTTTATCAGCCTCTGTGCACTCCTCCCTCTCTCTCTCTCTCTCTCTCTCTCTCTCTCTCTCCCTGGTTTCTCTTCGCCCCTCCGCACCCCCCCCTCAGCCCCTGCAGTGCCGCCACGCACCCCCAATTCGGACAGCCAGGCTCAGCGGTGGGATTAGTGGGATTGGAGCGAAAACAATGACAGTAATGGCAACGATCATGGGAGGTGCAAGGGAAGCAGCAGCCAGCTCACCCATGCTGCATGTATCCTTGCCCCCACACACACACACACACCCCTTGTCATATCCCCCAGTGCTGAGATGCAACTTCCAACGACACACACAAAGGTTCAATTTCAAAATGAAAAGGCACAGTACTGCCCGACCGTCTGGCTGTCTTTTTTGTTCAAGCACATGCCCTTGAGTTTGGGTCCACCAGAGTTTATGAAAGGGCAGCAACACCACATACAAAACAAAAACGAATTCCTGGTTTGAGAACTCCTCGGGTACAAAACGTCAGTCATTCAGCTAGATAACCGGATTGGCCTGGCGAGCAACACATGCTGTCAAAAATGTTACTGGAACGGCAAACTAACTTGCCTTGTTTTACCGAGTAACATCACGAAAACCAACAGAGACGGATGCTCCTTTGTGGCACATTAATCTCTCTGTGTTTCACTGACATAGCCAAACAGCCCAACTTTAACTTACTCTGCCAATGCTCCTACTTTTGACTGTACATGCGCTGAGAGACGGAGAGCCCTGCGGACAGACAGACAGGCAAACACACAGAAAGAAAAAAAAAAAAAAAAAAAGAGGCAGATTTGGAAAGACAGGAGTTGCCACAAAACAGACAGAGAGACAAGCATGGAGAGACAGGGAGAGCCGCAGACACACAGCAGGCAGATGGAGGAACCAGAGAGCCCCCGGGCAGCCGTGTGATGAAGACAGTGGGGAACGCAACCCGAGGAGGCCATGTTATGTTCGGATTGTGATGAGGAAAAAGGGAGGGGGCGGGGTGGGCAGAGAAGAAAGAGAGAGAGAGAATGAGAGAGAGAGAGAGAGAAAGAGGGAGAGAGAAAGAGAAAATCAGCCAGTGAGCCAAAAAGAGGGAAAGAAAAGCAAATGAAAAGTGACACTTTAATTCAGAGGGCCTCTTCTGCCTGAGTTATTATGAGATGTTTGTAAGCTGGCTTGTTCATGCATCTCCCCTGGCCCAGTGCCTGGCTCGCTTTCACTGAGGAGACCCGTGGCACTAACCTGTCTTTATCTGAGCCGCACAGCAGGGGACAGCACTCTGCCACCATCGTCTGCTTTGATCCTCCCACTTCCAACATGGCTGCCTCGATCCCGACCCACCCTCCCCTCCAATCTTTCCTCCTCTACCATCGCTCATATGCCCAAAAAAAAAAAAAAAAAAAAAAAAGCCTCTATGTGTCCTGTTGCTGCTTTGATATGGATGGCCTAAGTCTTCCATACTCCCTCCACCCCTAATTAATTGTGATTATTCTAATCTGGAAGGCGAAGGTTAGCTCTGGCTTCAGAGAAACACTTCTGGACACAGCGGAGCGCTGGCTCTACATACGAAAATAACTCCACAGAGGAGAGACAGAGAGAAACCACTTTCAACAGAGTGAGAGAGGGAGATACACAGAGAAATAGAGAGAGAGAGGGAGAGAGAGCAGAGAGAGGGAGAGAAAAACAGAGACAGACAGAGACAGACAGAGAAAAGGGACTGAGACTGAAATGATTTGACATTCTGGCTGGGCAAAGCTCGATGTTTGAAGATGGGAGCCTGACTGGAGTGTGTGATTTCATCTGTAGGAGCAGCAAGGCCGTGGGGGCTGTTTGGGGCTGGGGCAGAGGCTGGGGAAACAGGCAGATAAAGGAGACAGACAAATAGAGGAAGGGAATTATAAGCATACACACAGATACCTGGGGTGAGACATACCTGTAGAACCAGATGGGTACAACACGGCAGTCAAAACCAGACAGGAATGGAATAGAGGGAGAGAGGGGCCGGGATCCAACAAATGCAATCAGACAGACAGAAGCAGACGCCCAGATACAAACACAAGTCGAGCCAGAGAGACAAGAACGTGGATAGATGTACTGTATGAATGTGTGAAGGGTGCGTGTGTGATAAGAAATGCAACAGAGAAGAAGAAAAGAAAAAAAAAAGAAAAAAACGACCCAGAGCAAAGTCAAAGTGAGAATGAGAGGAATGACAGAGGCAGACAGAGAGAGAGAGAGAGAGAGAGAGAGGGAGAGAGAGAAAAAAGAGACAGAGAATGTGTGTGTGTGTGTGTGTAGGTGAATGAGTGTGTGTGTGTGTATGTGTGTGTGGGGGGGGGGGTGCCGACAGGTCTCCAGAGGTTGAAATATATAGCATCGTTTCAATCTCTCAACAGCAACTACAGCCCTCCTTTTTCATATCCTTCTCCATACTGAGGACGGAGAGAGATACTTCTGTCCTTCAGAGCCAAATCGGCATTCAGGATGATATAATGTGCTCATTTTTTTGACATTATATCCCAAAATCTGGATAGTTATTTGTGGCTGGACGTACTCCTCGCCCCCAAAATCTCAAGGTTACTAATGGTAAAGGACAGAAATAAAATGCACGCATCGAAAGTGTTTTCTCCGTTTGTCTTGTTCTGTTTCCTCTCTCCCAGACAGGTTCGAGACCACTGGTTGATTTATATGCTGCATGCGCTATTAATCGTGCGACCATGCATGCCTCTGCTGAATAATTGATCTTGGTGCTACTGTAACTGAATCTGTCAAAACAATGATGCCCCACCTCCTTCCCCATCCCTCCACTTCCTCTCTATCTCTCGCCTCACCTCCGCCATCTCTTCATATCCACGCCACACTCACTGCACATTGCTCTTAAAAAACTTCAGTTAAGACTTTTTTTTTTTTTTTTTTTTTTTTTATTGGCATTGGAGTGCCATTTTATCTACATATGCAAGCTTGTGGTGCTGGTTTTCAGCCACCAGAGGGAGTTTCCCCCTGACTTCCAGTGAGGAAGGAAGCCCGGCCACTTGCCCAATTACACAAAACAAAACATAAAGATGTAGTTGACAGGGCACTTTGACAATGCCAACACCTCTGCTTACAGAGCCCTGGCAGCCAAGCGAGTGGAGGCTGAGAGCAGCGGTGACCTCCTAAGGTGATCAGCGCTCAGCTCTCTGTCTGGACCCTCTACAAACAGCTGCTCAGTCTGCAGCAGAAGGGGAACAATGACCCTTAATTTATGTCCCAACCCCTCCCTCCCCATGCCTGTCTCTTTGACTTGTTTTTGCATACTGCGTTTAAAGTAATAAGTACAGTATCTCCTTGAATGCCACAGTGCTATAAATCAGTGGAAAATAGACCTGTCATCTTAGTAAACAATGCATGAGCCCAGTTATCATTAAAAACAAAAGAGTTCTGGAGGAGGACTAGCCATGCATACGGATGAGGAGGCGACCAATCTACCAATCTCCTTGGCTCGCCCTGGGCTGCTGGCCCAGCTTGAATAGGGTTTTACACACAGGTACACACAAACCCAGACACACACAAACACACACACACCTGAACAAACACAGTGAGACATACAAACACTGACTCATTTCCCAATTCAGATTCATGCCATCTTTGTGGCTCATATCTACACCAGAAGCCGCAGTGGCCATTTTAGAAAAGGAATTTTCACAAAAAAAAGATTGCAAATTTGTGTTTTCTGTAGAAATGGAATCCTTATGCATGCATTTTGTCAACATTTCAGTATTTCTGTCCCTAAATGATAGTTATATAAAGCAGTTATGCCAAGCCATCTACAGCACATTTTATTTTGACATCATCAAAAGCAGAAGCAACATCGTCGTTTGACTTTTAAAAAGCAAAGTGTAACGTGCAGACATACACGGGGGAGTGACTGCTGAAGACACTGAAAAAGAGACATTGACTCCCTCAGACCTCAATGCATGGATAATGGCTTTATGAATAACGGTTTGATTATGATATTCACACTGTATAATGACTTCTCATGACAAATAGCGTAACGGCGCAGAGTCATTCAATCATAACACGCGGGTCCGAGTGACGACGCCAAGATTTAGGTCAGCGCCCGTGGAAAATGAACTGCTGGTTCGATTGCAGGCACGACATTGTTCAATGTCATGACATTGCTGCGAAAATTTTGCATCATTTGTTATGAACCGCCATCAATGTTTATGACAGTCGATCCATCGGCACGTCAGCTGTATGTCAACCTTTATGTCAGCTTTATGACACATGGATCGCATGAAATGTCATGGAATGTCATCTCTATGCTCCCAGGCACCACGGCGCATGTGATGGATATGACGCACGAGAAGAGAATCGGCGGTTTTACACATTTGCGGTGCTGAGCTCATGTTAATCAGACAACAGTGTTTCTGTGCCCCTGCGAAAGGTGGCAGGCGGACGGCTCCAAGCAGCCATCGCATGCAAGGCTGCATATCCTCCCTCCATAGCAGAGGCCCCTCTAGGTGTAACCGAGCGGAGCTTCCCGGTGGCGCTGCACATTCTCCCTGCTTAAACGAAATTGGGCCGGCTTCCCCCTCATCTGTGTGTGCAGCTCCCCTACAGTCCTCCCCTGCTTTTCCAAAAAGAGCAGAGAAATAGAGACAGTTGGAGCGGGAGTCAGAGTAAGAGAGAGAACAGAGACACACAAAGAGGGAGCGTGGTCCAGTTTAGTCAGAGGACCTGGGGAGCTTTTCGTGGCCCGAGGCCTGGATGGAAGCACGTGTTTGGCATGCCCTGCGCTAACACAGACCCAGCTGTTGGTTCGCAGACCCATGAAGAAGGCCGCGGCCAGATTGTCAGATGATTACCTGATTACTGTCTACCTGATGAAGACAGGAGTAGCAACAGTCTCCTCGTGCAGCTGGGAGTTATCCCAAGGATCCAACAGTTCAAGGGCAATTAGTGCCCATTATTAGCTCCTTGAAAATAAGGTATCTCCCTGAGTGATACTTGATGAGAATGAAGATGGCCGTGCATCTGTGTATACCTGCAAAGAGGCCTCCAGCACTAGTTGTGCTGCACAGTAATAGGCTTTGGTGAGGCCTGCAAAATGCTGCCACTGCATTTTCAGAGTGGATAGAAATGCAGTGCTACGGAGTTCAGAAAGTGGAGTCTGGGAGGAGATGAAAAAAATGTGTGCAAACTAGAGTCTGTGTCTCAAGTCTTCTTCTTTAGGTCTAACGCAGGTTGTTATCTGTCAGGGAGAGCTGAGAGATGTGCTCTCATCAACACACAGACACACACACACACACACACACTGACACAGGGACCATCTTAATTAAAGTTCCTTTTCCATCTGATGAACATAGTCGGGCTGTGCCGTCTGTCTCTGCCCACTGATAAAGTCATCCTGCCTCCCAGACGTGAGCCAGTTGAGCTGTGTGTGTCAGCCTCTGTCTGCAGCTGCCATCCCTCACACACACTTGGTGACAGAGGGGCTCAGTATGCTCTCTGTGGGCTGCATGAGAACTGACATGTTCCAAAGGCTTCTCTGCCCCCCTCAAGAGGCCCTCATGCCCCTGCCCTGTCTCATTATGTGGGCGAGATGTTTGGGGGTCTCTCTGTGCCGTCCTGTCGCACTGTCAGCCAGCAGAATGCCTCTCAGTGGGCGCCTCGCTGCTGTAGCACGCTGTTTGTTTCGGTGTGTGTGTCTTCTACATGGTCTGTCAGTGTGTGTGACCGTCTACCCGCTTCACAGAGCTCCTCTCCTCTCCCACCGGATTCTCTTCACACGGCCCCAAAACCAAAACAAGGGCTCGGGGTGTTTATTACAATCCAGAGGATGTCCACACTAATGCGCGACTCAAATGTCACTCACTTTTCAGTTGACCGGTGTAAATACAGCGCCTACATTTTTCTATATGTCTCCTCCATTTGTGCCCTTCACCGAGGGTAAAAATTAATTGAGTGGGGAGATTTACACACGCAGATGACAATGGGGTGTACGGGAGCGCCTGGGAGAGTTGCCACCCAGCCTGCAGATTAATAAAAGCTCATGCTAAGATCTGCGGGATGACAAACAGCGAGAAGCAGACAGCACAAAACAAAAGCAAAACAATCAACTTCTTGAAAGGGCTTAAATGACATTTAATACATTTACTGGCAAACATAAACATAAATTGACACCGGGAGGCTGAGGGTAGTGAATACAATATCTCTGATTGCTATTACTGGCATAAGCAATGACAGCGTGCACAAGATTGGAGAGGTATATTGAATTTCATGTTCTTTGAAATGGAGTCTGAAATGTGAGATTTGTCTTTTGCCTCTGAATAGCACTCCCCGCGTCCCCCCCTCTCATTCTCTCTCAATCGGAGACTGGCACATTCAGTTAACTAATGCGCAGTATATGGCAATGCTACACTATTACCCCATTCTCTCAACTGCCTGTCGAAAGGATGGAACATCAGATATGATTTGGAGATGCTTTCTTCTTGCCTCCGTTTCACATCAGAAACATACCTGCTGGGAAGACTTTCTCTGTGTAAATTTCCACTATCTGCCGCCGAAATGCTATTCGTCTCATTACGGTTGTTTGGGATCCTTATTACACTAGAGAGCACATGCGAGCGTGCGTGTGTGCATGTGTGTTTTCAAGCATGTAAATAAAGACAAGAGATAATGAGCATAAAGAAGGGGAGTGAGAGAGAGAGGCAGAGACAGAGAAAGAGAGGGAGATAGTGAGGGAGGGAGGAATGTGTTAATGAGTGTGAGATGTGCTGAGGTCGCTGTGTTTGTTCTGTAATAGTGTGTTGCCGCAGAGCACTGCCACCTCAGGTGGGTGATTAGCGGTAATTATATAATTACACAAAATGTGATAATAAACAGCACAGAGGGAATCAGCTCCATCATCTACACCGCTACGCCTCACGTATACACATTTATGCTCGTGTACGCACAATACAAACATGCAGGTCTCACTCCGCGTCTTTTTCACCAACACACACAGTTTCCGTACACACGCGGTCGTGCACCAACAAACACAGGGAGATGGACAAACTCGCGCACACTCAGATAATTCCATCCTGATACAAAAAGTAATGGAACACTCACACTTGTCCTCCATTCGCACCTGTGAGTAAAAACCGATTTGTTCCCTGACACACAGTAACGGCCAATAAAACAAGTGCTGACTCGTTCCCAAAGGCAGCCGAGGGGAGCGGGGGGACAAATGAACACAAACTGGGAGTAAAAAGCCGCTCCCAGGAGGATTCTGCCTGTTCTGTAGTCTGCACGCTCCTTCCTGCTTGAGTGAGAAACACTATCTGAGAGAGCCCACAATTGTCCATCTCATCTCTGGGCCTGTTTGAAAAAAAAAAAAAAAAAAAAAAAAAAGGCAGGCGGAAGTGTCTGATGCATCCCTCAGCACTATTGGAGAGTGACTGAAGTGGCCTTTTTATCCTTCGGTCCACGGAGAGTAAAGGCGGAGTGTGTATGTGCATGTGTGCATGCATGCATGTGTGGGTATGTGTGTTTAAGTGTGCCTCAATGTTTTTGCATGTCACAGTGACCTTCAGCAGGAGTATTAGGGGGTAAACATGGGTTAGGGCCCATGAGGACCGAAGAGAGAAATAGAGAGAGAGAGAGAGGGAGAGAGAGAGAGAGGACAGCGTCCAATAATTAAAAGGCACGAGTGAGCCATCCAGACATTTCGAGGGTAGACTGGAAAGGCTCACAGTGAGGGGGAGAGGAGAGACGATTGGTCAAAAGCAGGAAAGAGTGGCGAGGAGAGAGGAAGGAGAGGGCAATGTTCGGATCTGGAGGAAAAATAGAGGGTAGGGAGAGAGGGAACAGCATGGGGTGGAAGCAGGGGATAATTACTGCTAATAAAGCCTAATGGAATTCAGGCCTCACGTCAGGTGCAAGATGATCTGATTACTGCTGGGCGGCTGGGGGAAATTGGGAACTGATCCGTTAATCCCGCCATCCCCTTTTGTCTCTCATTCAGTGTGGGAATGTGAGTGTGTGTGTGTCTTCCCAATATTGGAGTATGCAAAGTTAATTTAAGACTATTCAACTTCTAAAACTGATGTGTGCAGCAAATGCAGGACTTTCAATGCTTCACATCTGTGAGTGTCCACGCATGTGTTCATAATATTTCCCGACGTGTTTCATGTGGCGTCCGCATGCGTCTATGTGCGTATGGCCACTAATGGAGAGCGCACGTCATGCGGTGTGTTTCCTGACTGGCACTCTCTGTGACCTGTGGCAGCCCTTACTCACAGCAGAGCCATTATGCTCTCTGCCACAGCTTATATGTGTATGCTCATGTGCATGCACTGCACATGTGTGTGTGTGTGTGTGTGAGTGTGTGTGTGTGTGTGTGTGTGTGTGTGTGTGTGTGTGTGTGTGTGTGTGTGCATGCTGTTTGAACTTTTCAACTGCCTCTCCTCCCCAGGCCTCCTGCTGACCTTGGCTGAATATCACAGATTAGCAAGAGAAGAGGCAAATGGAAAACACTGTGTCTCCAAACTAGAGCTGCATGCCTTTTAGTGTTTCGGTGAGAGTGAGACAGAGAGAAAGAAAATGTGTGAGAGAAAGAGAAAGAATGAGAGAATGGTGTTATGTGGTGTAAGATTATGTGTGCCTTTCTGCGTTGCACCCCTGCAGCAAGAGGGAGAGTTTAAGTGCCTGACAGAACGTGAGTCTGCGCTGGCATCTCTGGCAGTTGATGAGGGTACGAGATAACATGTTTTCAGGGAACACACACACACACACACATCTGTATCAGTATGTGTGGATGTGAAGGCAAGTATCTTGTTATGTGAGTGCATACACTCAAAACAATCTCCTCCTCATCTGCATGAGCCCATCTACAGTTTGCCTTGACTCCTGTGATGTTTCCTGCTCTCATCCGGCTGCACAGCCTTGCTGCTCTGGAGAAACTGTTTCAGCGGAGTGAGCCGGGAAGAGGGAGAAGAGCAGGCTTCATTAGCCCGGGTGGAGATGCCTTTCTCAGCTTTACTCTATCTCTCCACAGCACCTGCTCTAGCTCCAGATGAGATCGGGAAGGTGGGGCAGCGGAGGGCATAGGAAGGGTGCAGCGCAGGCAGACTGAAAGCGGGTAGAGAGGGAGATGACGGGGCGGGGAAGAGATGGGAAGAAGGAGGGCTGCGCACAGAAGATATCAGCCCACGCCTTGAACCGGGCTCGAGGCAGTCGTTATCGTGGTTTGATTTCTTGCTATGCCGCTCCACATACTCAGCGCATTGTGATGGCTGTTGGGTGTGAACATGTACGTGATGGCTGCAAGTCGAAGGGATTAGCCATTTAAAGAGGGGAAGATGTTTATTTTCAGTGCATGGCTCTTAGCATACTTATCAAAGCAAACATCCATGGTGGCAGGAAAGGGGCAGCGAGTATATCAATCTAACCCCTGTGGAAAAATCCTGTTCCCATATAAACATACCCACAGTATGTTTATACTCAACAGTCAAGATGAATGAAACACCAACACATTGCGGGAAGCGTGGTGGCCTTCCCAGTGTGAGAATACTCCCTATCAGTAAAGCATGAGCGGTCACGCAACATTTTGAGTGTGACAATAACGTCAGACGCACAACACGGCTTTCTGAAATGCAAGATATGATCCCTAGTCAGCATTTATAGAACCAGAGATCCTGAAGCATTTGTCATCACCACTCCTGTGAAGATGGAAGCCCTAGATGAATCATTATGTTAAAAATAATAGCACATTGACCTTGTGTTCCATGAGAAAAAAAAACACACTTCCCACAATCACAGAGCCGGTGTGAGAGTGGTCTTTTCGCTGATGTTTCCTGCATTTTACCCAGCACATACACAAATACGTCGCCCCTTCACACGACCCATATTATAGGCTTAAGATAGCAGTTTATGCTGTGATAATACCTATATCCGTAACACCCAAATGGCTGTGCAAATCTGTTTTAAAGAGCAACACTGTCAGGAACTCCTCCGACAGGTGGAGCAATTATTTTCACAGCAATCAAACATACCCACGTCACCTGAATGTCTGTGCAGCTGGTCAGGATCTGTTTGCCTCCACCATTGTCGGGCCTTTACAGGTTCACACAGTGTGTATAAAGGTCTTTATTGGAGGCCAAGCCCAGGGCTTGTTGTGCTTTTACAGAGTAGCATCTCTGCTTGTTGAGTGAGGGTGGGAGAACATATTGGATGTTTATTAGACCTGGAGTCAATGCCCAGGCCGGAGTGCTGCTATAAAACTGCCCTCAATAGCTGGCCAGTAGTGACAGTGAACTGGGCTGATGGCCTGCCTAGGCCAGATGCCACTGGGTTGCTAAGAGCCCTCTTGTCACCCATCGCCATCCTCAGCAGGTTCTCCTCAACCAGTCCAAGAGCCACACACACACACATACACTCAAACACACACACAGATACACACACACAGAATATCTGTTTTATTTAATCTCATCTACGACCACTACCAGTAATCACTGACCACTCAAGAATGCCTAAAGCATGTTGTGTGTAAGCATCTGTGTTTGTGTGTCATGCCATAGCTAGCACTCACAAATGAGAGAATAAAAGCCGATGACCAGATCCCAAGCAGCAGTGCCATACTGCACCAGTCCCCGCGCCTGGCAGGACAGCCAGTGTAGGTCTGAGTTCTGGGCTCCTCTCCCCTATTTATTTTGGGCTTCTTCAATTTTTTAGAACCAAAGCACACGCCAGAAGCACTTTAGAGACCCCTGTGGCAGTCACAACATGAGATATGAGGCTGGCTGAAACACACACGCACGGCAACACACACACACACACACACACACACACACACACCAAGACCTGGGCAGTGGGGTGAAAGGCTGGGTGCTTAGGATCTGATGGACGCAGCCCGTCCCTTTCTCATCGATCTCTCCCTTAGACCATTTAGCACCTCTGCTACTCCAGGGGCCGCGGCCACAGCTGTGTCTGTGTGGTCCTACAGAGCCATCGTTACCCTGGCATGCCTGGCAGAAAGATCACAGCCATGAAAGTCGAAATATCATTCGGTGTCTGGGCTTGTCTGAGGCAGTTCCAGGGAATCGCAGCAGTGTTATGGAGCCGAGGGGAACCAGGCCCATCTTTATTGCTCTTTAATCAGAGCAGTGCAGGCTGGGTAAAGATCAATGATCTCTGAGTGTTAGCATTGACTGGGGCCTACAGCTCCCCGTCAAGGGCCCCTCTCCCACCTAATGTTACATTTAATGAGCCAATTAGTCCACAATGGCGTGGCCAGCATCTTAAACTGTTGTTTACTCTGCATTCATTATTAATATCTCATAGTTAGGTATGAATAAAATTAAAAGGAGCGGCGAGACCATTAGCTCCCCACGGTGGATGCTTATTAAGATAGGATGCTTTGTTATCTGAGCAAGGGGTGGGGTGGTAATTGTTCGTGGTGGGCAGGATATGCTGGTTCAGTAGCAAGAGTGGTGTGATTTATACAACCTTGGAGATGTTGCTGCGTGCGTGTATTAGAGATGGAGTGGTGTGGTTTGCTCTAATGCCTGTGAGAGAAGAACAACAGCCTGCATCCAATGGCTTCAGATGCTGCTTTAGCTCTTTCATAAACACTTTCTCTCTGTTCCTGCCCTCCGCTCGCTACCTTCCTCCCCTCCTTCCCTCCCACTTCAACACACACTTCCAGGAGGGAGTATGCAAATGAGCTCTATCTCTCCCTCTACTTTCTTCCCTTTTCCACTCTCATGCTCATTTTAAGGCACTTCTGAATCATTCACGATGGGCTTTTTTTTCCACCTCTTTTTTGTTTTATTTTTCTGGCCCAATTCGACTCTTTGATTTCAGGCAAAATTGGAGGCCACACTGGGCTGAGTGGGGTCAGATTAGGCCTGTTTTATGAGTCCATAGTGGCACTGAGGCATACTGATCATTCAATAAAACCCCATCTGAGTGAAAATCACACAACTCCTACCCTGACAGATAGCTCACTGCCTTGCCGGCGCTGGGCAGCCGCACCCTAAATGTACTGCACCCTTGTTCTTCACAGGCACTGGACCCGGAGCCTGCTGGGGTATTCGCCTGCTTGGCTGTTCCTCGTGACGAAGATAGAGTGTGAGAGTGTGTATATGGGGGCTGGAGCAGAAAAAATAAATCAAAAAATCAATAAAACATTAAAATCGCTCCAGTCAACAGAGCAAGACCCAGCTGCATCCAGCAGCTCCCTCGCCCAGAAAGATTCTCTGCTGCCTCTATTGATGGGACTGGCTCCAAATATTCAGCTGGAAAATCTGGGTACAAACCTCAGAGGGAGCCCTGTGTATTACGTGTGGCAAAGAGAGAGACAGTAGTCAATATGAAAAGAATGAAATATATTACAGACTTATTTGGATATGTTATATAGGTTACTGGCCTGAGGCAAGTTTCTTAATACAACTAATCAGTGAAATTCTTTCTAAGAATTCATGAAATTAAATGATGAGCGAACCAAATTTGAGTGTCCCCAAGGCTACCAACTGGATCCACAGATACCGCCTGAAAGAAATGGTCATTAAATTATGACAGTAATATGTTTAAGGCAGCATTACAGAGACTAACAAATGACTATTTTTGTGTGAAAGTCTTCTCCTCCACCCATTCCTCCATTCCCCCTTATTCTTCCATTCATCCATGGGCTTCAGTCGGAAAGCAACAGGGTAAGCCTTTTCGATTCCACTGCTCCTCGCCACTGAAGCAGTGCATAATAACTCATAGCCAACATCGTGGTGGAACGCGGCAGCAATTGGTTTCAAGCTCCCACTTAAAATAGTCCTAGTGACAAGCCTGCTGCTTTAAATAAGCACCTCAGCCTGTCTGGAGAGGCTTCTTAATCCCAGTGGTGAGAGACACTCCAACAGGAAGACACTGAGGTGAAAAAAACACTCCTCCACCAGGGAGACTGGGAACGATTTACAGCAGGTGATTCTGGGAAGCAGGATTCACCGGCAGGGTGAGATAGAGGAAGCGGCAAAGGGAGCATGGTGTGTGTGTGTGTGTGTGTGTTTGTGTGTGTGCGTGCGTGTGTGTGTGTGTGTGTTGGGGGGGGGGTTGGAGGGGTAGAAAGAGAATATACATAGAATGGAAATGAGACAGCTTACCTACAAATGCTTCTGTGCCCGCACCGCACCTAAAATACATCCTTTATGGGCACTCCGGCACAAATTTACATTTTAAAAATTTAGCTGCTCAAAACAGAAAACCGCTAAAAATATCAGCACGCAGGCATAAAAATATACAAGACCAGGACTCAACAGCAAGGCCCGAATCCCTGCAGTCGGCATTTTCTACCATTACTCAGTGGATTCTTTGTTATGAGGCTGCATAAGAAGGTCACTGTGGCACTACAAGTACCAATGATATCATGCCAAGCTCCTCTATTTGAGACCATGAGCAGTTCTGCTTCTGGACACTACGGTTGCACTTTGGCCTCTGTGTCTGTGCCTGTCTGTGCTCTATGTCACAGCTAGGTGATGTAATCCCGGGCCAGCAAGGGAGACAAGGGTACCATGACGTCACCCAGCACCTCCGGCACCCTCCCCCCTGCTAGCTCTCCTGCGAGAACAGTGTGTCCAGTACACAGAGGGAACACAGACGCTTTGGCTTGTCCTCCCTCCCTCCTTCTGTTTTTCCTCTCCCTTTCTCACCGCCTCGCCTATCCCACCCTCTCATTCTCTTTCTCTCCCGGCCTTACTCCCGTTTCTCCCCCACTCTCAACTCTCTCTGCCTCCCTATCACTTCCACCCTCCTTCCCTCCCTTCCTCACTCTCCCTCCCGCCCTCGCTCCCTCTATACCTGAGGCTCTTGTTCTTTTATAGCAAATTGAACCTTTCACTCTGAAAGAAATAATTACTCTCTGGAGAGAAAGGGGACTGCCGTGGAATGCTGATATGACACACAATGTCACCTTGCCACTCAGGAACTCTGGCTGCACAACCAGCTCGGAGAAAGAGGGGGAGGTTGGGATGGAGAGAGGGAGAGAGTGGGTCAGGGAGTGAGAGGGGTGAGAGGAGTGGGTGGGTTATAACATAAAAGTAACAGTAAGGAAAAGGTAGAAAGAATATGGGTGAGGGAAAGGGAGAGCGAGAGAGGAAACAGAAAGCAACAGAAAATAGAGACGGAGGAAGAAGGGGGAAAAAAAACGTGCGGAGGACAAGCAAGAGAGAGCAGGTAATAATCAAAGGGAAATGAGGGAAGGAGTGACCGAAAAAAAAATATATATGGTGGGAGGGAAAATGAGAGGGAGGAGTGGGAGTGCTGAGAGTGGTATAAATGAGAGGGAAGGAAGAAGAGAGGAAAAGAAGAGGATAAGTGGAGTAATAGGCAGAAAAGTGGAAGAGAGATATAGTTTGGGAAGGGGGGAGGGGCAGAGAGAGGGTGAGAGTCGGAGACCTTACTGAGGTCACCCCAGGGATGGATCCATCTTGCTGGCATTTGTGAGCTGAGGCAGTGAGAGCAGCTAAAGCCATGAGCCGGATCACTGCCATTTCCACTTATTACCCATCATGCCTTTCAGCAGAGTGGCCATGCGGTCACACTCTGGCCCCTGGGATGCTAAATGGCCCTCTGAGGGCTGAAGGGCAGAGGGGACGGGGCAGGAGGATGGGAAGAGGAGAAAAAGGGGGAAGCACGAGGGTTACGGGCCCCTTAATACTGCCAGAGCCTCCTACTCTGAGCCCAGGGCTGGATCTCCGCTGTGTCCCTGGAAGCCCAGGCTAAACCGAGCCTAGTGCCCAAAGCTCCCGCTGTGATCTCATATCCTGTCATACGGCAAAGCACTTTATCAACTTGGGCAACATCATTCTCCCCACCAGATACAGTGTAGAGAGAGTGCAGAAAGCTGTATGCGACTAAAGTGGTAGATGTACAGCACTTTACATGGTTGATAGTGAATGGGGAAATATGCCTGTGAGGTATTTTACTGTATGCGCGCAACACCAACCTTGGCTGATATAACCTGAGGCTGAAAATAATACAAAAGCAGTTCACACTACTATGGCAACTGTAACAGCTCCAGTGAGCCAATGCTTTTGACAGAAAACATACTTTTTTTTTTTTTTTAAGTATCATTAATCCCTGATATCTTTATCTGCCAGCCACCCACTACTAGTGTACTTTGCTAAGTGCGGCATGTTCTTAAGCAAGACAATCAAACAAAAATATATACATGCACACACATACTGTATACACCCACACATACACCTCTCATAACAGCTAAACCCCCCCTCACTGTGGCTTGTGAAATGAGGGCTATTTTTAATATCTGCTCGGGTGCCTTCTGAATAATGGGCAAATATTCCTCAAGGTCACATCTCATTTGTCAGGCTGTGAGTTGAAGGAACGGCCCAGTGCACTAAGGCTAACATTCAGCTTTTATTCTGCTGATAAAACCCACAGCGGCTTTACGAGTACAAGCAGTTAAAAATGGAAGAATAACACGCACTGGTAAGACAAAGGTATGTGGCAGAGAGCGCTGGGCAGCATATAAGAGAAGGAGAATTTTTGGGACGAGGGGAGGAAGGGCAGCCGGGGTTTAGGCTTGGTCTCAATTGGAAAGAATCCATCAGCTTATTGCCTGGTGATGCTATAACAGAATGCCAAAGGTGGCAGAAAGGAGTGGCTACAAGGATAAATCACGGTGCCTCTCCCTACATAGCAGCTATAAGACAGTGACGTCCACACAGGAGTTGTGGTGATCAAATAGGAACCGTGATGACTTCATCCAAATGTCATATGCATGCGACTACAAACACCTCATATCTCTCTGGGCAAGCGTTATTTGATCCGGGGAGGCTCATGACAGGCCAGAACATGACAACTGATCTAATACTTATATCTAAGACAGTGAATGACAAGACACAGCTCACCAAGTCTATCTATAATACATGGAATAGTAAAACAGATTGGTAACAGCGAGGCCACCGCTACTAAGTCATGCCTCACAGCTATATTATTAATCATAGGGGTTTGTATTTTATAGTCATACAACTGTAACCCATTACTATGCTCTGCCTCCGTGTGCTTGCAGCCCCACAACCCCTGGTCGTAGGTTATTAAATCCTACAGCCCCCAGCATGCATCTCTGGCTAAGATGCTTCCTCCGCGGCCAAAGACTTTTATCTTCCTCCACAGCACAGGCATGGCATCTCCGTGATGCTTTCAATTTTCTGCTCTGTGCCTCTGTGTTTTATGGGCCTGTGCAGAGGTTCCAGACTGGCTGGCTAGGCTGACCTGTGCTATCCACCTATCGGTGCATGTGGCATGGATAAGGTGGCATCAAAGCCACGGGCCAATCAGGAACAGGGCTGTGCGGCATCATCAGCCAGCCACGGCACATCCAGACATCCCGTCCACAGATACAGGAAGACATCATGTTCGCACATGTTGGCCACGCCATGCAGTGCTCTCACATACAAAAAGTAATCAAAACACGCAGTGCCGGGGCTGCTTTTGGCCAGAATATTCTGGTTCTTTCAAACGCTCAGCCTTTGCTCTGAACGAAAAGCAGATTTTCACTGGCACGGTCAAAGAGTTAGGAAGGTCTGAGCCAGTCTCTTTGTTTTTGTTCTAATGCCTGGGAAAATGGGTTATGCAAAGCTGAATGGAAAATTAAATTCCATTCTGAACCATGCTCCTATTGCTGCAATTCAAAAACTGTAATTACCTGTATAGACAGATGGATTAAACAAGTAAACAGCAGCCACTGTACAGTCAGAGCCATAAGCCTTGGAGGGCAGGGAGGAGCATGAGCCTGCTTTTATGCTAAACAGCTATTGATAAACATCTGGTAAAAACCACATAATTCTTTCCTGAATGCGCTGTCCATGCATGCATTAATTAGTTTTGCACCTTGGCAGTGGCTCCAAATGGCTACTTACTGCATCAGTGAGTTATCAGTGGTGTATGTGATGGTGGTCAGTGCCCTCTATGTGTCCAGTGAACAGGCCTCATTCAATAACACTCCCCTCTACTATCTACATATATATGTCACTGTAAAATGATGGGCAGCAGCTGTGCTCTCAATAGCCCAACCCAAAAGAGATTTATCTCCTCTGAGCACATACAGTAAAAGGCACTTTGCAAAGAGAGCATCACGGTAAATCACAGCAGCGGAACTGGGGACATGGATTTGGGGTTCTGTTAGGGATGAGTTGACCAAATAATGGGAGCACCCTCCTGTGTGCATCCAGGCTCCAGTGCATACACATTTCCCACGACCCTCCACTCCCCCCCTGCCTGCAGTCTCAGTTGTTTTCACTGCCTCTTGGCACACCGTGGATCCAAATGAAATCATTACTTGGATGGAAAGCCTCCCAACGTGGCTTTTTCAGGTGTAAATACAAAGCTGATGGGAAGGTAACTCAATAAGGAGGATTTAAAGCCAGGGTTTGATGCTGGCCTGATGGCCCAGTCCAATACTGAGGGAGCAGCCGTCTTCCAGGACCTCTAGGTGTCTACCTCCCTGGCGTCTGATTCACCTTGGCTCCTCTCCATGCATCCTGTCTGGTCTGAGCTGGCTGAGGGGGCCAGGGATCAGGACCCCATCAAATCCCCCCCTCACACTCTGGGCTTCTCACGCTATTAAATCTAAATCCCATGTGGGGTATGAGCAAGGGATGGAGGATAGTAGCTCCCTTGAAAAGGCTTGAATACCGAGCAGAGGTTTTTCCTGTGTGGGGGAATACGGTGTGATGCATTACATCCCTCTCCCCAGTACCCAGAGCCCACCGCTTAGCTGATCTTTGAAAGATATTGCTTATAAAAGAGATGACTCCCGGCGACGGCCAAGTTCTGTAGTTTTATTACACCTTGGGGCTACAGCGGCCTGTCTTTGGAGAGATAAGGTTGTACCCTTTTCATTTTGTATCCTCCGGCCGATATTTTAAGCTGGCTTGTTAAGGGCAGGCGAGCTGAGCGCTGGAACAGAGTTTGATGCATGGCTTTACAACAGGAGCTGGGCCCATAACGCTCAAAGGCCGATCATTACTGACCTTAATAGCCCAGTCTGCATCTGGGCTTGATTGATCGTGCCTAGCAGGTTGTGAAATGCGCCATCTGGAAGGAAGGAAGGTGAGATGGGCAAGTGGAGAGGGGGGAAAACGCAGGCAACACCAGCCGAGCACGGAGGCAAGGAGGAGAGGAGAGCAAGAGCATAGAGAAGTTTAAAAAAAAAAAAAAAAAAGAAAAAAAAAAAAAAGCCCCGCCAACCTAGCCGATGTTGTACTGGAATTGATGGCCATAGTGGGATGCTGTAGAAACTTAACTGCACTAAGAGGCCCACCAAGCACCATAAACACTGTCCCTGACATAAACAACAACACTTAGCGAGACTAGGCGTATACAATATTCATCTGAGGGGCTGCTCCTTGGTAACTCTTGTTTACTTGCTCTGTGTGCTTGGATGAAGTCAGCACTGCTTAGGTGAGACAGCAGGACGGTAGTGTAAGTGTGATATGAGTTATGTGAGTAAGCGTGATTCTGTGTGTGGATGTATCTGCTTGTGTCTGTGTATGTGTGCGTTTGTGCAAGCCCATGAGGAATGTGAGAGGAACAGAAGGTAGTCAGGTCCACAGAGTATCCTACTACAGTACTTTATATCATAAAGTCTGCATAATGTATGATCCTCAACCACTACAGTAGTGGCATGGATTATCATAACTCTTATCAAAGCACTTGATATTCTGCCATGCAGCTGAAGCCAGAACATATCAGGTCAACACTCTGAATAAGCACAGCGAGTGTAATGAAACCCCGCTTTTCAATAACATGAGTGACAGTAATTTCATATCACTCAGCTGTATCTTGTGTAGTGTTTTTTTTTTCCCTAGTTGTAAAAATGCTAAAATGTGTCATTTATGAAGCTGTAGAAAAAGACACAGGATCTCTGCTCTCTGTGAAAAGTCCATACATATAGCTATTGCATCACTCTAGCCATTCATGTGCGATAAAATTCTACTGCTATAAATATTTAAGTTGGCAGAACACCGTCGAGTAGCCCTTTCGTGTCAGCTGAGGCTCCCGAGGGCTCATCAAGCCCCCGTTCTACATTACCATATCCTTCTCTCAGTCAGTCAGCAAGGCCGGCTACAGTAGGGTGAGCTAATGTGTATCTAGTACAGAAAAAGGCCTCTGACAGACTCCTTTTTGCACTTCATTAGACCAATTATTTGGCTTGCTGAGTCATTTGACCCAGCTAAATCAAGTGAGGTATGATAAATGCAAATGCAAAGTTTGTTATACTGCACTGTGGCTTTCCAATATTGATACGTGTTCCTGCATATTGCAGGTCTCAGTAGAGATAACGGCAGATAACATGCAACACGCCACAACTTCGGTGTCTAAAAGTGTTTAACAGCAAAATTTATGTATGCTGTAATCAGCACCACCCTTGTCAAAAAATGTCTTTGGGGCCAACTTTACACAAGGGAAGATGAAACATCTGGTATCAGGTAGGTTAGGCGAAAGAGCGAGCGGGGGAGGAGGGGGAGGAGGAGAGAGAGCATACAGTACTTGTGAGTGTGTATTATGCTTATGTGTATACCTTTGTACTGTGTGTGCTGGCCTGTTTGCCTTTGTGCGCGCTTGTATGTGTGCGAGAGAGAATGAGAACGAGATACACACAGCACACAGAGTTTGTGTGCATGTACAAAACTGTTTGTGTGTGTGTGTGTGTGTGTGTTTGTGTGTATGTGCATGTGTGCGCAAAAGGGGAAAGGGATGACAGAGGGCCAGGTGGAACGGAGACTTCTGTCGCTGACTCAACACCTTTCTCATTTTATTACCAAATCATCCATGACAAACAGCTCTGGCGTTTGGCAAAGGTGAAGCAGGCAGGCAGGATGAGAGCCGGGAGGAGAGCAGCTGAGGTCACTTCAATGCTGCGGAGATTGCATCGGTAATGCAACATGTCTGTGTCACTTCAAATGTCACCTTTACATGATGCAGTCATCCATGTGTCATTTTTAGATACGGAGGGGTGACAGTGATGGCCCTCACTTCCTATAGACTTCCTCCGTTGTGACACAAAAGGCTGGTGACCGAGAAATCTTATCACCTCAGTGACTACCAAAAGCAAATGCTTGGTGACAACATAATCAATGGAGCCTGTAAAATATGAAGCAATCGTTCTTTGTGAACATTGAAAAGCAAGTCAACCATAGTAATGAAAAAATATTTGGAGCTATACCAAAGTGCAACGCTATCATAAAGGTCTATTTTATTGATAACATCCAAGCTCTTGCTGTTTTAAAATCACCACCATCAACTGAGGCAAAAGTGTGTCAAGCAAATCAAACCTTTTTTTTTTTTTTTTTTTTTTTTTTTTCCCCCTTCATCTAGTAAAGATATACCTGCTTGTAAATTCCCTTGGTGTGGAAACAAAAACAGCTAGAATGTCTTTGACCCTTATCGGGTCGCCGTGTCAGATCCAGCAGTTGTCGTCAGGACAGCCCTGCGCTTGGGGAGCACAGTTTGAAGGCAAGCACTGTCATGCTTTGATGTCAATGAGAAAAGCCAAAAACATTTTGCAGCTATGTGAGAGGGAGCAGATTAGCCTGATTGACGGCCATAAGATGCTAAGGATGGAGCTGGAAGCACGGCGAGCCAGGGCGTTGGAGTGGAATGGAGTTCATTCATGAGTTACGAGTCTGTTTCAGTGATGTAGTAAAAGACGAATAAATCTCCTCCCAACAGCCTGTGAAAAAAGATACAACCCGAGGCTTCTGATGGGGACGCATACAAGAAAACAGGCGGAAGACTGAGACACTGGCGGCTGACACACATACAGAGTGCTGCAAATCCAACCACAAATCAACACCAGATACAGTAAACAGGGGAAAATACACATCAAACTGCCACGCCACCTCAAACAACTTTTTCACAGACTTCTATATTTTACCCACAGTCACAACAACGGTGAAAACAGGTATGGAGTGGCCCTAAAGACTGTCGCACTCACCTTTGTCAAATTTGTTTTCAAGGAGATGTTCCCTACTTACTGTAAGAGGCCCGGGAAGTCAATGCAAAGTCCTGGACAGACAAGGAGTACGCTGATATAAATACTAACACGGCTAAGAGCTCTTCTGTGCCTCACAAGGACCCGGACCTGCAAGGACAAATGACCGTCCCAGATGCTGTCCCTGAGTCCCCGTGCTAAAGGAGGCCGGGTTAAGGTTAAGAGGACCTCAGCCCACCAGCCACCACCCAGCTGCTATTAGAAAGTCAATCCTCTCCAATCTGCCTCAGAAAATACTTGAAACTCATAAGAAACCTAAGCTGGGCTGCTTTTTTTATCTTGAGATAACCCACTTCAGTTGCAGTATTATCACAGACATGGAGAAACACTGAAGGTTTTTGATTGAAGTGGGAAAAATGATAAGAAATTAAATTCCCCAAAAGAGGGGGGTTTCAGGCGCACATTGAGCTGGAGCAGCTACAAATCTGATTCGTTGTTAGGCGTTGTTGAAGGATGTCCCCTACACTCCCTGTTTACTAAGCAGAGTAGAAAATCCCAGTTGAATCCAGTGCTAGGGATTAACATGTCATCACAGAAGGGGGAATGCAGACACGTTGACAGTTACACTCGTGAGCCGAGGCTTCATCTAACACCTGCCTCACACCTCCTGTCCAGAAGCACACCTGTTTCTGATACAGACTGGGGCTCAGAGTCGATCATGACGTGGTGTTTACACCTGTCTTGGCTGCACCGCAGCTCGCCACACCGCACCATACCTCTATGGGGGGAATGGGGGGAAGGCTTAGGATCAGGGAAATCATGGGAAGAGGGAGATATAAAAACAAGTAGTTGATGGAAATTTCCTGTGGAGAAGCCCTGGGGTGGAGCAATGGCAATGCCCGGGCATGCTCAGCAGCGCTCTGGTGTCGAGGTAACAATGATGCATGGTGTGACCTTACTTGTAATGCCAGCCTTAATCTACGCAAGTGGAATAAATGAAGTGGGGCCGCTGCGGACGTGTCACCCAGACTTATAAAGACAAATCCACCGCCGCTGCTAGCTGTGTACATGTATTCATAAAAGTCAGAGGGACATCTCGACAGCGTGGAGCGCCCAGCATCGCTGGCTGGCTGGCGACGAACACATCCTAGCACGCTTGGTTGTCATGGCTGGGTGGAGCTGTCTATCATTAGGTGAAACATACAGAGGCTGGGGGAGGTGTGAAGGTGAAAGATAGATGATGAGAAAAAAAAAGTCAGAAAACAAAAACAGAGGGAGAAAAAACGACGAGGACAACGAAAGGCCAACATGCTGAAGCTGATCAACAGAGAGGTTATGCAGAGTATCCTTTCTAAGCTTATGTGAGCATTCGAAAATGATTTGCGAGGACAGTGCTTGAACCTCGTACACATTCAGGACAAATTGCTTTATGGCAAATCCTCATATGCTGACAGTAATACTACTTGTCATAGCCACTCATTGCAATTTAACGACCAACGTTCTACTGACAAACATTGTTTTCAGCTGGATAGCCAGCCGGCTGTCCAGTTAGCTGAGCTGAATTCATACTCGGCTGCTTTTATTGGTGTGTAGTTCAAGTTAAGAGCCATCATTGATCACTGTTGTTTCCGGGCAGCGGGAGCCAGCAGGATTGAAAACAGGCCTACCCCTGACAGGACTCGGGGCTGACAGTGGACATATGGACGTTCAGCACTGACACATGCAAGGCGCACTGGGCAAGGGGTGCGTCTAACATGCCAAGCTTCCCATGTCCACTGTGAGGCCTGCCTCCCCCGCCCACTCTCCCCCTGCCCCCTGTCCTGTCCTGGCTCTGACACAGCTGTGATTAATGCCCCTCGCCAGGATGATTATAATAATGATCATAATTAATCAAGGGATCTTCCTGCACCTCTAGGAGCCAACAGTGACCTGGAAAAGACACCCGGACCTCTTTTCCCCCGCTTTCCCCTTCCTCTCTCTCTTTCTCCCCCCCCCCCCACTCCTCCTCTCTTCCCTGTCTCACTGACAGGCCTGAACCTCGGCCCAGCAGAAAGAGCCATGCATTATCCTGCCATCACCACTTCTATTTATATCGCACCGTCCATCACTATCACTTACTCTCCTCCACCCGCCTCTCCTCCGCCTGCCTCTCCAAAGTGGAGTTTTCTTAAAGCTGCCCCATATTTCCTGGTGGAATAACGCTGCCTATGCAAATGGCTAGGAGTCAAAGAAGCTGCCTGGGTGACAGGGAGAAACCAACATCATCATTTTTCAGACATTCACAGAAACGAGGTCCAAAACAAAAGCCACCACCCCTTGCTGCCTGAGGCCTGGTAAGAGTATTTTCTCTCTCTCTCTCTCTTCTCAGTAGTGTGAGAATTTGACGTAGTGATTGTGTGTGTGTGTGTGTGTGTGTGTGTGTGTGTGTATGATAGAGAGAGAGAGAGAGAGTGTGTGAGCATTTGTGTGAAGAGAATGTGTGTCTCTCACAGAGATCTAGAATATATGCAGCAGCAGAATGATATTTTGAAATCCTTGGCGGGTGCCAGGTAACAGTAGCCTGGAGCAATGGAAAAGTTTTTTGTCTCACCTTCTCTTTATTTCCCCTGGTGAGGACGATACAAAGCTCTTTTGCTCGGCTGAGTCGTACGTGCCAGGCATGTGTTCAAAACACCTCCCTCCTCACCGAGCTCCTCAAATGCACACTGCATAAAGCCTGTCTTATTTTTTTATTTACGGTGTGTCTTAATATAATGTGTCCACAGATACTAAGGACAGGCCTTAACGCCTGCGCCGGGAGAGCTTGCACGTCACACAGAGTGTTAACCCCTCGCTCAAAAGCATAAGGAGGCGTCACACGGTGCAGCTCTGGCACAAAGACAGAGTAAACACCACCGTGGTAATCTATTCAGTAATGCGATGAGGAGCTTTCTGTTGGTATGGCAGTAAACACGGGGCCTTGCCAGCAGACCATATCTTTCTTTCTCTCTCTTTTCTCTACATGTCTTTCTCTTTCTGTGTCACTTTCTGCTCTCTTCTTTGAGTCTGTATTTAGGGCTGGATCTCAGAGAAATCACGCCACTATCCGAATCCCCCTGAGCCGTGGTGCCAGGCCCTGCCGCCCACTGTGGATCCTGCTATGGAAACAACTGCACATGACATCATCAGAGCTCGACCCACACACAGCAGGAACAAAAGGAGACCTACATTTAGCCTATACCAAGCAGGTGGCCTACATTCACAAATTGCATAAGATACAAGATTTTTTTTTTTTTTTTTCTTTTTGTTCTTCACTCCAAGTGTTTCTCATGCATTAGATGACATCTCAGCAGACACTCCTGGCCAATTTGAGTTCATAAAACAAACAGATGAAGAACTGGTACATTGCCTATTATTATCATTACCGTCATCGCTGACGCTCTCCCCCCACAGCTAACCACGTGTGCTAAAAACGCACAATAGGACTGACTCTGTCTGAGCTGCACGTGCACTCTGCCGATTTACAGCTCTGTTCCTGCCTGCATTAGTGCCATAATGCTTTATGATCTGAATTCCAATTCTATGTTGACACCATGAAATTAAACTGCACTTCACCAATGGTAAAACACAAACCACATGTACTGCATAACTACAGAGTCACTGTGCCTGCGGCTAGCTTTTATGCTCCGAGGTGCTTGGTGCCAATGCCCCCCCCCCCCATCACAAAACCAAACTGGCCCGAGTTAGGATAAAAGTTTGGAAAAAAAAACATCAATTCACAATAGTAATGATACAGACTCACAGCAATTGAGTGAAACATCACATTGACAAGGTGAACGCTGCAATATGCATCCAGGTTGCTCACTGAAGTATAGAGCAGCAAATAAGAAAGGATCTTATTCATATTCAAGGTCTTAAAAATATACTAGTCATATTGATTTCACAGCCGCTGATTTGTCAATAGTCTTGGAGAACACAGAGGAAAGCGAGTTCAGTGCTCTGGTAGTTAGTATGTGGCGCGCTCAGTAGAGTTAGCACGTCTTTGAATCTGGTCCGACGAAAGGTTGAGAGGCCAGCCCACCCAGAGAGGCTATCTCATACCCAGCAGAGAGCCTGAACACACTGCACAGCAAGACGTGATGGAGGGATGGATAGAAGGAGGAAGGCAGTGAGCAAGGGAGGGAAAAGAAGGGAAGGAAAAGGGAGAAAGTCCCTGGAGCCAGTGGAATGGGTAAGACAGCCAGGCTGGCAGCAGGGCACTCATCTTCAGTCATTGGGGCCAAAGCAAAGAGCCCAGAGGCACTGACTGCAAAAGTGCTCTGCCAATGCTGCTCTAAAATAAAGGCTTTTTATCACAAAAGACACGTCTCCGATGAGCACAGAGATGCTGTTGATAACCTTGCTCCTGTGCTGAGCATCATCTCTCCCCAGGAAGCTGAATCTGGCGAGGAAATATTGACGTTAATGTTTTCAGATTATATTCTCATGACTAAATCAATACATGGAAGGGCCATCTCTTCAGAGTGGAGTTAGGATGGAGTCATCGTGAAGGTCAAGCAGTTAGCCCATTAAAGAGCAAGCTAGGCGTGCTATTTGGCAGCATATCTCTACCTCCTGCATGGCGCAGCGGTAGCAACCTTGAGGAGTTGATTAGCGGTAGAGACGGCTCCCACGACACAGGAGACCCCCGCCTCATAAAATCCTGCGCCTGGGAGCAGAACCAAGGAGCCTGGGAGAGGGGAACTGGAGGGGAGACAAGGCAGAGGAACTGCCTGCCTGCCTCATCTTTTACAGGACAAATTAAAACCACAGCGGAACAAGTCATAAAACAGGAAATAATGAATTCAATTATACTTTTTAGTGTTGAGGGGCTGCTGGTGAGATGTGCTGAGTGGGCAGCGTGGGGCGCGGGCACAGTAGCGGGCACAGTCTGATGACTATGTTGGTGGCGCTGAGCTTTGCTGAGGGCTGTGTGTGTGCTGACTGCATGTCTGCATGCCCCTAGGAGCAGTTTAGACCTCGACAGGGCCTTCATTAGCAAATGAATGACTCTTAATTGGCCTGGCAAATACACAGGGTGCTTGTTGATTATAGGGAGGTTTTTTCCGTCAGTGCTTGTACTTTGACACAGATGCACAAATGCACAAAGTCTTTCTATACAGCAAGATACAACTAAACTAGCACACAGGCATTCTTTTAGACATGCGACACTGACATTTATTGTCATATCAAAATGACAGACAATCCAAGGCTTTGCTGTGCCAGGTTCTAAAGCAGGGCTTCGGTTGTCAACAAAGGATTCTGACAAAGGATTCTGGGGCATATTATCTCTCTTCAGTCTATCTATACTTCTCTCTGTCTCCCACTACCTCCCACTACCTATTTTTCACTCTTTTTCAATCCGCTCTAGCCTGTCCCCTGGCATTACTAACACCTCAGCGGGAGGGAGAATCACAGACCAGAGTCCTGGTGTCCTAGATTCAGCAACACTGGCAGAGGCACAGCACATACTGGCCTGTCCTGCTAGCTGCCATATAGGACTCAAAAAACACAGCCACACACAGTAGCCCAGTTTGAACACAATACAGCAGAACCCACAGGACCATCCATCACTCTTCATGCATACAAATTAAAAAAAAAAAAAAAATGGGTATAGATGATGATATGTACTATGTTTGTGATATCAATAATGCAATCAGCACACAATGCACTGTTTACCTATATGTAACAATGTGCGTGATTGTCTTAGCTGTTTGTTTTCGTGAGTTTATAGAAATGTGAAAAGATAAAAAGTATACACTGAGTAAATATACAAACATATTGATCTCTGTCTTAAAATCATGTGAAACTATACTGAGTAAATAAAGAGCCAGACAGGCGGATAGAGGCAGCGAGAGGGAGATGGAGGAAGGGAGAGAGGGAAAGACAGGAAGAGCGCACGAATGAGTATCTTGGGAAAGTCAGTGTCCCCTCTACGCCCCAGCCCCTGGTGCCACTCACCCACTGCCAGCCTGCCAATTAAAGCCCTGATTAAAACCGACAAAGTGTCTCCAAATGAAGAAAGAACTGTTGGAGGTCTTAACTGCTGAAGCCTGTCAATTACACTGCCAGAGGAAAGTGGCGAGGGGAAGAGGGAGAGGGTAGAGCAATGACACGCGGTGCAGGAAGCAGAGATGAATATAAGATCTCATGATTCCCTGCGCTGCTCCAGAAAAAAAAAGATCATGTTTAAGCAGGGATTTTAGTTGGCGAATCCTCCAAAGTTGACTTTGGAGAAGTGTTTCTGTGATTTACACTTTGTTGTGTTGTTTTATGTGAGTTTTGAGTCAAGAAATATCTAAAGAGAGAAATGTCGTGAAATGTCAGGAACGTTTGCATTTGCAGAGAACATCTGTTGTTGTATCATGTCGGCACATAATAGGAATTGTAGAATAACAGAGACCCTCCTGGACCTATACCTCTTTCCTTAATGAAGTGTCCCTTTCGCCACCCTTTTGTTGCGTGTAACCGTTGTAAGTCACAGAAACTCCAAAGTGATGGGCTCAACAGCAAAGCCCTCAATCCCAGATAAACCACCCACAGTGTACATCAGCTGCTAAAATATGATGGGATTCGTGAGGTCATAAATCTTGCTTTAGCAGGATGAGGAGAAAGAAGAGGCCCTGGTCTCCACTGCATCGTTAAGGCTGCATCCCTGCGGCCCATTCCAGCTCCATTTAAGCTAAATGTCAACTTTTCAGCACTTTTTTTTTTTGTTTTTTCTTCTTCCTTCCTGTGGTTGCCATTTGTTTTAACACAAGGGGAGAAAAGTAAGAAGATAAGTCAACAGGAAGAAAACTACAAAGAGTGTACTGTCAGCGGCTTTCAGGGCTGAGTGGACAGCCGCATGTCCTGTAGTTGAAAACGAAGAGTGAATCAAGTGGAGAGTAACGCGAGAGATAAAATGGATTCCCGATGTGGCTGAATCTGTACCTCTGGAGCCAATGATATGAGTAATGAGGGTTTCTATTCGTTATAACAATGTGCTGCACCTGAACTGAAAGAATAATTTCACATCCAACTAAAACTCTAATACCCTAATACTTCATAAATGTTATTATTATTTATACATTAATCATCATTAAGAAGCCTAATGATATTATTTCAGTTTAATTATATTGGAATGTTGCTTTTTTTCTTTTTGCCAAATGAACATACTGTAAGGCGCTCAGGAAAGGCACTCAATCAATTACATCTAGATGGCTGTGGATAAAGAAATAAGTGGTGTGCAAATTCACATGGGTTGGGTGGAGACAGGGAAGCACCTTGGCTATATTATCCTCCATTTCAGACTTAGATCTGGTCCTGGCCGGAGGAAGTACCTTCACTTTTCTATGTGCACACACTTCTAACCAATATGGTGACTACAAAGGCTGGCTGAAGTGAGGCGGAGGAAATCAGCATATTTGGGCTCAAATCACAAAGCCAGCTGGGGGGTAAGAAAAACACCAAAGGAAAAAAAAAAAACACTCAAACTGTACTACAACTAAGCCCAAGACCACCAATAAAAAGAGACAGCTGAGCATCTGTTTCATTTATTCATGCTTTCTGTTATATTTGTAATAGCCACCTTTTTAAGGATGGTCTGCTGTTCTGCCGTGGGAGGCAAAGTTTGTGATGGTGGCGGGTGGAAAACAGAGAACAGATGAGAAAGTGCCTGCATGCCTCATAAAACAAAGATCGCCATAGAAGAGCCATTTCCTCTGTGCACACTGTGAAAACACAGCTAGAGGACAGACAACAGGCTGAGGTGGAGGAGCCAACACACTGGCCATCTGACAGCATATAGCCCACTGAATCCCTCCACTCACCATCTCTCTCTCTCTCTTTCTCTCCCCCTCTCTCTGTCTCTGTCTCGCTTTCCCTCCCTCTAGCAGCTGAAGGAAGAAAAGAGAAAAGCTGAGAGAATGAGAGGTAGAATAAGATGGTATATCTAAAACAATAAAAGCAGCAAGAAAGTGAAAAAGTACAAGAAAGAAAGAAAGAAAGAAAGAGAGAAAGAACCAAAGTAAGTAAAAAAAAAAAAAAAAAAGGACAAGAGACAAGGTAAAGACCTGGAGAAAAGGCCCAATTTTTCAGACCAAGCGAGGGCCCTGAGGGGCATGCATTAAACATTGTATGAGACAGAGCTCACCCTTTACTACTCTATTGGCTTATTCAGAGAGGAGGCAGCCAGTGTTAATGTTTCATGGGCCAGCCAACGGTATGATGAGGTGTAAGCTCACGGAAGACTGCTATGCCCCTCTTACCTTCCCCCATCTCTAGAAGTGAGATTTCAGCTCCGTCCAGTAACATGAGCACAGTGTGTTCATGCTCTGTGTGCAGTTGGGTGCACATTAACCTATATGATGGAGGGTGCGCACACCTCTTTTCTCTTCCACAAAGCACACACTGAGTAAAAGCATCAGAGCGAAGCTGACTGGTCAACACGCATCCTCATTCAGTGGATTAGCCATCTGATGGTTGCTGGCCTCCAGTCCTTGAGCTAATAAGATCTGAGATTGGGGGGAGAGAGGCCTTATTTCATCACTGCTCAGCAATTTGATCTACCTGTCCACATAGCATCATACGGCTGCCTTAACAACCTGTTATGATGCCACTTTATCTTCAACACCAACACTTTCCCATTATCACATTAGACTGCAAATAGGCAGGCACCAGTAGAGTGGAGATCATTTCACTTTAAAAGCCCTGAAGTCACGGCCCAACTTTTGTCATTTTGCTTTGAGAAAAGAAACGCCTTTGTCTGCTGCACCAGAAGCAGACATCAGACTTTTTCTTTTAAGCCAATCACGAGCCTGTAATGGGCAATTGTAAGATGCTGTGTCAGACACCCATAAATGGGTGCCATCCCTCACTGGCACCTCTCAAGTGTCTGCTTGGGCTGAGGGAAAAAAAAAGAAGAAGAAGGAGAAGAAAAAAAAAAAAAAAAAGAAAAGCGGGGCAGAGCCGTTAAGAGCACAAAAGACACACAATGAATCCAGTGCTCTGGTCTTGGCTGTAAGAGGCACTTTGCTGACTGCGTCCCCTGTGTGCCAGAGCAGGAGGACAGTCCTTTGTGTTGCAGGAGTCTTGGGCCGCTGAATTCCCTGCTTCAGCGATTCTTTACTGGGGACAGATCCCGAGGGGCGCTGCTCCTCCCTGGGCTCCCCCACTGTGACTGACGTCCACCTTCTGTTCTCATGTGAAGAGGCGAAAATGGGCCACTATCTGACCCATTTCAATGACTCCCTCCACCACTTAAACCCAACTGTCCTTTAAAGCCTGGAGTGATGATGGGGGAGGTCACCTATACCCTCCTTTCTGGATATTGGGCACACTCCTGTATGGACAGAGGATGGTCTAAGATAGACTACAGATGCAGAAGGAACTGGTTCATGGACACAAAATAACAACACTAAACCCTTGACAGGTTTTAAAAAAAGAGAGAGGCAAACTCCTCCATAAACACCTAGTGGTGTTTACTTGTTTTCTTATAACTCCTGTGGGAGAGCAAGTCATCTAATTAGTCACCGCTCAGCCTAAGGTCAATGCTACCATTCTCTTCAGGCCGGAGTGCACAAATTAGCAGAACAAGAAGGAGACAACGTATTCTGATTGGCTGACAGGCTGGCCTTAGGCAGAATGTGGTGATGGAGGAAATTACAGGCCTGTCTCCCTGAAACCGTTACAGGCTGCCCGGATGGAAATGTTTTCATAAGCCCATCAAATTCATCAAGGGACTTCTTTATGGGGGTCATAAAACAAGGTGTGATAAATATAGCGCCTCTGGTCAAAGAGTCATAAAGTTCTGGTACCTGTGGTGCGGCTAGGGACTGGGCTAGGCCAGCTTAGGCCAGGGGTAATTATGTCTCCCCGGAGAGATGTCAGCTCCTGTATGGCAAGGGTTAGGGCACAGCGCTCAAAATACAGGCCAGGGCTGGAAGAGATGCCTCTGCATTATGATGCTCCAAACAGACGGAGGAGAAACAAATAGGAGAACAAAGTCTTTAGCGTGGTCGAAATGAAAACACTGAGTAACAGTTGACCTTGAACCCACCGCAGCATAAAAACATTATTTATACAGCGTGGTAAGAACGATCCAACGTACAGTCAAATCACCTCTCTGGCATACATGCAGACGTCCATTAGATCAAAGCTATGCTACGCAGGTCCTGGATAAAGCAGCGAGCAAAGACACTGCTACTAGAGTTCAGATAGGGACCCATTGGACTCCAAACACACTCTTTGAGTTTGAAGTGAAGTGGTTACATTTTGACAGCAGTGTCACTCACGATGCCCTTCCAAGATGTCCATCTGATGGATGAGCCAGACGGGATAAGACTGAGATGATGGTGCAGTTGCAGGGGTCAGACAGAGAGAGAAAGGTACAGGAAGAGGGAGTGGGGGTGTGATAAAACGAGAGAGGGGGAGAAAGAGAGAGAGAGAGAGAGAGAGAGAGAGGGAGAGAGAGAGAGGGAGAGAGAGAGAGCAGCAAATGAATGCAGAGGCTATAGAACACCTTGACAGGACAGATCTCTTGCTATGCACGAGATCCTCCTCGGGGGACGTCTGGCTAATTTCCTGTGAAAACAGCAGACTACTGAGGCATGCGGAGGTGGGTGGAGGTATAACGGGGAGTGGGGCGGAGGTAGACGGTTTTCCGTTCACAGGAAAGTCTGCTGAAGAGAAGAGTTTGTTCTGCTGGTGGGACTGACATGGGACAGGTGGATGGGATGGGGTTGGAAGGGAGGGGGGCTGGAAGTGGCGGTGGGGTTATGTCTGGGCTGAAACAGCTGTGATGGAGACCCCCTCCCTGTCTATGGGACAGCGGTGATGGTACATGATTATGCAGCATGGCTCCTCATCTGCATCTCGTTTGGGATGCCCTGGCCCCGTCTGCAGCCTCAATCCGAGCCGCAAACACTCTCAAACATACTCATACATTTACACACATACTTGCATTATTTCTCTCTTCCCTCTCCTTTCCCTCTCTCTATCTCACACACACACACACACACAAACGGGCACTCGGTTTCCATCCCAAATGGTGCCAGAGAGAGATACTCATTGAATGGCAAATGACAAATTCTGTTCCATATTCTCTGTAACGGAAGTACGGCTCCTTATTCTCATGACACATTTGATATACGGGCACAGCAAATTAGCCATGAGACTGCAACAGTGGAATGAATTGATATTCCAATCATCTGCGTGATATAACGGCACACAGAACAACGGAGAAGTCATCTGCGTCCCCTTGATTAGTGAAGTACACAGGCAGGAGAATACAATTGTCTGTCTGAACCAGAAGAATACTTGTTTCCTAGCAAAGGCCTGCATCTAATGAGAGCAGCCTCCAATAAATTTGTACAAATATTCCAACAGAAACGGAACGGCCGCTTCATCAGTGGGATGTGTTGATAAACAAAGGCAGTCTCTATTAGCGGGCACTGCTGTCAAAGACGTGCATCTCAGCCCCGCCGAGCACAGGGAAGAGACATAAGGAAGAGAGAGAGGGAGAGAGAGAGAGGGAAAGGGAATAAGGAATAAGATAAGGAAGAAGACAGAAGGGAGGGAAGGAAGGTAGGAAGAAAGACAGAAAGAAAGGAAGAAAGAGAAAGAAAGAAAGAAAGAAAGAAAGAAAGAAAGAAAGAAAGAAAGAAAGAAAGAGAAAACTGGGGTTGTTCTCAGAAAGGTCAGGCTGATTGTCTCTGCCCAAATATGCTGGCCTTTTCAAAATTAACTTGGCAAAGGCGATATTTTCCACAAAGCCAGCATCATGAATCAAAGAAGCGTCTATAGTTCACCCCTGAAAGCAAAGCAACTTCCCTCCCTCCAGCTCTGCCTCCACTCCACTGACACCACACCCCTCCCGCATAGAGCTGACATCTTCAGTAATTATGTAATTAACACCATGGCAGCCCTAATTTCAGAGATAGTACGTTCTAATTGCATTCAGGCATTCATTAGTTAAGCCAAACATTCGATACACAGTGTGCAGGTGCGGCAGGGGGCCAAAGGCTACTTGCTTTTTGGAACGCGATTGCGGTGTCAATGGCTTGATTGGTTTGTGCTTGATATCGCTGACAGGGCAGGTTTTTGTAATTTACCAATAATTACCCTTGCTCTCTGATACAATAAAAAACCTCACTGGTCTCTGCTAAGATAACAGATCATGGTGAATTCTTCATGCTCCCTGTCTAGGGGTTTGCTTGTCTGGTATGAATAGAAATAATGTCTAACTAGCTGTACTGGACTGAATTATACAGGAAGTAAGAACTTGGGGGTTGACTAAAAAATGTCACAGAGGAATGGCCTTCAAATAACATATACAAAAACATAAAGACAAAACTACAAAAATACTACTACATAGGTAATTCATAGTGACACCTGGTGCTAAATAATGCAGCTTACAGTCACGGAATTAGATAATATTAAAACAGTGAGACACAACAAAATTGCCGAGGGGCTCTGGGTGAAAAAATACATAAAAAATTAAAGGATGACACTGTAACTTATGACTAAATTGAAGCAAATTCACACTGCGTGCTGCACATCTCCCGAGGAATTTGGTGTAGGTCCGGATTCCTGTAATGAAACATTTTTCTTGTGATTAGTGGATAGATTGTATCACGCTATTATGATGTTACAGTCTGGTTAGGCAGACAGACAATTTGGTCCCAGTAACACCAGATCTGTCCCGGTCCCTGTGATGATTTCTTCAATTAAGCCTTCCTGGCAGAGGGGACCAAATGCTTAACTAGGCAGAATTGGAGCTGCCACTAGCTAGCAGTAGCAATGGGCTCCACTTCAACAGCTCATTCATCAGCCCCAGCGCTACCACTGGGCCACCTGTTCTGACACCACGCAGGGATAGAGTCATTTGCATTCCGCGCCAACCGTCCCCTTTCCCTCTCCTCACTTTCTCCCCTCCCTCTCTTTCTCTCTCTTTCTGCCTATACAACTTTAAAGTTGCTCAGTGGCAGCTCTGGCAGATAATTGAATACTGGGGTTTGATTTAGTTTGAAATCAATTTGGGAAGGGGCTTTTCATTCATTATACTCCTTGGCTTTGGCACTATGTTTAAAATCGCTCAAACTTTGGAAAGGTCTTGAACATCGTCAATTCAAAGTGAAATTAAGCAGCCCTGAGTTGGATTGACAGGGTAGTGGGACATGTATGGGGAAAGGAAAGGGCTGATGTCTTGGGGGAGAGTGGCCACTGCTCCTCTCTTCTTTTCTCCTCTCCTCTCTTCTCCTTTTCTCCTTTCCTCTCATCTCCCTTTCTCCTCTCCTCTCTTCTCCTTTTCCCTTCTCCTCTCCTCTCCTCTCCTCTCCTCTCCTCTCCTCTCCTCTCCTCTCCTCTCCAGGGGAGTCTCTCTCCTCTGTGCTCTTTGTCACCACCAGGTGCTGCTGTGAAATAAGGAGAGAGGCGTCGGCAGGAGGCAGCCATGCACATAGCTTGACATTTTAGCCAGCTCCCTGTAGACACATATGGCAAGTGTGTGGGTGGATGTGTGTGTGCCCTTATGTGTGACAATTTTGCTTCCGTGAGCGTCTGTGTGTGTGCGTGTGTGCGTGTGTGTGTGTGTTAAGTGTGCATGCCTGCATATTCTTGCATGTGTGTGTACGTGAATTCGTCTTTGTCTTTTGTCGGTTTCGGAGTGTTTCCTCGCTATCTGTGTCCACATGAAAACAGGGCTGACACAGCGACCAGGGTCCCTTACAAAGCAATGGAATGCATAATAAAATATGTTACACTGCATAATGGAGCATAATAACCTACGTGTATTTGAAAACAACTTGGTGCTATTGTGAAGAAATATGGAAGTGTTTGAGCAGAGCACATTCAGTAAGCACTTTGCGGGGTGTAAGAGGTTTTTGCAAGCACTCCCTAACACGGACTGGAGGGGTGAATAACAGCTCTCAATAAAGAGAAAGGATAACATTGTCGAGTGAACAAGTCCAAGAGCGCCTTAACTGAGAGGGATGCACAAATGGACACTTGGCGTCAGAGGCGCTGTTGGGGACATCAGCGGCAGAGATCATTGCAGGTTTTCTCCACTTTAAAAGCAATTTCTTCCAAACCCTCCCACCCTGCATCTGCCTTATCCTCTTGTGTGCTCGACTCAATTGTCATCCGGCTGACTTGAGGCTGTGTTAGATTGTTAAAGCCCCTGGATATGGTAATCTGTGGGCTGCTCTGACCTTGGGAGAGTGTGTTTGGAGGGTGTTAGACCCCCTAATTCATCAGAGACAGGCCATTAGCTGGCTATCCAGCCACACAAACACAATGGAACAGGAAGGAAAGTTCTCAGGGAAACAGCAGCAGCCCCTGTTCCTGAGATATCATTAGTTACTGCCTTTCAAAACTGCTGAATTGGGACACTTACCTGACTTGCCCCATTTTTTGCACCACAAGAGCCAAGATGTTGATGAATGGTTGTAAGAGACTGTCACCACAAGGAAATGGAGAGAATAGGGTTAAGGACATATCCTAGCCATACTCTTCAACATTTGGAACTACTGAAGAAACGAGGATGATGGCGAAACTAACTTCTCTGAAGAATTTACATTTGTCTTCTTTTCTTTGGTAAATGAAAAACAACCGAGCTTTTACTTCACATGCGGATGTACGCACAACCTCACCTCAGATGTATTCTCAGTGCACAGTTACATTTTGATTACCTTTAGGACGCATTAGTGAACAAAGGATAACATATGTAAATTGACCATTTCAAATGATCTCAAAGATGGCTCGGGCTTGCCACGTGAGGTCAGTGATTCTGAGCGGCCTCATATATCTAGATGCCAACCGAGATGGAATGGTAATTACTCCTGTGGATCTCGGTGCGGAGACACAGCCTCTATCTTGTAAGCAGCGATGATTGACAGCCCCAATAAGAGACGCGCACCGCGCTCCTGCCCTCCACCCACACGCCCCCGCAACCACTGGTCAAACCCATCGTCTGGTGCCCCCCAGGTGGGGCACGGGTGACACCCCCCTCTGATAATCCTGCCTGTCACATCCATCATGCCACCCGGTTCACCCCATGAGAGGGCACAACCGAGGGAATCTAATCAGGCAGTCTAATTGAGGAGCAGGGCTCGCCAAGACCTGGGCTGGGAGGCTGGCTCTGCCTGGGCAGGCTCAGGGGACGTCAATAACACTCAACGGGTGTCGATTCATCAGAGCTCCTTAATGTCATTAGCCCTGAGAGCCCCCCCCTCCTCCTCTCTCTCTCTCTCTCTCTCTCTCTCTTTCTCTGTCTGTCTCTCCTTTCTCTCCCCTGCCTTCCATCTATCCATCTCACTCTCTCATACCTCAAACTTCATCTCTCTCATTCTCTGCTCTCGCTTCTGTTCACTCCACCTCTAAATCTATCCATCTCCTCTCTCATTACCCCCTCGCTCACAAATCTTTCCATAGGCAATATTATGGGCACCTTGCATAACAAGTGCAAGTGTAGCCCAGCCGTGTGTCCCTGTTGGAAAATAAGTCCGTGTACACTCTTGCTGCCTTCATCCCACCTGCCCGTCCCTTTTATCATCCTTCTTCCCTCTTTTCCTGTCTCTAGCCCTTCCTCTCTGCCCCAATATGTTCTTCCTCTCTCTCTCCAACAACATGTGGCGCACATTCCAGCTGTTTATTAAACAACGCCAGAGCTTCATAGGAGCAGGTGATGCAGTCAATTACTCCACAATTACCCAGGTAATTATGCAGAGGAGGAGAGAGTAGAGCCATGGTGGAGAGAGGAAGAAGAAATGAAGAGGACCTTGGCAGAGGTGGATTGGCTGTGAGTTGGGGCCCAGGATGGCAAGCAATTGAGACCTTGAAGGGACAGTGCCAGAGTGAGTGCAACTATAGAGGACAATGTGCCCCCTCACCTGCCAGAAACATGCACACACACATACACGCATACGCGCGCGCACACAAACACACACACAAACATCCTGATGCCCGTGTGTGCATGTCTTTTTCAAGTGCCTGAGCCTGCTGTTTTTGATTGGGACAATAGCTGTACAGTAATACACTGTTTTTTCACTCTACCGTGTGCCTCCACTCCCCAGACAATTAGGTGTCTTATACCCAAAAGGCAATTCAGAGATCAGGGGAGGAGAGAGGATTGGAAAGGAGGAACAATACAGAGGGTAGTGAGGAGAGGAGGGAGGGAAAACAATGGAGGAGGGGAGGAAAAGTGGGGATGTGAGAAGATGATAAAATCCATGGAGAGTTGTGTGTAGTCCACAGGGGCCTCATACTATACTGATTAAATAAATGGTTCTGCTTGTTTCATCCTTTTTGTGTTTCTGCATTCTTTTCATTTACAAACCAGGCACTCGGCGGTAAACATGCACATTTTCCCTCTCTGTAACCCTACTCAATAGCACTAACAACCAGTGCTGCTCTCCAGTCATCCATGTGGACTATTTTACACTCTGACAAGGAAGCTCACGTCAAGCCAGCCTGACATACAAGTCTTGGGGTAAATTGAACCACGCTGTGGCTATTCTCAAACAAAAAGTGTCAGCTAGAAGAAGAGGGTTTGGCGTATTGCCTGCCATGGGAGCTTTATGCGCTTGGATTGAAAATAATTTCACTGCCAGAGTGAATAGTAAATTGCTTAGTGTCAGCTCATCACTTAAGGAGGACTGTTGGTGGGTATAATGCTTCCCAGCACAGGGCTTCTTTGGAAAGTCTCAAGCCAGCCAGCCTCACTTGACGTGATGCTGTGGCTGGAGTTCTGTCTGTGGACACTAAGCTTTCAGTCGTGACTGCCTAAATTCATCCCTTTGGCTCATTCATCTCTGTATTGCAGATTAATTTGTAAATCTTCCATGAAGAGGAAGGTCAACGTACCAGCCAAAGTAAACATTTTAAAACTCTGGACAAAAGCAATGGCTACACTTTACTGAGGCAGAATTGGAGGAAGAGCACGGCAGAAATAACTGGTTTGACAACAGTTGAGATATGAGCACTCTGTGATCCTGACTAATCCTGCAAAGAAAATAAGAAAAACATGACCCTGTGCCTGAGAGACTTTTTAAAAAAGACACATTTGTCCTTGGGCAGAGCAATGCTCTTTCTATTGTCCGTCTGTCCATCTGTCTGTTTGTCTTTGTGTTTTAGCAAAGAGCCAGTATTAGTGCCAGGCTGGTCACATGACCATTCTGTGTTAGTGAAGACGGGCACGAGGGAATTACCTCACAGCTCCGTATCTCAAATCTGTGGGATTAAGCTCCATTAAACACGGAGCGCCGCCGAGCTTTATCTCGGGATTTCACTCTGAGACAGAGCAGAGCGTGTGAGGAGGAGGGAGTTGGGAGGGGAGAAAAAGCGATGAAACGTCCTTCACCTTTATCGACCAAATTATATAAAAAAGGAGGGATGAGAAAAATTGCTTGCCTCTTCCATGGCACAGAGGTGGAGGGGAGAGTTTGGCCATTTTACAAGCGCATGTGTAGCTGCTTAAAGATCCAGGCAGCCACTCGAAACACGGACCACTACTACTGTTGCTGCTCCTGGCACAGATGTATTCTGTAAAAACAGGCCCTTCCCCCAGGCCCATCGGTCACTTAATGAGAAGTGACCTCTGCTGTACCTACTCCCCCTGCACTGACACAAAAACACACACAACACAGACCTGTACACACCTGCAAAACACGCACACACACTCAGCCATGTGCAGTGGCTTCAAGGGTAAAGCAACATGGGGGAAATCTTTCAGCTCTTTACTTTAAGATGCTAAAACTGAAACACTAACAATAAAACTCACAAGGCTCAGTTGCTGTATTTTGAAATGTAATTTAATACCGTCTCATTAGATGAAGCACAAGTTAGTGTAATACTGAGCTAACATTACCTTACACTTCGTTCCACAGTGTGACCATGAATAGTGGTCTACACACTGTTTCTACTGAATCATCAATAAGTCAAATCCACCCATTAGCACACCAGTGTCTGACTAGGCTCAAGTTTTATACGATGCCTCTCTGAATACATTAACTGTACTACAACCGCCAACCCAAAAAGGCAAAAAAAAAAAAAAGTGAGCAGGCAGAGAATCCGGGTGGTCCAGTGATGAACCACTCCTGTGTCTTCCCTCTATCCTCTCTCTCTCTCCCTCCTCTGGGCTGTTATTGATCCGATCTCCTCCTCTCTCAACTGGAGCCATGATTCATGTTGTTCCGACCGGCCCTCACTCACCACACACAGACACAGCTCAGTCATGCCCTCCCCTATCTATCTGTCCATCTGTCTCTGCCTGCTCTCTCTCTCCCTCTCCCTCTCTCTGTCTCTCTTTCTCTCTCTCCCCCTCTCTCTACCCTCAGGCGAGTCAACCTGCTGTCCAGATAGGGCCACCATGGCCCGGTTGGCTAGCACGACTATATGTGGATGTTTATTTATTGCCTCAACAAAGTCTCTGACATTTTGTTCCTCTTCTCTATCTGAAAGTAGGAACTTGCCTTTTATCTAGCATCGCATACAAGATGAAGGATAATGAGAAATTATGAGTGAAGAGTTTTTTTTTAGTGTTAGTCTTCTGCTGGAGACATCAAATGTAAATTTGCGCTCGGTGATGGCGCAGGGGTTCAGGTGTTAATTTTGTCAGCTTGAGCTAATACCTGTTAGGTGAGCTCTCATGGCAAAAACAAACACACTCCTCATAATCAAAGGATAAAAATCAATGTCTCCTTCAAAGAAAAAATATCAGACAGTTTTTCCATTAGGATTCTTCCCTTAATCTTCTTAGGGGAGTTTCCAATTAGTATCAACATTCAAAGATGACTGTCTTAATGCTCTTTATTTCCATCAGCTTTACATATAATGTGAGAAAATACATCTCAAATATGGAATGGGAATCACTGAATTATGCAAGGACGAATACAACTGCGTGTCTAATTGGAGTGTTCAATCATATTTCAACATGTGTAGCTCTGCATAATACGGCTGCCTTTGGTTATACCGACACCAAGGTTAAAAGGCAAAATAAATTCAAAAGATAAGTTTTCATCAGCTGTGTTTTGTTAACACCAGTGTGTTATTCTTACAAGATGTAATGTTTCTCTGTTTATTCAGGTTTTATCCCTCGGTGCATTCCAGTCCATTCCAATGCAGTGTTCATTTTCAAAGAAAAAAATGAAAGAGAGAGAGAGAGAGAGAGAAAGAGGGGGAGTGGGAGAGAGAGAGAGAGAGAGAGAGAGAGAGAGAGAGAGAGAGAGAGAGAGAGAGAGAGAGAGAGAGTATAGGCAGTAGCAGGAACACATAAAAGCCCAGCTTCAGCCAAGGCCCCTGCTCCAATGTGTAGAAATTAATTGAGTGAAAAAAATCTGCTGTTTAAGGTTGAAGTGGGTTATGGGAGGCAGTGTAACAATTGTTTTCTGTTTGCCAGGGGCTATATATCGTTCATTCTGGCTTTCTCTCTCCTCCCCACTCAGCACTCCCCTCTCCCTCCCTCCTCCCTCACCATCCATCTACCTTCTAAGCCTCTCTTGCTTCCTCCTCTCTTTTTCATCCGTCTTTTATTTTTCACAGTCTCCAGTCTTTTTGATTCATTTTTATCTATCCCATTTTCATCTATCGCATATGATACTTTTCTAGTATCTTTAAACGTCATTCTCTGGCAGTAACAGGCTCCATTTATAAAATGAGATTTTACTATATCTGTTTATGTACACACTGCATGTGGAAACTGACTCAGATGTGTGGTGTGCAAGCAGTAACAACAAGACGATTTTTTCCCCGACATGCTTTCTGTAGAAATAAACAAATAAAGATGCAAAAATTCAAATAATTTGTCTTAGACGATGAGTGCGTATGTGTGCATGTCTGTGCATCTGTCTTTGTACATGCATCATTAGTGGGTGACAGTGACATTAACAGGGGACCAGTGTCGACACACAAGGCAGAACAAGCTCAGCACCCCCTTGGGTTTAAACAAATGACTCATTCTCTCTCTGCATTTGTGCAACAGGAATACATCCGCAGATGTTTGTTGCTGCCTTTTATTTCAACAATATTTACAAAAAGCCCAAATCAAAACAACAAGAGAAACTCAAAGGTAAACTGCGTTGAAAATCAGGGGGTATTGAAGAAAAACTAGGGACAAAGATGCATTAATATACAATACACAGAAGGGAACATCTATTCAGATCGAAGTGAAGAGAACAAGGTTAGCCCAGATACAGCAGAGGGGAATGGAAAAAGAAAGACAGAGAGCAAAACAAACAGAAACCGAGATGATGGTTATAAGACAGGGATGAAACAAAGTTATGAGGTACAAAACCTTCAACACTACAACAAAGCGGCATTTTATCTGCCTAAATGTTTCCTCTGTTGCCCAAAGCAGAAGTGTTAAACCAGTTCCCTGTGTTAAACTCCGTTTCCTGTGTTAAACTCCTCTTTAGCACCCTTTCATGTAAAATATCAATCCTTTCAATTTCACTCTGAGGAGAGCACAGTTCCTCACCCTGTATGTAATTCTATACAAACACTTTACCATTCTCTTTGAACTCCACAGCTCCACTCATTATGCCTCCTTTGAAGAGTGGATGTTGGAACATTTGTACATTTTGATTTTGCAGTTATTAAATGTAACACAGCAGCAAATTACTTCTAAACTTCTGTGCTGATAGTTAATTATACATGGGCCATATACAGTAGCCAACAGAATAAATAGCCAAGCTGAAAAATATATATATTTATGTTAAAGGTAGCCGGAGCAAGAAAGCAGATACACTCTGCAGACGCTGGAGTATTAACAAATTCATCTCACTGCAGTCAATACGCAAACATTTCTGCAGATGGGGCAGAAAAAGCTCCTGTGAAATTTGGGGCCAGATGTACTGCCTTTATTGCGTTAAGAGGAGATAATGTCACCGAGTGATTCCACCTCCAAGCCCTTGGCAGCCTGGTAGTATCCTCAACACTGGTGCAGTGCTGCCTATCTGAAGGAGATGAAAGGAACCAAGTGTTCCAGGGCCAGCAGAAGAAAGACGAGAGGGTACTGCCAAGGCCTACAGGATCTGAGGAAACTGCCTCTCTTGACATTGAGATCTGCCTTTTCTGCAGGAACAGCCTTATAGGAGGGGAGAGCATTTGAGCATGCGGCCTCTTCAGAGGCAAGAAGCCGATAGACGTAAGAGAGATAGAAGAAAGAGAGTGGGAGGGGAGTAGAGAAAGATGGAGAAAGGGAGACACATAGATTCATTTAAAGAGCATATCCCTAAGAGCTGTCCAAGGCATTTCATGCAATCTATATAATGCATTTTACAGTTTTTTAGGAATAGAAAACTACTCTGTAATTCTGCTCAATAGCCAGACCTCGGCCAAGCCTTTGGTCCTGGCCTGCGGACATAAGGCCCCACCACCAACCCTCAGAGGTGTATGAACCAGCCAAAAGCCTGGTGTAGATCATTAAAAAGAAATTTTGCAGAGGACTTGCACTCTGACACGAGGGAGCTGAGAGTAAGAGTGAGGCTAAAACTAGCTGCTTAGACTTTCCACTTTGAACTTGTTCCTTTCAGATGTACTGTATAGAGAATGGTGTATGAATCCTAAAGATTACAAAAAAAAAGAGTTTCAAGGTCCCAACCTTTGTCAGCTAGAGAATAATAACAAATACAGCATCTGGCTGACTTACCAACTGCGATAATGCCAGTTATCCATGCTGGGCCTTTCAGTGCATGCTCAGTGTTGGTGGAGCACATGGTGTTTCAGTTTTGGTCTGAGCAGTATGGATCCCTGGAAGGGCTAGTGCACTTTGATCTGTGAGAGAAGCCCTGTTTCCGCCTTGTGTTAACTTGTGTTCTGGCTGATCTGATCTCAAGTGGACAGCCCTAAGCAAATGCACCCAATACGTCCTCAGTGAGGCCTGAGATCCAGTTGTTCAGGCCATATACGGAGCTCCATATGGAGGTGGCCTGAGCCACATCGCATTTTAGGTGCAAACAGACATGAGTCTCAGCCACACTGAAGGACCATCTACTCAACTGATATCCTCCTAGTCAGGCACTGGTCCAGCCCAGCACCCCCATGCTTTAATTCCAACACTGGCCTGACCTGTCAGTTTTCCAATAGAAAAATATCCTGCCTGAATAAAGCTCAATAAAAATAAAATGAAGAAAAACACAGGCAACACAGTCTACCTGATGCTTGTTTCACCATCTTCTGGGTTTATTTATTTATTTATTTTCACCCTTGTCTGTAATTTCACACACATCAGAGCAACAACTGTGGAAGACTCCCCTCCCACTTGCACATTCAAACATTCAAGTTCAACTTCAAGCTGCTTCATCCACCGCAACAGAGAACCTGACCCTTTCAAACCTGCTGGAAAAATTAAATAATCTGAGCTTGAACCGATGTGATCGGGTGAGCCTGACCAGGATTCGGGTTGAGAATTATAAACTCTAGTGCAGATATTTTTTTTTTTTTTTTTTTTTTAGATATATATATATTTTTTTATATTTTTCCCACATAATGATTTTAAGAATGCGTTTCAGCTTGCTTTGTATTTTGAGCACAAAATAAAACAGGAGGAAAAAATCAGAGCCTCACGTTCCTAATACACTCAGGCCTATTTTTCCTCATCATGTATTTGCTGTGTCCATGCCATTGTAATAATGTTAAACTGTTTACCCAAAATAGACTATTTCTTAAATGAAATATATCAAGTCTGGGGTCTGAAAGCTGTTAAACAGACATCATCATCATCATCAACATCATCATGTTTATTTACACAGCACTCAAAACCGGTTGTGCTTCACAACAAAGTGGAACAGAAATAAAAGAAAATAATTGAAGCTGGGATATTGGATGATTTATTTTATTTATTTAAGAGCACTTCAAATTTTGTATGACATAATTTGGTAGAAGTAATAACTTGGAGTTGTGACATTCATCATGTAATTGACAGCACATTCAAATGATGCTGAAGTGAACAAGGATGTCTCCTTTTGTTGTTGCCTCAACTAAAAAAGAAACTAAGCATTTGATTTTCACAAATGGAAATGGTGTATGTGTTTATGTGCATATAAAGCGGGGAAATGAGATCCAATCACAAGTTGCCACTTGAGACGTATATGGAGACGCATTCTAATGCCAGGTGTGAAAAGACGTACTTAGAGCTGGCCACTTGTGATCGGATCATGCATGTTAATGCCAGGTCGAAGCAGGGCCAAAGAGAAGGCAACAAGGCCTTGGTGAAAGTTGCTAATTAACATAAAACCCAGGTCCCATGCTGCTCTGGGCCCCCTGTTTGACTCACTGGACTGAACAAGAGGAGAAGTCACACGCTAAGAGCAAGCCACTGTGTCACGCAACGCCTGCCCGCCCCCTGCAGCCCCTGTTTTCTCCACTCCCTCCCTAACCCCTACTCTGCATATCTGGAGGTGATGCTGTTCTGCCAATCCCAAGAGCCGTACATGAAATGCAAAACCCGTTCAGCTGCTTTAGTGAAGCTTCAGCAATAATGGATAGAACAGGGGGTTATGGTCAAGTGCTCCTTGCTCATTCACATTGGTTTTAACACAAAGCCACACAGCACAGGGACACATGGAGGCATAAGTTACTGCACAGTGATTCTGTCCACCATATTATGTCCGCTCCTCACATTCATGGTCCGCAAATCAGGCTTAATCTCCTGTGCAATGTTTACCTTTTTGAAAGAGAAGAAGAGGGGAGCGGCAGTGGGGGGTCCCAATCACACTCCGTCCATAAATGCAAGTCAAAGTCCTCAGCTTGAGCGACACATTAAATATTTCTCAGGCCGCTTTCTTGAAGACATTTCCTCCCTCCCGTCACAATAAAGTAGAGCACCCCTGTGGAGATGCCTCAGCATGACAACACAGCAACATGAGGCAACAAGTGGGAAATTAAATTAGGGAAAGTGTCGATAATGCACAGCATTTTGACAGGCCCTCTTATACATTCGCCCCCTACAGCAACCTTTCCAAAATTAGCCCCTCAAATCCTGCTGTTGGATTCAAGTGGTGATAGCAGGGTCGGCATGAAAGGCAGAACAAGGGCTTAACTGCTGCTGAGTGATTCGGCAATTGTGAGATATAAGAGAGGAAAACTAATTACAGTGGGCTTAAAGGAAAACCACGGGTAAAGTGGACGCTCCCAATACTGGGGGTAAGGCATTCATGTGGGAAAGCTTTGGTTCAGTCACTAATAACAACATAACAACTTCAATTAAACCATTATGATGGGCAGAGGATCAGTGCTTTAATCTACTATGCTAGATAAAAATCATACAATTAGAGTGGATGTCGGCACTGACCAACATTTAAAACAAAATATGGCAATTTCTTAAAAAGTTCCAACTAATTATTTTCTATCTAGTGTACCATCTTTACCTTATGTTAGTCAGAGTTAATAATAAGTAGGGTAGAAAAACAAAAGTGGTCTTTCCTGTGCCTTTGTGACCACAAACACTCACTATCACAGAAGGTTAGGAGTTATAACCATAGTAACCATTCTTTAAAAATATCACACGCAGTTTGGTGTTAACTCCTCCACATTCGGGTAATTCAAAAAGGAAGAACTAGCTATGTGAGCTCCAAGGCAATGAAAAGAAATAGTGAATAATAACAAAGCAGGCTCAAAAAAAGAGAGAAGACAATGGAAAAAAGTAATCGATTTACTGTCTTTTCAGACCAGGCAGTTGACTGTTGTTTAAAAGACATTCTATAAGTTTGAATGAAAATGGAAAATACAAACTTTTTGCCTCTGGCATTGCCTGTATCAGTAATCTGATCTTAATTTCACAGTTGACTTGGAGCAGGGACAGGAGTGAGAGCACGTGTGGTGTCACCTCCTCTTAGAGACAGGGGTTTGTTTTGTGCCCTCTCACATCTGGCCCCACAATCTGGTGATATCAGCCGCTGCATCTGAAAATCACTACTACTGCCACTGCTACTGAAAACACATTCAACCACCCGACACAGCTGTCTGTTCCACAGCGATGCAGCAGGCGCAATTTCAGCTCACCAATGCTACCCAGGCACACTGGCTGTGAAATATGAACGTTTATAGCAACACCTTCTCATTAAAAGTGCAAACTCCTCACGAGACAATTCAGATATAAACTTGCTTTGAATTTGTGAAATTGCCCTTTAATATTTTCTCACATTGATAGACATTAAAAAAAATATCATATATGAGCTGCCAAAAGTAGATTTAGACTGAAGAATAGAGAGAAGCTTACTTTTGAAGGTCATGTGATCTTGGAAGCCAACAATGTGTAGCATCCGGAGCGCATTCACTAGCATCCACTCCATTACAACATTAGCAACTAACGTTTTGACATTTGTCTTCATTATTATCAGTGAACAGAGGCGATTGAGCCACCAGCATGCTCCATTACCTTCCTTCATTGCGCAGTTGCACAGCTGAAATCATGCATTAGGATGGATCCAACATAAAATGACAAGTTAGGGGGGCTGGGAAAGGACCACCTGATTATTTAGGAGGTGGAGGGTGAGGGTGCAGGGTGGAGGAATGGTGGGGTGAAAGTGAGGTAAGGATGGGGTTTGGGGAGTTGGTAGGGAACGGTATTGGCATTAAGGTCTGGGGAGTGTGGGGGCGCGAAGCAACACAGCACACCTTAAGAAGAGAAGCTCATTTCAATCGGTATAATTAGCCTGTGGTAATGAAATAAGTCAGAGGCACTGCCACCTTCACTTAAGAGAAATCGATCTGCGTTTGAGGGAGTTTATTAAAGCTTAGGAATAATGGGGAGATGGGATAGGAGGGGGTGATGGGGGGTATTGAGCCTACATTAACAACTTATCAGGAGGGGTGGTGAGATTGGGCTGGAAGCTTGACCAGAAGCAGAACTGGAAGCAGTCTGTCAAAGTCTATGTGTTCGAGGCCTCTCTGCTATTTCACAGTGAGAAGCCAGGGGATGCTAGAGCTATGCACACTACAATTCCAACAGCCTGAATTGAGATGACATCACTCTGTAGGAGAATGAATCCAATCAAATTCTGCAGCACCTGAGGAGCCTGATTAACAGACAGCCACTGTACATCCTCATTAGAGTGGTTGCAAGGATCCCCGTGGAGGTTTGGCCATAGCCAGGAGCTGATGAACAACCTCAGCTTGGTAAGAGGAGGGTGTGGTGAGATAATCACTGATGGACATCTTTCCTCAGGTGCCCCAAATGCATGCTGGGTGCTGCGGGTGCTGCTTGCTCATTTATCCAGCCGTCTGGCCAGCTCACCTGGAGTGATGGGGGAGACGTCAGGAAGGCAGGCTGCTATTTCACGGCCTGTTAAGCGCTAATGCCGCAACACGCCCTGCGCTCCAATTTTAGGGAACAGGGAGCATTACCGTCCAGCTCAAGGTTCTGTCTATCTGGACTGTGGACTTGGAGGGTAGCGGAAGGGAGGAGAGGGAGGAGAGAAAGGGCAGGGAGGAGAGAAGGAGAGAGAGGTGGGAACAGCGCAAGATAGTGAAAAAGCCAGTGAAAGAATTAAAAGACTGAGAGAGAGAGGAAGAGAGAGAGAGAGAGAGAGAAAGAGAGAGAGAGAGAGAGAGAGAGAGGAGAGCCTTGGTTTACACGGGCTGCTGAGCCAGCACTGCGGAGCAGACAGGACAGCAGCAGCACACGCTGACATCCACTCCTGCCACGCTAGGCTGCCTCTCGCAGGCCCCTGAAGGCCCCTCGCTCCTGGCCTCACTGCTTCTCCCTTGCCAGAGCCACTGAACATCACTGGCCTGAACCACCCACAAAACTTGTCCTCTCTGTTCGCTAAGCCAGGCCCATGTAATAACCACAGAACCTCTAATAAGCACCGACCGGCTGGGGAACCAGGGTGGTGAAAGCCTGAGTGGTGAAGAAGAATCTCCCGTGACACGAGCAACGTTGCACTCACGTTACGCAAAACTCACTGCATTTCTCTTCAAAAGCAGACGACATGAATTCTGTATTTGAGTGGATTTGAATGTTTAAACCATCTAAATAGTGGAGTAGCTATGAGAGACAGCTTAGATTTGTTCCTCTCCTACCACATCCCGCTGTCCCCGAGCAGAAGGCAAAGGTCAAGTCATTTATATGTGTTTACAGTAAAAATGGCTGAACATGACTGATGGGGTCACAGATCCCATGCTGGGCCTGGGTTCAGCAGTGATGGATCGCTCCTTCACCCCTCTCTCTCAGGAGTGTGTGTATGTATGTCGGGGTGGGGTGATACGGAGAACATGACTCAGGTCTCCCATGGCTGTAAGACACACATGGATATGTGTGTGTGTGTGTGTGTGTGAGAACATTCAAACACACCACACTACCATGGTGCCTCAGCACTAACCCAACACACTGCGGGCACTGTGTGTTACGTGTGCGTGTAAGTGTGTGTGTGTTATGTGAAATAGCGCTTATGGCCCAATCTCGATGAGCTCCCATGTGGCTCCGCAGTCCTGAGTCAGTTTCTGCTTGCGCTTCGTCTCTCTGCTTAGCTCACCTTCACACCTCGCAGTGGCTCCGCTGCTCACAGCAATTAGCCCCTGGCAAATTAGAGTGGTTACAACATATAGGAGCACACAGAGTAATGTCAGAGAACTGAGTGTCACTATCTCCCCTAGTGACTGGTGCCAGCAGCTTGGTGAACAGTGTGACTCCAGTCGGCGCGTGAGAGTGTGTGTGGACATGCAGGAGTGTGTGCGCGTCTGTGTCCCTTGATGATTTTTTTCCCTCCTAGAGAACCCTTTATCTCATCTCCTTACACACAGTAGACCAGAACTGCTCCTTATGTCATTAATGGGCCTTTATATACTGTAACAGTCACTAATCCCTTACTCTATTTTCGTGTTAAATGCATTTGACTACAGTGAGTGTAAAGGATAGTAAATTCCAAAGATAGTCCACCTCTGTGTTTATTAGGCGTTGCCGTGTTACCCTTCTGTAAAGGCAAGACTGTCAGCACACTGGAAAAGAAACATGTAACACCCAAAAAGGGACTGAGTATGTCCATAATTCCAACAAGTTATCACACCACTGCAGGACTGGAGATGACACTGAGCTGGCTGAGGCCATTTTCTTGGAGTGACAAATATATGGAGTACAAACAGAGAGCAGAGCCCCTGTTGGGAGAATGCCTGAGCTTTGTCTTTGTCACACTGCGTGACACACACTCACAGCATCACTCCCTGAGGTGTGTACCTGTGTGCGCACATGTGTATTTGTGTGTGAGTGTGTGTGCGTGTGTGTGTGTGTGTGCATGTACACATGAATGAAAGACCAAAAAATTTCCCACCATCACATCCCTTTCTCCTACTCTATTTCAGCTCCCGAGTTTCTGGCATCAGCGCTTGTGGCTCAGCCTCTGAATGAGACCAGAACCCAAACTTCAGCACTATCGAAAACAAAGGAACTAGAGGAGTCTGGGACCACTCTCATGTGGGAGTGCTGATAAATCAACCGGAGTACCAACGCTGCATTGCCACCACCTCAGGTCGGGCAAGGTTGGGGCTGGGTGAGCCGGGACAGATATGGCTGGGCCTTTTATGGCACTGGCTGGCATGAGGTGTGACTGGGAGCGAGGCGAGGGAACGCTAGCTCCACAGCACAGCTTTGAGCCAAGAAGATTAATGTAGGCTCTCTGGAGCAAAGGCAACATCCAGAGCCTTAATAAGGTACAAACAATCGGTTCCACTCCGCTGCCTTCCCAGGGAAAACTATTGTTGTGCCGCATTGTTTCTTGGTGCGGCTCCTTGGAGACAGGGGCCGACTGCAGCATGTGACTGTCTCCATTACAGCCAGGGGAGAGCTCATCGGCAGACCTGTGTTTGTCTGTGGTTCCCGTCACTCCCTCCCACTCTTCCTTGTTCACTCCCTTGAAATCTAAACTGCCTTCATCCCACTCACCTCCACTCCTTGCACTTTCAACTTCATGTGATCCTCCCGCGTGGTCTTCCCGTCTTTCCTCTTCTTCCAGCAGTAGCCATCCTTTCTGTATTTCACCTTCTTCCTATTGTACAATATCATCGACCCATTCTGAGGCCTGGATCCATGGAGACAGGAGAGAGGGAGAGAGGCAGAGAGAGAGAGATGAGATGAGATGAGATGAGAAGAATTTTGAGGCAAAGTCACAGCATGGCTCAGGGACTCATTTTAGAGACGTACAAAGAGACCCGACACGAGTCTGCGCCAGGCAGAAAATGCACCACCAGTGACTTAGATGACAAGACTTCTTTATGGTGTTTTTCAGAATTGGTATGCACAGTTTGACAATGAACAAAGCATCCTTCAGCATACATTTCTTCCAATGAGCACTGTGTGCGCTGTGAGCCACGCGCCGCTAAAGTGACACTCCTTCTCCCAGAGTAAATTACATGAAGGCCGGTGTGTAAGGCAAGCGGCATGCGAGTGGGGGCGGCGGTGGGGGGGAGTGGTAGTGGTGGTGGTGGGGGGGCTTCCTCCCCTTATCTCTCATTCATCCACTTAAATGAGTTGTGGTGTTGGAAGTCCCTAGAGGGAAGCGAAGATCCTCCCTCACACTCCATTCATAATTCATTCTCCCTCCACCAGACCACAGCCTGTAGGCTCATAATGATATAATGTAACTATTTGATGATAATCTGCCTTTCCACTTCGATTTGTAACTGAGGCATTTGGCGCACAGTGTTAAACATTAACAGAAAGTGTATCATAAAACATTTACGACTTACTCAACAATTAGTGAGAAGTTGAACATGGCTTTTGTGAATATGTGTGTGGCCAATACGTATTTGTGTGCATTGTGAGGTGACTGTGTATCCATACAATATAATATTCCATATATATATATATATATAGACACACATACACACATACACACACCACACTGTACATCTGGTCCTCATCCTCCTACACCCCTCATTCCACACACACAAACACACAGCTGCTATGATTTGGAGCTCTCCCAAATGAGAACAGGTTTGCCTCAGTGTTTGGTGCCTCACAGTGAGTGAGTGGGAAAGCCGCCTGCCCAAGCTGCTGAGGAGGCAGTGTAACTGTTGAGGGGGGCTTAGCCATCCAGGCAGCTGGTGAGCCTTGTTAGCCTAGCGCTTACTGCTCACACACACACACACACACTCTGTGCACAACACACGCATACACACACACACACACACACACATTAAACAATCCCCAAAAACAGAAAAATCTCAACAAAGCAAAGAACAAACGCTGGGTCTCTTTGCGTCGTCTGTAACAATAACCAAAAAAAGAAAACACAACAGTTGTTTTGCATTGTTTTGTTGTTTATTGTTACATTTTCTTCTCACAGTTTTATTTATAACGGCGCATGCATCATTTTGCAGGGCTGCCCATGGGGACCAGGGCGCCTGTTTATCTTGGTATCTCTCATCAATCATTTCCTCGGCCAGATCTCAGGGGCCAGTGGGGAGGGAGAGGCGGGGGGGGAGGTGGGGTCCCTGCAGTCCCCCCTCTGTGGCCCCTGACAGCACCTTCTAATGAGAGACGCCACTCACACACTGACATGTTCGCTCCTTGCTGTTCTCCCCTCCACCCTTTCTTCCTCCTTTCCTCTTTCTACAGCCCTCTCTTCTTGCCGCCAGTCAACTCAAGCTGTGCACCAGGGAATGTCTCTCTCTCCTCCCTCTCTTCAACTCGCTTCTACTCTCTTCCTCTCTCTCTCGTTTCATCTGTCTCTAGATCCCTCACCTCCGCTCTCCCACACCTCCCTTTCTCATGCTGTCTTCTCCTCACTCGCCGCCCTCCCCCGTTTGCTACGCCGCGTGCTTTGCAGGAAACCGCTATAAAACAGACAAATTTAATGGTCAGTTTGAGGAGTGTAACTGCTCAACGGCTATATCGGGATATACACAGAGGATAAACTGTGTCGTAGTTTACGGCATCTGTAACGTCACCCGTCGTAGTTGCATGATCGTAAACAGCACTCACGGGCTGAGAACTTTGCAGATCGCTGCAATCTCAAGATGTAGGTATTTGCATCCTTGTAATGTCACTTGAAGGTCTCTCATCTGAAATGCTATTGCCCACATCAGCACTTGGTATCAATCGAAGATCGGAATGGCTTTCCATAACTGTGATCCCATTGTTTATTTCAATATCATTCTGGGCTTTGTCCTTCAAAAGATACAAGGAGTGTGTGCTTCTTAAAATGTAGCCCCGCATGAGACAAAAAGATGGGCGCGGATGAGATAAGGCAGAAAATCAAATGACACAGGGCTATCTGATCTCCTCCAGAGCACTGGAAATTGGGGTGAGGCTTCGGTGTCAGAGGCTCCATGCCGTATTTATCGGCTCGGCGCAAAAACTTATTCGCTCAGCTATTTTTGAGGGACTGTTAGGTAGATGCTATTTTCAATTCAAGGCACTCTGGACCCAGAGGAGAGAGTCCAAGCACCCGCTCTGAAGTAGGTCTGAGGCACAGGCCAGTCTAAAACTCACACATGGGCAACATAATGTGTCTCCTCTCCCCCCCGCTGTCTCCCCCTCTCTCCCTCCCACTCATCTCCTACCACTGTATACTTAGGCGTTTCAATTAATCTTATCAGAATTATACATATTTATACATGAGGGGAAAATGCTAACTGCTCTGTTATCAAAGAAGCGTGACAGGAGGCCCTCTGTCTCAGAGGCCTAAATGTGGCAGATTAATATGGAAATACAGGCCTCCGACAAAGCACATACAAGCTCAACGGCAGCCTCTCTCCTCTTTGGAGTTTGCAGCGATAATAAGCTTTACCCTCAGGATGGCGTTAGGCCTTGCCCAGTCCTTAAGGAATCATTCATTTACCCAGGTAATGGCATTCGCTCAATCAGATTTGTTCATTTGAAAAAGTGAGGGGGAGAGATATGGGGCTGGTGACGTGCTGTGCATCGGCAATGAAGCCGAAGAACAGGAGCCCCAGCCAACAGACAGACAGCAAGCAGCTCACAGGCTCAGTTCCACCGTCCGAGGGCCTACAGGAACAGACAGAGGAAGAGACAGACACGGAGAGAAAGACCAATCCCTCTGTCTGAGAGATTCTCCTGTTACAACAGGGATCAGTGGGGAGAATCCACAGCTCCGGCGAATCCTCCTAAACTACGTCCACTAAAATGTTCTGTGAATATGTTGTGAGGGAAATGAGAAAGAGGTGCTTTGGCAAATCTTTCTGTTTTTTTGTGTTTGAAGCTTATAACTAGGTGAAACACAAAAACTTATTCTGGCTCAGTGTGTAATTTCAGTCAAGCTGTTTTTGCGAAAGAAGCTGCCTTTACGCATAGCGTTTAGGTTCTGACCCGTATTACAACCTGTGAGAAAAGCCCAGGAAAAGCCAGACCTACCCGGCGTTTTCTCTGTGTAATGTAAACCCTGAGAGATGACTGTGCAAATGGCAACCACGGTAATGATCTAAAGCCGCAACAAGCTTTTCTTCACCTGTGCCTAAGGTGGCTTTGAAGTTGGGCTGTTAGTGGGAAAATATTACAGCCAACAGTCAATTCATAAACAAAACTAAGTTAAAGGTGCACAATGCAAAATCGCAGAGGGTAAATTGAAGTATTGAATAAAAAAAAATGCTGGGTGGACACAGCAAGTATCTAATGAAATCTCCCAAATCTGGCTAAAAGTTGATATGCTCACTAGAATTGGACCTCAGACAGAGCTGGCTGTCATGGATCACCCCGGCAACATCAACAGGTACAGGTGGACAGATGAAGAAATCAAGACATTCCTTCTTCTCATATATGAAAAGAACGAAATTGGAGAGGAGGGAGGTGTTATGGAAATGCGCCTTCATTCATTCTTTCAGCATTTTAGTATGAGCTTAAAATTAATTGGTAAGTTTTGTGGAAAAGCAGCTTCTGATAGATTGTGTGCTTGTTACACATTTTTTGTGAGTTGAGTCGAAAGCGTTCTCACTTCAATCAACCCTCTTCAATTTTGCATGGGGCCACCCTTAACCGAGATTTGTTTAGCTAGCAAAATTAGAAATATTAATGGGAACCTCTTGAATCTGACAGACATACAAATGATCCAGTTTTAAAGCCATGCTGCAGAATAATCATCCACGAGATAAAGTTTATTGCTGCATGAGACCCAGTGGCTCCCATGGATCCCCCTCCTGCAGAGTGCAGAGATCACTCCAGGTAAAAGGTGGATAAAGAATGCTTGTGGAAACTGATCATGATTAATTCTATCTTGGCACTACTACAGCATTTTTAGTCGGGTCAGCTGTGTAAAGATGGCTCGATACTACAGGTATTCATCGCGTAGTAGAAAAAATAAAACTTGTCTGTATATATTATTAACGTTAAATGCAATAAATTATTATTGAGTTATTGCACTAAAAACTACTCAACTGTATCCCTATAAATCATAAACGAAATTCAGGGGTAAGACCAGCGTATACCACTGTAATAGGCATTCCAGCTTCTAAAGGCACAAATTCTGTGCTGCTGGATGTATTCTTGTCAATAGGGTTGGGAAGAATGAAATATTTCTGTCTTGGTGAACCAGTGTAGCAGTAATAGCTGGGCTCTAGCCCCCCCTCCTTCCCTCCCTCCCCTTCTCACTCTGCCCTATTCCCCACGACGCCCTGGGTTTGATTAATACCATACATGCTGTTTTTCTCTCCAGCAAGCTCAACTGGCGGTGGAGCAAGGAGAGGAGAGGAGAGCCGGGGAAAGGAGGAGGGAGGTGAGCAGAGAAGAAAAGAGGGGAGGAGAGGGGAGGTGGAGGTACTGAGGGTAAAGCTTCGGAGAGGCCGGGCTGAGGTGTCTTTGAAGATCGGAGGGTGAGCTGGTTGGGGCCTGGTGTGGCACAGGAGGGAGACAACGCCTGCTGTTCTCAATTACCAATCAGACCCTTCAGCCATCACAGCTTTTACCCCACTGTGTCAACAAACGCACTCATACCAAGCACTCATCCACACAAGTGTGTACGCACGCATTCACTTACACACAAACGTACAACATTAAGGTGTACATGATGCATAAATACACCCCTGAGCACTCTCCCATGTATCCCACACACACATACACACCTCTCCGAACACACTCACACATGGCGGACGTGTTACCTGCAAAGTATAATAACTATAACTTTCTAGTAACCCTGTTGCTCCATCTAGGGATAATAATAACAGCGAGAGAGGTGTGAGAGGACATCAATAACGCACCAATCCTCCTCATTACTGCGTGTGTCAATCACAGGTAACACATGGGTCATGTGTGATCACACATACACACTGAGACGCACACATGCACGCACTCAAAACGCACGTGCACACACGCATACATACATGCCCTCACGCATGCACATCTGGAGCTGTCGAAACTGTGCAGAGGTGTTTCTATGTGTAATGTAATTACACTTCAAGCGAAGGTGCTCTATTAGATGGCACCTCATCTCGGCACTGTCTGGGTGTGTGAGCAGAGAAGCGCTGGTGCTGCGATGGGGGCTCCTATCGGGACGCATCACGTGCAATTGATGACTCGCAGATAAGCCGCTCCCTTCAGCCCTGCCACAGAACGCATCAGGAAGTGGGGCGTTCTCTAAAACTACTTTAAATGTAAATCTGCCACGGCCTCGGGATTGAGATTCATCGTCTGCTCCGCACCGACACCCTCTCCAAACTCCCCTGCTAGTGTTCCCATGCTGAGCCACTGCTCGCAGCTTCACCCAGGGTGCGTCTCTCTTGTCGGTGCGGCCTCAGCAGCAGGTCACCGCGATGCCTGCGAGGCCGTCACCAGACGCCAAAGCCTGCTCACCTACTGCTAGGTATACGTGGTAATTAACAAAGGAAAGGGCACCCTGGTGGTTCAGTCAGCTGGAAAATGTGGAATGTGACGTCCTCTGTCAAAATCAGGTCTGATATCTTTGTCACATGTCATCCACCTCTTTCCAATCCATCTTTCTTGTCTCATTCTATTGTAGACTGTCAGGTAAAATAAAAATGCCATGAAAATAATCTTAAAGGAGAATTTCAGTCTTTTTCAACCTATGCAATATTAAAACGCTGATAACCATCATTTATAACCGCACAAAGCACAAAGTCACCACTACCTATAGTGACAAGAGAGCTGCAGCATGTCGTAGCCTTCAACACAGTCCAACTGGACTATGTTGGCTAGAGGCTAGTCTCATTTTCGGTTTCAAAGACTTTGTTTTTTTTTTGGAAAATGGAAAACACGTCTTGAAATTGTCCTTCTAAACAGTGGTTGCAAATGTTGCTTTCTATCAAGTTTTATTTGGTATTCATGATAATGCGCTGCCTTGTATATCAACACCGTTCCGCTGCTATAGTTGGTTAAGGATGTATTCACTTGAATTCGGACCTAAAAAAATTCAGTCTTGTAAATTTTGACATTGTGCGTGGTTGAAATATAAGGTAACATTTGATCATAAAAGCTAAATAAAACTTGATAGAAAACACAGTTTGCAAACACTTTCTTGGTTGGACAATTGCAAGATATATTAGACTTTGCTGTGAGGTTACAGTTTGAAAATTTTCAATTGTTGGATTGGTCATTAGAGTGGTCATCACTAAAGCTAGCGGTGAAGTTGTAGTTACAAATGATTTGTATCGATATTTTAATATGGCCTGGACAGACAACTTCTACACCTGTTCTTTAAAAACCAAGAGAGAAATACACAGAACAAAAGGTGACAGTGGTTAATTTATAATATATTGTGGTGTTTTATGAAGGAAAGTTTGCCAAACATGATATCATGTTATGATCACCACCGAAGCACTGCCAGATGGAACATAGTGGTTGTTTACCCGATTTGTTCATCCAGCTACAACAGCTACGATGAAAGGTAGGCTGGGCCCCTGCAGTTGTAATTCAGGACAGGGAGACAGAGCGTGTGGCTCCCTTCCTTCTCTCTATCTATACTGCCAGTGATTGCCACAGAACTCGGGCCCCGGCCCACTGCCTTCGAGCACAAAACAGATGTTCGCCCCACACTTATCTCAATGGAAAAATCACAGACAATTTACAAAGAATATAAATTACGGGTGTAGCTACACATCAGTGTCTCTGTCCCTATAAGACCTTGTACAGAGGATAAGAGTGGATTGGTGTGGGAGGGTGGAGGGACGATGGAAGGAGGACGGGGGTAGTGGAGAAGGCGGGGTGGGTTATGTCCGTTGCTCTTATCTGGTCCACAGCAGCCCTGCAGAGTGAGAAGGAGGCTGGTGACTGGCAATGATGCTGTGCTGATAGGACTAAGCCGGTTTCATGCACATTTCAGCGAAGCTGCCATCACGAGCCGGACTTAAAGCTCTCATGTCCCGCTGGTGGATGAGGTTGAGCCATTATTTACAAACAGCCATATCTTACACTGGTTTCATGTGAGAGTCCATTTTCTGTGTCAACACATATACATATAGCAATAAAGTATAATGTGCAGCTCTGATGAAAAGCTGCACATAAGAGTGACTCAGACTAGTCGCAGAGTTTGAATTGTAAGGTTCTGGCAGTGAATACATTTCTCACCCACTCTTGAAATGCATACTGTCTATAGTATGGTGTGCGTGTATGTGTGTGCGTGTGTGTGTGTGTCTATATATGTGTGTGTGTGGTGTGTGTGTGTGTGTGTGTATGCATGCCACCTACAGTATAGTATGCATAGCCAAGTTGAAATGCTGATGACTTTCAGCTGCCTGCTCAAAAGACTTCCACATCATATTTGTGGTAAATGCTATTTTCAGTCTTTAGTCTGTATGCATATGTTTACTTGGAAATATGCGACTACAGAGTCGATGATTCATACCTCACATCCTCTCAGCTAATCTTCACAAATCATCCGTGATGTGTCTCAGTGCGTTGTAAATAAAGGTGCCGTCAGAATGAAGCCCCTCTAGCCCGGCTCCTGCTGACTGCTACACGCTGCGCGTCGTGCATGTGTAGACTTAAGTCCTGTAGCACTGCCTTATTATGACATTCTGTAAAGAGGATGCTTTTGTACTTTCAATAATGCATGGGCAGCAGGGAATCATATGCAGCCTTATTTTATGTCTCGGGGTACAGATACAGTTTTAGCAACAAGCATGCTCCCACGGAAAGAAAAATACTAATGCAATTAAATCTAAGCTGAACAAGACTGCACAAGGAAAAGGTCAGGCTTGCGTTATTAGCAACAACAGCCCTGTGTTTCCAAAAAATGAAAACTAGGAGAGCCCAGACACCAAGTTAAAGGTATAGACATGTCTCTCGAAGAGCCCAAATCAGTGCAGAGTAGAGGATAAAAGATTTTTTACATCTCTCCACTGATTTCTTATTCGATATAAGCTCAACAAGTAATTTTTAAAGGATTTGTGCCACTGATACCCCTTAAAATAAAACTATAAAAGCCAATATGGAAATAGAAGGCAAGAATTGATGTACAAAGCAAGAATTGATGAGAGGAAGAAAAGCAGCCAGCATAACATCAAAATAAAATTTAGAAAGCTGGGGCAAAAATGGTGAACCTGTCTGCTGAGGAGAAGGAGAATCTAAAGAAGACACTGTACCTAACTTTAGTTGATCTAACAAGCACAGCAGCTTGCCAGCAACTTCTTATTAATACCCTAAATATTCCAACAAATTTCTCTTTCTAGTCAGCTTGTACTTGTGCCATTTCAGTTTTCTATCAATATACAAATCCCATTTTTCTACAGCAATAGAACCGGACTGCCCTCAACCTGCTTGAAAAACACGCTCGGCTATGAAAGCGGAACAGGCCGGGTTGTGGAAATCCACATGGGGCTGACAAAAGAACTTTGGAGTCCACCAAAGGTGACAGTATTGACAAAAGGGCCAGTTGTCCATCTCTCCAGAGACCAGGACAGAGATGGGGGGGGCAAGGACAGGCTGTCCTGCCCGTCATGCCTTGTGCCAGACCAGGCTTATAGATCACCTGGGTATGGCCCTCCCCGTCTCTCCTCTAGAGCAGTCAGTGCCACCACAGTGCCACTGACCTTCCCCCATCGATCCCCCTATGACAGAGCACAGCTAAGGCCAGCTATCGAGCCACTTATGATTAATTCACAAATCCTGTCTGCCCGCAGAAAAAAAAGTCAGAAAAGAACAAAGCACAAACGGAAGGAACAATGGGAAAGAGTGAAGGATAAAGAAACAGAGAGCCAGAGAGGTCAGAAAACTCTACTTTTTAAAGTGAGACAGAACTACAGAGTTGGCACTGCTGCTTTACAAGCTGACCAAGCTATAAAGCACATCTCAGAGTCCCCTCTGTCACACAAACTCTAGCACAGGAACAGAGAGAGGGAGAGGGAGAGACAGCAGGAGAGAAGAGGGACTGATAAAAAGAGAAAGATAGAAAGACAGAAAAAGAGAAAAACAGAGAATGAAAAGGAAAAAAAAGAGCTATCCTTCCTTTCCCTTCTCCTTTCCCTTGGTCTTATTTCAGTCATGAGGATGGACCAGTGAGGGCAAGAGGTTGAAATTGAGCTGTAACTCTATCTGTGTGCTGGAGCGAATCAGAAAGTCTATCCCACCTTTCACCTGGGGAATCACAGCTCTCTCCACACCCTGTCTGGTCACCATACCAACCACAGCCAGGCATCATGGGATTAATTGGAGCCCAGGGCTCAGTGGTGGCTCAGACACAGATAGAGAGCGCAAGGGAGAAGGGTGGACATCAGCCATGGTCAAGTGATGGTGGCCAAACAGCAATTTGGTGCGGATCAAATCGAATTTCAAACATTGCTTGCAATGCAGAGCTGATACGGTCTAGCAGCAACACTAAACATACAGCAAACCAAGACACCTCCGCTGTAACACTGGGATTCCAGGATTAAGTCCATGGTATGGCACATGCTTTCTCCAATAATTCTGTGATCTGTGTGAGGTTCACGGATTCACACAAACACTGAGACACGGTGTACACCTCAAACCAGAATGTTGAATATCCGGTGCAGCTGGCAGCCTGCAGTGTCAATGCAAGAGAGGAGGAAAGAATTAAAGGGTAACGACCGTCTAGTAAAAGCAGAATCATATTTCCCAGCAGTCACTGGCCAGGAAAACAACAACAACAACAACAACAACCCACTAAACAAATACTGTATCATGTAAACGATATGATGTTTACTCACAGTTCAGGTGATGATTCGATTCAGTGAATCTCGGGGCAACTGATGCAAATGCGTAGCAGGCTCAAATGGATCAAATCGAATGCATATATGTTCTCAAAAACACAAAACTATAAATGTACAGTGTCTCTAGCCAGCTCCAATCCATACTAAACCAAACAAAAACAACACACTGTAGGAAAGCCAGGCTCATGTGAAAAACCAGCTGTCAGACTCCTAACCCCAACCTTAACCTCCTCTCTTAACCAAAATGTTTGAAGGAAAGTGTTGCCTTATGTATGACAGGAGTCTTCTTCTTCTTCTGGTGTTTTTGGCAGTTGGCAAACAGCTTTTAGGTGCATTACTGCCACACTCTGAACTCGACTGTGGGTCACAATGGCTTTTCCAACCTAGTAGTTTTAAATCATAACTAGAATTTCTCTGTGAGATGTTCTTCAGATCCAGTCTTACCATGTTTCTTTCTAGGTGAGCGATTAGCACTTGTCATTTTTTGTCTATATTTAGGACAATCTAAAAAACATTTTCTACTGTGTCTTGATGGCTACAGTGATAACATATATGAGCTGGAATCCATACAAAACTGATATCAGTTCCTGATTTTTGTAGATTGTTCTGTTCCACACAAGTGATATGTACCGGCCGTCTTGAATTTTAGAGGTATACGGCAAGAGGTGAGTGCCAAAAAGGGAAAAACTAAAAAAAGCTTGCAACCAAAAACCCAAGCTACACCGCAGCACAGTAAGGGAATATATCTAATTGATCTAACACTTGGCAAGTCACTCAATATTCAATAACAAAATACAAAATTTATGTCCTTTGCATCTACGGCTGCACTAATTTTGTGCTCAACAGAGGCAAGGTCAACAATTTCCAAAAAATTTTACATTTCACACATTTTGCACATTTGCACATTTCACACCACAGAAACCAACCTTTGAAAGTGCTCGGTCCAGTTACCAGGAAAAAAAAAAAGAATGTTTCAAACAAACATTTCACGTTTCTACAAAGCAAGGATATGTTGCAATGTCAGTTTCATGACATGATATAAAGCCAGCAGAATGTTAGCAGGTAGGAGGTGGATGGCGCAATCAACAGGGCTTTGCTTCAGGCAGAAGTTTGAGTCCTGTTTCAAGCAAGAGCTGTGTTCAGATTTAGATAATGTTAACAACCTAATTCTAGTGAACATTAGCTAATATTTTGTAACATTAACAGTGACCTTTTCCTAACCCTAACCATGACTTTTCCCTAAATGTAAGCATGACCTGACCAAAGTCAGGTGAAATGTTGATATGCAACGTATTTGTTGGTTTGCAAAAATGTAAATTGGCGGCATTTTACTCTGGCAACTGGGACAAAGTGCTAGAACCAAGCAAAGCTCTTGTCATTGTAGCATGAATACTGAATACTGGATAGTAGGGTGAAAGGGAACAAAACAGAGAGTGAGGGATGAGACAGGGAGGGTGTGTGTGTGTGTGTGTGTGTAGTGTATGATGGTGGATAGTCCCACAGGCCCTGACACTCTATCAGTCTATCACACTCTATTTCTCTGGGTGTGTTTGTGTATACTGACCCCTGACCTTGGCCCCTGGCTGGTGTCTGAGATCACTCCACTCCCTCTTTGATGCGTCAGCTGGGGCCAGGACCTCACACACACACACACAGACACACACACACACACACACAGGCATGACTGAGGCAGGATAAGTCAACTCTGCTTCTCTTGGCTGTACACACCAACACTGATAGGCTTTGCCCCGACAATGAAGATAGACTGTGTTTGTCTGGCTGTGTTTATCTTCCCCCAACCTGCTTCAGACAAACTCCCACAAGCCCTCACATGTGCACACGCACACAAACACATGCACAATGTCGGAGCGCACTCATAACCGTAGTCGGGTAGTGAGGCACACCTCTGATCACGGCCCCCTCTGCCTTCTAATTTTCCAAGTTCAGCGGCCCATCGAGCTCCCACACACTAAATCACATCTACACTCTCCTCCACATATGATATACACAAATTCTCTCCTTATCTCGCTCTCTCTTTCTCTCCCTCTGTCTCTCTCTCTCTCACACACACATACACACACACACACACACACAAGGGCAAATACATAAGCTCATTTAAACTTGTTTCTGTACCGATGATCTAGTGTCAGAGTCTTACATACACAAACACACACACACACACACACACACACACACACACACACATGTACATGGCTGGCATTATAGCAGGCATAGCATAATAAATCCCACACAGCTTGGGGTGGACTAAACACAGATGCAATGCAATGAGCATCTAGCCATGCCTTCCAGAGAAGGAAGAGGTGTAACCCATTCCATAACCATAAAATGTTTATCCTCAGTCTGGCACAGAGCATGACTTTTACACACTTCCTGCAGCAGCATTTCCAAACTACAGCAGTGAGCAGGGCCTGTCACACCGGCCTAGCTGATTGACTATTTCCCCCATATTTGACACGCCAGTGAGTCTGCTCATCAGTCACCTCAGCAAGCAGGCAGTGAGAAGGGAGGGGAGTCGACGCAACAGCCACAGCATGGCAAAGAGCTTTACTTCTGGCTGCATGCCGCATATAGGGCCTGGCAAAGAGAGACACGCTCCCAAATGAAATCTATGTTTTATTCATCAGCGTGGTACATATACAGAACTTTACCATACATCAGTCGCTCATATTCCTTTCAAACTTCATATTCAGCTGAATTTGCTTTGAACAAATGAGAGGCGGGCGGTGGGTGGTGGGGGCTGAGGGAGATCCATTATTGTCACTGGGAGACCACGTCGGGCGTATAAGGAACGCTACACAAAATGAAGACGTGGCACATGTCGCTGTTTCAGATCTGAGTCTGAGGCGTTACTCCCTCATGTGTTTGCAAGCGTCGCCTAACAGAGCCTTTTGGATGCAGGGAGAGCTCAGCTGGAGCCCATGACGCACTGACACTATAGGGAAATATATATGTACATTACTGAATGCTTTTTCCTCTGTGACTTAAATCTGTGGGTTTCTCACAAAAATAGGTCAGCCCTCATAAAACACAGGGTTGAAAGAGGCAGCGGGTTTCTCATGTTCAACGGGATTCACCCCCAAGGTTTGCTGCCCCAGCAGGGCCTGCTGAGGCGCCACTGTCTTGCCCAGCAACATACATGCAGGGCAATAAGACACTGATCTGGCCAACAGTGGCATTGTGATGGACTACCTCTGGATGCAATCATGTGAATTTACATCATCCCTTGACATTTAGCCTCACACTCCACACACTATCAGTGTGGGGTGTCTGTGTGGGGTTTTTGAGTGTTCTGTGTGCATGCTCTTGCTTGTGTGTGTGTGTGTGTGTGTGTGTGTGTGTGTGTGAGAGAGAGAGAGAGAGAGAGAGTGCTGTGGAATTAAATATCTTTGCCTGACATTTAGCCTCGCAGTCCACATGGTGCTCCGCAGGAAGAGGCAACGTGGGAATGCCAATCTTGAATCCTGCAACTTATTATTCGGTTGTGTTTGTGTGTGTGCATGCGTGTGCATGCGCGTGTGTGTTTGTGCAACCGTGTCAGAACTAGAATACACAGTTATTAAGGGGGGGAGGCCTGCCACTCATGTGTCTCCAGAGGGTGAGGAGACCAGACTAGATATGGGAAGGAAGGAGAGGGAAAAGGCAGACTGAGGGTGAAAGAGAGAGAAGCACAACTAATGAAGGAGAGGAAGGGAGTGGTGAAAGTGTCAAGGCACCCATTGTATTGCTGGGCAGGAGCAGTAAAGACAAGCTAGTGGCCTCTGCAACTTTAAGATTGCCATTAAACTCTCGTCTCACTCGTGTTTATGGTTGGCTTTGTGTGTCAGAGGAGAAGGGGATCGTAAAGCAGGGCTTTGTCTGTCTGCCATCGATTTATTCCCTTCGTTAGGGTGATGACACCGCCTGCTTATGATGTCCTCACACAGACTGTAATTACAGAGCACTTCTGTCTTTATTGATGTCACTTTGTTAGTTTAATTACGCTATATTGGGTTTTAGAGTCGCGGCAAGAGCAAAGCTATGATGTAGGGCAAAAATCATCAATGGAACATCCTCTTCTGAAGATGTCGGGGGCAGAGAGTTTGGAGATAATTATTTCATAGACAGTCGTCTAAAATAGACCTCGTGCATCTCGAAATCTACAAAGGCAAAGGGAAGGTAATCTGAAATTTAATGACTATTCTGTCTGTGTTATGGCCAAAGTCAGAGGGGGGAGGCTGTGAATGTGATGAGGGCCTTAATGGAAATGAAACACCTGGGTTCAACCTTGAGAGTGACTGTTTACACACCCAGTCCCCAGGTGCCGGGGTTGACTCAGAGTTGCACAGTATGAGAACCATTACTGTGTGTGTTGTGCCTGTGTGAGCCTGTGTGAGCCTGTGTGTGTATATATATGACGGGATGAGCTGGGACCCAAGGGGGGAGCGGTGCCAAGTGAAGGTGACCCCTGCAGGGAGCAGGAGGAGGAGGGAGAGGCCACCTGCTTGCTGGAGGTGGCGAAATGAGGGTGACAGCCATCCACCTGTCCGAGAATACACTCACTCCAGACCCCATCTGCCCACCCCCCTTCGGGACATCTCCTCCCCATGGGACCTGGTGACCCTCACTGTCTTCACCTCCTGTCCACCGTTCCTCTGGCCAGCTGAAACTGCCACCGCTCGCCTGGGACCAGAGGCCATTTCGGGGCACTGTAATACAGTATGGTACATAGGGGAGGTTTGCAGCAGAAGTTGGCAGTTTTACTCTGTTTCTCCTTTTTCTTGTTTCAAAGTGATACAGGACCCCGGCCCTCTGTGTCAGGGTATGCCATAAGTCTCCTGGCATGGCTGAGGTATCACAGGTGGCCGACGGGAAAGGCCTTTATTTGCTCCCCCGTTTCGTCCCCTCTGATGTTCTCCAAACTGAAAACTCATCATGGTCTCCTGTAGCACAGATAATCGCCAGCCAACAACAGAGCAATTTGGCAACTCAAACAATGGTCACATACAGTACACTGTCTATTTGTCACTTCTCTCTCTCCCTCTCTCCCTCTGTGCATGCAGCTGTCTGTGTTTCTTGCCACCATAAAGTGGAACACACACAGAATTGTATTCAATTCTCCTGCCAGCTAATCCACCCTGTAGATAGATCTCTGTATTCTGGCCCGTCTGTCTGACTGTGGCCAAGCCCTTCCCTGTGTCTCATGGCTGCAGGCCTACGGTCTGGACCTAGGGCTGTGTTTGCTCTCTGTGGGCTCCAACCACATAGCTGAGTGGGGTCTGTGTGGAAAAGACCCACAATACTTCTGACACTTCCTCTGATCTCACACAGTCCTGCAGGGCTGACAGGCCTAGTGTATTCTACCGCTCTGCAGAGGAAATTCTATTCAGCTACAGCATAGAGGCAAGACAAAGAGAGATGAGAGATACAAGGGGAAGACAGAGAAGAGAGGAAAGACGGAACTAGACACGGAAAAAGATTGAGGGATCAAGACAGAGAAAAGTTAATTAGAAAGAATGGGGGGATGGGCAGAGAAAGACACTTAAGATACAGAGAAATATCAAGGCTTTGCTCCGGCAAAAACTATCCAACTGTGTTTAATAAAAAATACTGACTTGCCAGAAAATAGTGTGCCCACAGTAAGAAGGCAATGCTAATTTAGAGGAACTTGCAAAGGTTTGTAATTAAGGCGAGTTGGGGCCCGGAGTAGCATCTGGGAGCTGGGTGGATTTCTCTCCTCCCAGGCTATCGGAGCTTTCTGTATGTTCTGCATGATTGCCTGTTGATTCGCAGTGTATTGGTGTTAGCCCAGCTGCCTCCCTGGAAAAAGACACGATGATATCTCTACCCATTCATGGCGGACGTCACAGGGAGAAGCTGATTAACTGCTCTGCTGCTCCTCTAGGTGGGTGGGGGTGGATGGGAGGGGGTCTATACTCACAAAGCTGCTCTCAAATGGAAAAAAAAAAAAAAGTTAACCCATGAGAATGGTGTGCCACTTGAGAGGGCCTCCCCAGATAAAGCCAAGACACTGAGATGAGCCAACGAAAACACAGGTGCCAGAGAGCCAAGGTGTCAAAGAATTGACTCTATAAGCTCCACGTATAATGTCCTCGGAGCGGCTTGCTCAGTAAACAGTGGGCAAACAATGAGGGAACTGGGGGGAGAAAACACAAAAACATCCAAAAAAATGGACTTGTGGGGAGGAAGAGGGAAGAAGGGAAAGAGATAGAGAGCAAGGTGAAGTGAGAGGGAGGGATAGAGCAGGTGTGAGAAAAGGCAGGGCAGTTGCATTAGATGAAGCTAGGTTTTCAAATGTTCTCTGGTGGGGCTCCAACAGGTGGCCCATCACCGGACCTAGTGAGCAGGCGGTGAAGCAAGAGGCAGACGTAGGTGGCAGTGGGTGGGGGGGGTGGTGGGGGGGGGGGGGGGTGGGGGGGCTTGAAAGGAGAATAGAACAGGAAAAACAGAACGGCATCTCCCCTCCCCCCCTTCCAGGTTGTGTTTAGATTCCTACACACAGTAAATGCATCAGTGCTGCCACGTCTGGCCATTAGCAAAGGGCAGACCTCATTATCAGACAGAAACACACACCAACACACATGCGCACACACATTCTTGCCTGCAAGCATGTACTTAACATACAAAAAAAAAAAAAAAAACAACAACACAGAAACACACATGCACACCACACACGGCCACCTCAGTATATTACAGCAACTGTTCTTACGTGAAGCGACTCAAAAGCCCCGTCGGACGCCAGCGCATCCCTGGGAATTTCTCTGCCTATCATTGTTATCTAGCCTCGTCTGTGAGATGCTACTTTAGAAGCCAGGCTTTTCTTTATCATTTGTCTGCATGTCATTACACGGCCAAAATGCTCCTTTTCGATCTGTGCCGATGGCCGCTTTAGACAGAAATGAGCTGGTCCCTCTGCCCACACTCTGACTTCATTAGGAAAACTGAAGCGGGCAGAGCATGGGGAATCTGTGCACTGCGACAGATGCTGGTATTGTGTGGAGTTTTTGTTGCAGCTCAATCCATTTATTAGCATACACCTGCAGATCTAAACTTGTGATTGAGTACAGATAAACAAACTGCTCATTAAGCATTTTCTTATTGCGACAAACAAAACTGAATTATTTCCAGCAACAAAAAACAATAGTGCGTGCTTTAGCCAAAGGCATAAGGCAGTATAATAGATGGTAATAGGGCTTACTTTAGGGAGGTAGGGGTTGCACAGAGGGATACAAAAAGATAGGCACACAGACAGGCAGAAAAAAAGGCAGAATGTGTAAATAAAGAGCAGTGGGAGATGGAGAGAAATGGTGGGGGTAGAAAGATGGAGGCTGAGCAAGAGAACACAGAGGGCCGGGGTGGTGCGAGGGTGAGAGCAGGAGGAGGAGGAGGGGAGAGAAGAGGGAAGGTTGATCTCATTACTATTAGACCCTCTCTCTCCCTCCAGGCTCAGGTGACCCCAGCTCGCTAGCCCTCTGCCTCACACACCACTAATCATTTGGTTTTAATCACCAGGATATTCTCCCCCTTGCCCACCCCCCACCGCCCACCCCCTCCCTCCTCCTCACCTCTCCTCCCCTCTCTTGATGCCCTACTGTGCGCCCTAGCCTTTGCCAAGGTCCAGCTAATTTTATTCTAATTGGCCGTAGCCTGGGCTGGGACCGATCTGCCTCATTGTCCCCATCCGTCCGTCCATCCCGTCTTTTTATTCCACTCCCCATCCTCTCCGCTTTCTCCATCTCTTCCCTCTTGCTCCCTTCATAACTTCAACCCTGTGCTTTTCTCGCCATCTCCACACCGCCTCATCTCTCCGCTTCGCCTCCCTTTCTCCTCTCCTCTAATTTTTTTTCTTCTTCTCCCATATGCCTTGGCTCCCTCCCTCTGTCTGTCTTTCATGGCTTTCACTGACATCACAGTTGCGCGAGCCTTTTCCAATTTCTGTTCTCCCTCTCCTGTTGACCTCACATTCCGCCAGACAAAACAAATAGCCTTGATGTTGTCTGCCAACAAAGAGCAGCGTGTGACTGCCTTGATCCACACACAATGGCATGAAAGAAAAATGTGAAGCTGTTCAATTGGGTAAACCTGATGCCTAAAGTCTGATTTTTTCCCTTTATTCATGCGGGAGTGAGAAGACACAGCCTGTGCGCCAAATGACACTGAAAGAAATTAGTGTGCTGTACGGAGAACAGAGTGTGATGAGACACCCGCTGGCCAAAAACCACAGAATCAGAACGAAAGAGACAGTCTCGGGGACTAGCTGTCTTTCTAATAGGCATGTGCAAGCACAATGGACATTGTTCAGAAATAGTGCAGATAGGATAACCGTGCTGAGGTTTTAATGTTTTAACTTCCAATGGCGTACCAATGACAAGTGACAGTATGTTGGACTACAGAGCTGTAGTAGGACAATGGACTTAAATGTGCCATGTGGACAAGGATACTATTCTGTGTGTCAGTATGTCAGCAATGCATTATAGGCAAAATAAATGCACTCAAAGCACATCCTAATTTTGCCAAGTCTCCAGTATTCTCATGTTAACATATTCAGTCCTGCCCCAAAGTGGCTTTGGCCCCATCCCTGACATGTGACAGTTACAACTTTTTCAGTGATCCAGAAGATTATGATATTCAGTACGGATTAAACAATTGTTTTATCATATGTTGAGGCTATGTTCCTGTTTGTGGCGACTTTCCCTAGACTAATTGTTAAATTATTTAAAGTACAATATCAATACTGAGGTCTTGTTCGCCTCTTCTGAGTGGCCTGGTGTGTGCAAGGTTGTGTATGGTATGTCACGTATCTATACTAGGTAAATATGGTTTCCTATATATATACTTATCTGTGGGACACCACCACAATATCAGCACAGCTGCAACAAAATGCAAAGTTGGTCAGCGTATAGAAACATATCTAAACCAATCTCTCATGCTGTGGATAGAGGTATCCATCTCGCCATGTCTGTCATTTTTCAGTGCACACACGAATCGAGAGTGGCATTCCAAGCAAGCCGAGCCTCCAGCGGTGGAGCCAAAAGTGAAACTTAAAATTCTAGAGTTTGCTCCAAGCTTTTTCTGTGTTTGTAAACAGCAACTTTTACTTAATTTAATATGAGGGCAGTTTAAAGACCTTGATCCCACTGGACACAGGTACTCCACCCCGCTGCCCTCTCCTCCACCCCTATTTTAGACCCCAAACATACTATAGATTTTATTTCCCCAAATGGCCTACCCAGCCCCAAATCTAATTGAATCTCTGAACATTAAACCAATCACTAAAACACCCCTCACCCACCAATAAAACCCCCAAAAGGCTTTTTGTTCATTTTTAGGAAAGGCAATATAAGCCGAGGATGATACAAAAAACTCAGGACACAACAGGTGGCAATGAGCTACCCAGCTAGCATAGCAAGTTCTAATAATCACTGGTGCAAATAAAAATAACCAAACTAATTAAACTTCATGTGCATGAAAATGTTAATCAGTAAGCTAATCCATACAAAGTTAATGAGCCTCCCAGGGTTAGGGTTTGCTTCATTCATGTGGAAATACAAAAGAAACCAAAAATAAAATAAACAAACAAAAATATATAACATATACAACAATAATAACATACAATTCTGGTGGCTGCTTAAGTTAACAAGTTAACAAGTACAAAAACTGTACAAAGTGGAACAGGTTTTGACTAAATGCCCTTACCATGACACAAGAGAAAGGGTACCATGTTTTCCCTCACCCCACAGAAGGATGCTGATTGGCTGAAGGGACTTGTTGCATTTCAGGGATGATAGGGCCAAAGTTATTAGAGGCAACACAGAATATACTGACCGGAGGATACTGTGGAATTGGCAAAATCAGCATGTCTCACCTAGGGCAACATAGTATGAAACTTACATTGTATAGGGTAGGAGAACATAACTGACTGTTTACTGTGCCAAATGGTAATGAGGGGGTTCACAGCCATATGCTGATATAGCCTACTAATAGGTCGGTTGATTGTGCAAGCGGGCAAATAAAATGTTTTATTCGTTATTAGCTTTATTATTGTGGATTTGGTCTGGTGTGTTTTGCATGTGTATTGCTCTGACAATTGGATTTCCCTCTAAGATAAATGGCCATGAGGTGTAATATAACCACAATGTCTCTGACTGTAAGCTGCTCTATCCATCAGAGACACAGGAAAAGGCGAGGGAAAAGAAAAGGGAAGCAGGGAGGGGAGGAAAAAGTGGCACATGACTGTCTGGGGGTTGATTACGGTCACGTTCATTTAGCTCTTCTCTCCAAAGGTCTTGTCACTAGTGCTAAAGCATTTTCAAGCCATGAATTCCAAATAAGCTTCTTCTTATTAGGTATCCACAGATGAAATATTCATAGCTGCTAGCTAATTGGCATGTTAACAATGCTCTCTATGTCGAATCCAAATCTCACTGTGCTGGTCATCATGGGTAACTTTACCTGTCCCTGCAAGCAAAGAAGGAGAGAGGCAGATGGAAATCCTGCATTACAATCACACGCTACAAATCCTCTACTTTTCTTTTCTCCTCCGGATCAACAGCTCCAATAAATTTTCATTACACCTGTGTGAAGCGCTTCAAATAGAGCCACAGAAGCAGAAACTAATTACTTTCTAATTTATTGACTAATGGCCACAGCCCTGGGAGACAGCTGCAATTGTTCTAACAGTCCTGCTGCTCTGACTGCACTCAGGTCCACTTTAGATTCATAACCAAAATAATTTATCATTACAAGCACATTAAATTGAACCGTATAGACCATAACGGTGGTAATTTATATCATTTTGTTGTTGGGATGCCTTTCCCTCCCCTGTCTTGAAAGCATGCTATCTTTGGGATGGGATTCTTCTCGAGCCCGTCGTCATGCGTGGCATGTTCACTTTGTTCTTCAAGGGACTCTTTGTTTTGTGCCTCGTTCACCGTTTGTTGGAAAACAGAGTAAGAATGAGACCAAACAAAACGTGCAGTTTTTTGAATTTAGATAAGCTTTGTATAGAAAACAAATCAATTATTGAGCAGACTTTTTGGTGTCACAGATCATGAACATAAAAGAGAGCGAAAAGAAAATACCCACACACTGGAACAATGCTCCCTTAGTGCTTATTTGTAGCCGCGCTGCATGTTTACGCTTGATAAAGACCAACACAGGTCGAAATGCTATTACAAATAAACTCTAAGGAGTATCCTTCCAGTGGGCAGGTATTTTCATTCCTTTCTCTTTTGTGGTACATGATGTAGTAGCTAGCAAATGGACAACTTTTCTTTTTAATGAGTATGACAGATGATGAGCCGAGGACTGTTGTCATGATCTAAAAAATGTTCCAGGATAATACACAGGGCATGATCAATGAAATGAACACTGGGTAAGGAGACTCAGTCTAAGGTGTGCGGGGTGTATTCTCCTGCCGTGATTCAGGTTAAAGCATCCGGCAGACAGCCTAATTACTACAAATATAATGATTTTGAGCGATCGCCTTTACGCCATAATGCATTTCTTTCTTGATGGGAACAGTGCCTTCCAGGATGTCAATGCCCCAATCAACAAGGCACAAATGGTCACCCAGTGGTTTGAACAGCATGATAACGACATTAGCCATGTGTCAAGCCTTCCTTAATCACTACAGAGGATCCCATTTGTGCATTTATGGGATATTCTGAAACAAAGTATGAGATGGCATTTTCCACTGCCGTCATAAAGATGGAAAATCCAGATGATCACTCAAAGCAATTATGTAAGCAGTGGTTAGCATTGACCTTGCCCTCTAGGAGGTGAGTGGGCTCAAACAATGCCTGCAACAGCACCTTCTGCCAAGATCATAATAGAATAGAATAGAATAGAATGGAATAGAATAGAAATGTTGTGACAAAACAAAATAAAACAGAAAATAAATGTTTTGGTCAACCCATGGAAATTTCCTTCCATTGGATCCACAGTGACACACTTAAGGGATAGGTCTGATATAATGTCTGGCATCATTTACAATTAACGTCAACAAATGTTTTTGTATAGAGAAACATCCAATTTTACAGCATCTCCTCAATGGGTTTAAACACAGTCCAAGCATTAAAAATATATTCTACAATAAATAAATAAATAAAAATGGGTGCATGGCTTTATCAGGCTATAATGACTTATTTTCTACTGCTGCAAATCCATTCTCCTGAATACATTTGCACTAGAAGTTGTGCTTTTTTTTTTTTTTTTTTTTTTTCAAGGATTGAGTGATTCCAAGTGTGACTATACATTCTGAAGGCTGACATATCATGGTTTTTGGAGCCTTAAATGACTGCCTCACTGGACTGTGCTGAAGCCCTGCGAAAAGATGCAGCAAAGTGCTAATTTTTCAGTCCTTAAGTGATCAGTGGAGTTTTGCTCTGCGCGATTCCAAATGACGCCAGATGTTTTAATGAGGTCTGGATTAAAAAAGTGACATTAAAAACAAAGATGTGATTCATTCATAATCAAACACCACGGCACACAGAGACGACGTAACAGTTTCCAGCATCTTCAAGCAAGTATTTTTGCATTAGTTTGTTTACATTAGTTAGTGCTACTTATCATGTAAAACACAAGATATCCTTGACAAGCCTCAAGGGTTGGGCCAGATTTCAGCAGCAACACTGTCAAATCTACGGGCGGGATTCCAACCTCCCACAGCAACAAAAGCTGATCCGGCCATGTTGATAGTGCAGCATTGTATTGTGTTGTGTTACTAGGAGGCTTAGCTGACGGTGGTGCGGCCCTGAGGGAGGGTCTGAACAGTAGCAGTCTCTCCCTGTGGGAGACAACCTCCATTCACACCTCCCTCTGCACTGACATTCCAACTGTTCACAAACACGCCCACGCACACACACACCCACAACCACCCACACACACACACACACACATAAAGACACATAACAAAATTTACACATCTGTCGGTCTTTCAACCTTGAGAAGCCCCACACGCCTCACAATTGCAAATGCCCCTTATAAAATGCCACCACACACTGGAGTCTGCCGTCTTTTACCACCATGAGCGGTTGACCTTCAACCCCCAAGTTTCTTTGAGTTTCCTCTTCTCACGGACTAGTTACCACCGTTACAACTTTAAAGTCAACCGCAAGGTTTATTAAATAGAGCTTTAGACGATTTGGCCTGGCTGTAAAGCCTAACGGTCATGGCTGACAATCAATCACAGCTTCTGAAAACACAGCAACACATGCAGCCGGCTCACACAAGGTTAAGTATCCGTAGCAGCGATATAAAAGTGAACGGGAAATGAGACTAATAAATACAAGACCTAAAGTTTCTAATGTGGCTGGGCATGGAGCCAGGTAGCCTTTATTCTATTCTTATTTGATCACCAATCACACACGTAAACAAAGACACACACACACACACACACACACACACACACAAACATCACAAACAATCTCTCTCTCTCTCTCTCCCACACTCCTGCCCTCCCTCCCTCCCTCTTTCTCTCTCTCTCTGTCCTCTTCAGAGATTCCAGCTTTCACAGGCTGATCAATAGAATCAAGCAAGCCACAAATACAGAGGGGAGAGTGGGGTGGGGTAGGGTGTTGGTGTGGAGGGTCCCCTGGGAGAGACAATAAGGACATTGAGAATAAAACAGAGACCCGAGATGCACAAACACACACACACACACACACACACACACACACACACATATATATGTACACACACACACACACACACACACACACACACACATACACAGCCCGTCCTATATTCCCTAGCCAAGCAGTGACGTCAGCCTCCTGTTTAAGACACAGTGCACCTAATGGAGCATGGCCAAGGCACTATGTGTGTGTGTGTGTGTGTGTGTGTGTGTGTGTGTGTGTGTGTGTGTGTGTGTGTGGAATAGTGTTGGACTGAGCGAGCTAGAGCAGAGGCAAGCGAAGGACACACCAACACAATGTAACACACACAAAAGTCAGGCCCAATAGCCTCTAAATCAAAAGCAATCTCTCTGCCTCTGGCAACTCATACAGGGACAGATGCTCTCACATACGCATGTACATGCACACACAGGCGCAGACACACACACAGACACACTCAGACACACACCAAATTGACACAAATCCATTCTCCAATATGTTGCAATACTATTAGGTTACTTTAAAGCCGTGGAAAGAAATGTGGGAAGATATGAATGACATCCCAACAGTACATAAACTCCAAACCTGAACAGAATGTGTCAGCAGTGGGAGTATAAAATCTCTGAATGAGAGTTTTTTTTGGCATAGAAGACACAGAGAGAAATCAATTGTGGGGGCCAAGTATGGTGCCAAGGACGCACAGAAGGGCATAGCTCTGTTGATCTGTTCATATCAATTTGCTCCCTCCTGCAGATGGAAAATGCCACAGTGCGCAGCGTTGCATCTTTAAGGAATATCGCTCCGATAACGGCGTCATAAAACACATCATTTTACAGTCAAACCATCTCTGTCTTGAATGCACTTGGAAAGGAAGCCATTTTCAAGCAACATAAATTTTAACATGGCGCTACATCTGCCGAGCCACTAGCTTCCACGCTACATGGGACTTGGCGATTTAATTAGGGGACATAGGATTGTGCTGTGTCACATCGCGCAGACCACCAACCCCCCCAACCCTGGCCTCATCCCACCTGGACCTACAGACCTCTCTGGGACAGCACCCACCAGCATTACCTAGTCTAGTCATTGTCTAGACCTCAGACTGACAGTGGCTGAGAAGCTTCTAACGGTTGTATCCATAAAACGTCACGATAAGACACCGCCGTGTGCCACAATAGCATTGCATGTATGTGATAATGCATATGAGAAGTTTATATCAGCTGTAAAATAAAAGAAACCTTTCAATTTCCATTTCATAATGGGATAAATATTAGGTTTTACACCATCTTCCCTTGCATGGTTATGTGGTGATATTAAACATCATGAATATTTTAGATATAGATGTACTGATGGCCTACAATAACATGGTTATTATAACAGGATATTGCTCAACGCAAAATATGCTAATATTGAGGGATCTGTGATTGAGCCACCCATCATGTCTGTATGGATCACAGGAATTCATCCATTTTAAATATACATTTTCTACATGAGTACGTATTGAAAATAACCCATTCAACAGCATGGGCAACTGAACAGAAATATGACAAAATAGCTTGAAAATAAAGTAGAGGTTTAGATGAGGTGCTTTGACAGTCATTAGTCAACTGAGAAGTGAGTTTCCCCAAGTTGAGATAAGTTTTCGAACAATAATGGCTTCCTCCAAAAGTCATAAAGAAAATCTCTTTGAAAGTTTCCCCCCAGATTTCTAATGAAGACTCCCTCTGCTGAGCATTTCAACCACGCGAGTGAGAAGCGACCGGAGCACTAATGCACCCTAATTCAGACTGTATAGATTCCGGATTGTCAAGAGTTTGATTTCTGCCTTGACCATTTGAAAGCGGGCTCACAACATAAATTTAATGGATCGATGGTGATGGAAGGCTGAAAATTGTGAGAGACCTTGCCACTTTCTGCAGCGAATTACCATACACAACTGGGAACACGGTTCTCTAGACCCTTACTAAGAGCTGAATGATCTATGAGCAGCCCCAAGAGCAAAAGTCCAAGGTGTTCAGACTAATGCAAACATGGCTCCATAAAGCAATACCACAAACACACGCACATTTGCACAGCATGGACGCAGAGTCACTTAGTGCCCGTGTCGTTTAAAAGGTGGGGACTGTGAAATATTCTCAAATGCCAGAAGAGGAATAAATGTCAATTCTGGCTTTGTTTAGATAAATCAATGATCCATTGTAAAGTGTGGACTACAACTTAAGCTCCATTATGCCAAGCGCATGAGGGAGGGATTTTAGCCTGAGACAAAAAGGCAAAAGTTCAATCCAAAATGTTCCGGCAATCAATTTGTTTACCTTAATTACTTTGTTAATTAGTTAAAGTATTTACTTGAAAAAAAATCCTGTGTCACATTTTCTGCTGTGATAAAGGAGCTACAGGAAGGGAGGAGGGGGAGCTGGGTTGAGTGCCTTTTAAATGGCTCACCCTCTGTTTTTAAACACAGCGCTCAGTATGCCTGCTCGCCCGTCCCTGCGTCTCTTTTGCAGGGTGTCGGTGGTAATGAGGCCCTCCTGTAGCGCTCTGCTCCTCTCCTCTGTTGGTGCAGAAAAGCGCACCCCCGCCACGTCCTGACACGCTGACAGATAGGAGCCACAGAAAGCATATGGCCAACGTGGCGGTGCCTCTGACGCCCTCCAAACTGTCGTAGGGCTCAGGCATAATGAGAGGTGGAGAGATGTGCCCAAGTCCTCCACGAAGGAGACATTAGTCATCGCGTTCTTCTCATCTGCCACAGATCGGCCAGAAAAAAAAAATCCTCTTACAGGTATTGTGGAAAGAGTCTGGAGATTCCTTGGTTTTGTTACTCTACAGAAGGAAGCTATGAGGTTTAGCACAGTACAGCGAGACAGGAAGTCTCTGAGTAGGTGCAGGCACAGGATGAGTGCCAGAGGTGTAGTTTTATGAAACGATATAAGTTCTTGTTGACACGGGGAACAATTAAAATTTGCTGGGTGGCTGGCTCAGTGGTTAGGCTGCAGAACTTTACATGCGTCATAACATGAAGTCAAGAGGCAGAAAGTCAGAGAAGAAACAGAGATGGATGTTGCTGAATGAAGAGATGGGAGTGGCTGTGTGGCGGGCCTCCAGCGGCTACTCGCCCTGTCACTTGTCAATTTGTGCCATCTCCTTTAGCATCCACAGGATGACGTCCACGGTGAGCAGACGTGACTGGAGATAAAGCGTCCATCCAGCCGTGCTCCCAACATGGCCTGTGTGTGGCCCAGACTCCCCTGCCAATCTCCTTCCTTCTCTTTGTCTGGCCCGTTATCCCTGCCCGTCTAGACACCTCCCCGCACGCGATCCCTCACCTCAGCCAACCCGACGCTGTTCTGGGCTCAGCTGCTTCCTCTCTGCTCCACATTATGTCACCACGCTGGCTGGATGGAGGACTGGGACGCCTGCCGGAAAAGGACAGAGACGCGCTCGTCTAGCCAGACAGTTCTCTCTCGCTCTCTGTCTGCTTCTCCTTCTCTCTCATCATTCACTAGAAGGCTTAGCAAGTGCCGCGTGGCATTGCGTATCAATTCTCCTGTGAGAGCAACCGAAATTATCACAATCCAAGACTTAGCTAAAACTTATCAGACACTCTTGAGGGTTGAAACTGTATGAGTGAACAACTGTAATGAGGCAGTCTGTGCCAATCATTCACTCGAAATGATGTAGGCACACTTCTGAAAAACAAAAAAAAACTAACAATTGAAAGCACTTCAGCCACTTTTTGTATGCGGAGAAGCAAATGAATGAGAACAATGAGCAAGCTGAGAGGCAATTATAGAGTGGATGGCATCGGGTACAGACAGATCTGCTGGTGGCAGTGAAACCACCTGGGTGCCTGTGTTCTGTGACTCAGGCTGTCAGTAAAAACAACTTGTGCATGTGAGAGCACCCAGGCACAGGAGTCACAGGGCGCAGGTCTTAAATAACTTCTTCCCTCCCTCCAGCCTCCCTGTACCCTCTTTGTCCATCAGGTGGAGCGTGGACACCACGGTTGCACCCTAACCCCGAATGTAAGCCCTCCAACTCTGGCACGGTGTGTCGGTAAGTAGCAGGGGCTGCGATGCGTCAGAGCCACCTCCCTCTGCACAGCGCCTCATACCATCCACTGATCTGATCTCCATTGAATTACATGGATTAAATCACAGATCCTTAATTAGGCCCCAATAAAAGCGTCATGTGGCTTCCGAAACCTCTGAGCATGCCATGATTGGATAAAAATGTGAAAACATACTAAATGAAATTGGTTTACCGCTGAGCGTGCACCCCACGACTCTTGAGTGGAGCAGAAAAGCAGGAGGAGAGAGACGGATAGAGAGGGAGAGAGAACTAGACAGAGAATAAGAGAAAGGAAAAAAAAAACAGTCTCGGGCGAGTCACACCTCTTCGCCTCTGAAAAGCTCTTAAATTCCATGTGTGACCTGAGGGAGAGAGCTCTAAGGACTCAGGCTAAGATGCTGTGATACTGAATTTGACTGTTGTATAGCAGGCTGGACTAATACTGCCTGCCACGCTGGAGAGTGCTGCAGGCATGGGGCAAGGCTTACAGTGAGAGACAGGCCACTCGCATGCATATGCATACCATATGCACAGAGTGCACGGACACACACCTACGTACACACTCACAAACACACTCAAGCGCACAAATATGAGAATTACATCTCTCTGAAAACTGGAGCGCGATGCCTGCCTGCACCTCTGGACCCTTCTATTTCAGAGTGTCAGCGCGGCCAAAAGCTTTTAAGTGCTTTAAACTCATGATAACCCTAATGCAAAGTCTCCCCCGTGCACTGCGTGTTTGTCTGTTGGAAAATGAAATGCAATTGAAATGGATGGGAAAGACCCGTGACGTGCAGACATTTTTGGGGGGTTGCTAGGGATTTGGCATCTGTAAAGGCACTAAGACAGGAGGAGAGAGTAAACACTCCCAGGACGTGTTACGTGATGACGGGGATGTGGAAAGTTGGAGATCTTCACTGCACACAATTACTAACACACACACACACACACAAACACACACACACACAGAAGAACATAGCTCACACAGGATTCCTTATTTTGCCCTCTCCTCCTCTTGCACATTAGTTTGTTATGTTGTTTGTGATGTTTCTATTTTTGAGAACATGGGGATTGGAAAAAAAAATGCGGATCCACCACCACAATACACAGCAGCGAATAGTAAGCACACAAACAAAAAACAGCCCCCAACCACCTTCCCACTCGCCACTAATCCTCTCATGCCCTAATTGTGGGTGCAGTCACCCCAGATTCACTTCTTCAGGGAGATAGAGAGAAAAAAGAAAGGGAGAGAAAGAGCGAGCGAGAGAGAGCGACAGAGTGCTAAGGCTTTGGCTCAGAACAGACCACCCCGTCTCCCCCACAAAATGATTCTCGGTGCCAGAAGACACCAGAACGGTAGGTGGTACTCTCTCTCCATTACGTTTTACTTTTATCTCTCTACCCCCTCTGCCTCTCCATCTTCCTGTCATTTCTACCTCTCTCTCTTCCTCTCTCCCCCTCCGCTCTACTGTAAACCACCTAAGGTGATTATGGATTGTGATGGTGGTGGGTGGGGAAGGTGAATCCCTGTCTTTGTTTCATTAAAAATAGGTTTAATATACTAGAATCCAACACAGTCGAGAAGCCGTGTGTGGTTTATAACATGGGTGGGAGGGTGCAGGCTATACTGAGGTCAAGATGGTGGCGAGGTGGGGCGGTGAGGTGCCTACCGCCGGGTTACGCCGCACGAGTGGTACGGCCTCTGCCAGGTAGTCTGCATATCAGCAGGACATGCCACAAATCACACATACTCACTGGAGACACATTAAAACAGGCTATTAAACGCTTCGGCAATCAATTCCTTTTAATCAAACGAGCCATCAGTCAAGTGAGCAGAGCCCCTTGCTGTTGTGCCCCATCGTCGGCCTCCGAAGAAGCTAATGGAAAAACAGCGGTGGCAGTGGACTGTGTTTGGTTTGTTCAACCATCTCCAGGCGGGACCGACCCATGCCGGCCTTCCTTTTGCATGTCTATATGTCTTTCTTTCTCTCTCATCTCCTTTATTTCTCCCGATGTCTCCTTCGCTCTTTCTCTTTCAAGCACAAAACTAAGGCGCATATTAGGTGCTGGTGCTGCACATTTTGATGCCTGGCTGTCACCATATCATTGTCTGATGACATAAAGCGCAGTAAAGCACTGCGCGGAGATGAAGTGGAGAGGTTTTAAACCTGCACTCACTGGCACATTTCCTGCCTTTCTACCAATGTCATTCAGGGAGTGTCGTCGTTCCACTGTGAAATAACAACCCCCCTGCCTCCCCAAACAGATGGGAAGAGACATATGAACACAGAGAGACAGACAGACAGGTACAGTGTGAGACAAAAGAAAAAGACAGGAAGAAAAAGGGAAAGAGGGAAAAAGAGAAGGGCAGGGATGAGAGAGTGTCTCCTCCCTGCTTGGCAGGACTTATTCCATTATTCCGCTGGAGGCTTGATTAGACAGAGGGGGAATTTACGAGCCACTTCATTGCCAATTCAACGGGCACATCACCTGTAAATAATTGAAACCCTTCATGTCCATTCCGACATAATCATATCGCTATCATGTTAATGTATCCAGCAGTGCTTTTCTTTGGGTCAGGCACAGGACTACTTTAAATCTCGGCGGACCTGTCTCCATAACTCTCTCCGGCACCGCCCTCTAGCAAACAGGAAAAAAATAAAGATGAAGGACTGCACTGAAAAATGATGGAAAATTGAAAATACAGTAAACAAATACAAGGTTTCTCAGCAAGGTAGCGGCAGGTAGGAGGTGGGGGGGGGGGGCAGGCGTTTTGGATTTGGTTTGTTAATTATCTTTACCTATGATGTAGCTGAGGGAGATTCATCATCTTCTGATTCATTTATCTCTCTCAGAAATCTATCAGTCAAGTGGTGATGCGGAGAGGCAGCGGCGTTTGGACAGCAGCTACCGTAATGAGTTGAGTGAGGTCAGGAGGATGAGACAGAAATCGAGCCCTTTGCAGTGAAATGCGGGGAATTGTACCAGACAACTCAGAACATCGGGGGGATTGTTTCTCTCAAACGTTCTTAATTGAAACTGTGTTAAAAAAAAAAAAAAGAAGTTTGAATTGATCGCTATTTTTCTTACTTCATTTTAAAAAAGTTATGAATATTAATTTTCCAATCTGAAATGATTCTCACCTTTCCTTCCCCGTGTTCCTCTCAAATGCACATGACAAAAAAGGCTTGAATAATTTATCAATTGACTTATATTTGAATTAATTAATTCGCTGATGCAAAATTTATACAAGGCTATCCTCCACATTCCACCCACTCCATCCTCTCCAGTCTGTAATGAAACAGTTTATGCAGAGAGGTCTTGTCTGGGCTAAAGCAGAGAAACCGGTGGAGTGGTGGAATCCATGCTGCTCTACGTGTGAAGTTATGAGGACGTCTCATCAGGATCAGGAGACCCTCTCTCTTACATGACATGTCAGAAACATAGCCAGCCCAAGTATTTTATGCACAGTAATTTGTAGAAAGCAACTTAGTTTTTGGTCCAGTAAAAGCATAAAACAGAGGCATATTTATGTAGGGAAGGACACAAACTGTGAGGGTCGAGTAATATACAAGGGGGAAAGGTTATTAAGGGGGGATATGGACATCAGTGAGGGATTACAGGGATGTCACAATACCAGTATTTTGGTAATTCATAATATTTCTAATAAAGTAAAAAGACTTTAACTAGACTTTAACTAAGTCTCTCAGTCAAGGACTGAATCCAAAACAGATTTGACTGTTTGTAGGGCGAACACTTTGACCTTTCCAAGTAGGTGACACCAAGACTGGTGAAATTCTACGATTCTCAATACCTAATTTGATACCGCAACAAGAGCAGACGTTGTATTCAGCACACACTCCTTTATTTAAAAATTCTGTATTAAAGGAACTTTGTGTGTGTTAAAACATGCAGGCTGTACTAGAATAAAAACACTGAATTACAAGTGGAACATTGACGTGTAGCCTTCAAGAGGAAAAAAAAAAAAGCTCCCCAAAAACACCTCATTTTTCTCATGAGAGGAACCGTATAAAATGTCCTGCTGTAACAAACAATGTTGTGTTTGTGTGCTTTCATTTTGATTTATAGTTTTATAAGCGTAACTTTAGGTGTTTCAAGTCAAAGTTTCAAGTACATAAGGTGAGGCTACATTATAGAAGAAGGACAAAGAGTTACAGACGGAGGCTTCGAGTTGTTTTGATGCAACCAATACGAAAAACACTAGTACTGATACTGTTTTCAAATTTTTGGTATTTGCTCTTTACCTAATTATCAATTATCGTGACATCCATGGTGCTTACGGTACAGAACGGTGCATGATCTACAAAGCAGGGCCAGAGGAGAAGAAGGCCTATAGCTTCCTATGCTGCTTTTCCTTCTTGGTCTCCAAATGATGGGAACAGCAGGGGGTCACTCCTGCCATTTGCCTTTTTTACACGCTGAATGGCGCCACGTGACCACTCATCATCCGCTGTACTTCCTGTACTGTGAAGCTCAGCTGGGGCGAAGAAATGGGACAGAATGTGTGCCAGTGCATGTGTGCCTGTGCCTGTGCCTGTGTGTGTGTGTGTGTGTGTGTGTGTTCTACAGTATGTGTCTATGTTTGTGTGTGTGTGTGTGTGTATGTGTGTGTGTGCCCATGTCGTGCCTGTGCTTTGCCGGTGATTCACCCAGCTCTCTGGCAACCGTCCAGGACCTATTTTCTCCTTCTCTTTACATAACAGCAAACAGTATGACTGGAGCTGTGTGTCCTGTCTTTTCTCTTCCTCCTCCTCCTCCTCCTCCTCCTCTGCTACCTCCTCTTCCTCCCCTCCCTCCTCCTCATCCTCTTCCACCTTTCTGTGTGTGTCAGGGCCCAACTGTACTCTTCCTCCTGGTGCCACTGTCCCACTTGTATGCAAGCGAACTGACCAATGAACAGACACTCCAGCACCACACCCACAGCACAGGGCAGAAGACGCGATTCTAGGCCTTAGTGTTGAGAGGAGGGAGGGGGATGTTTTTGACGTGTGGGGCCCCCCAGGGCCTCAGAGAGGCCCAGAGATCCGGGATCCGCTCACACCATATGCCTACAGGACAGCACCCAGCAGGGCGTCGGGGCGTGACGTTCTGAAAATAGGGCCTCGCAGCTCCCTATCCTCGCTGCCACAGCCGACATACGGTCAGTGGGCACCAACAGAGCAGAGTGGGGCTCTATGTACTAGAGGAGGAAGAGGAGAGAACAAAGAGGGGGCGGAGAACAGAGGGGGGTTGAAAAGGGACTAAAGCTGGAGAGATTTTTGTTTAAAAGGAATGATGAAGGTGAGGAGTGATGCGGCGTGTCTGCGTGCTGAGAGTCTGAGTGTGTGTAGGAGAGATGTGTAGGCAAGGTTCAGTGTCTGGACTGCTCGATGACTCAGGTGTGAATAATATGTTAGGTCTACCATCATGTGTGTAAGTGAGAGAGGGAGAGAGAGAGTGCAGAGAATAGCTGGCTTGGTGGAGGGCTGGTCGTTGAGGTGGCGGAGGGTGAGCTCTGCTGTGTCTGCGGCCTGCTCCCTGACAGCCAGCCCGCACGCTGCTCACCGGTGCAGAAGCGCTAATTGAATTAAGTCTTTATTATCAGGCTGCAGAGGCAGCACTTCTCCCCATCTCGGCCCGCTTGGCTGACACTTTCTCCTTGAACACCTGCTTGACATCAACTTCCTCCTCTATTTATTTATCCCCTCTCTCCTGTGGCCAGCCACTGGCTGCACTCCTTCCTCCCCTTCCTCCTCCACGTTGGCATCACTAGCAAGGGTATGCCTGCTTGTTTTCACGCTGCTTGGGCTTTGCGAGCTGCACCACACTCCTCGGCTTGGATAACCTTACCTTTTGTCCCCGTCAGTGAGGAATCTTTCACTCCAATGCTCTTTTTTAAAAGCTATACAGGTAGAAACTGGCCTTACACGTCAATGTCTATTACCATACAAAAAGGGACACGGAATAAAAAGGATTAATTCCGAGAGCTGATCCTGTCCTTTCTGGCCTTCAGCAACAGTCCAGGTGGGTATAGAGGGAATGAAGGCGATAAAGCTAGATGATGTTCTATGTTCTACTGAATAGTCTCCGGTGGGCAGGCTGGCCAGGGTAATATACAGCAGCTGGGATGAGAACTAACATATATCTAGTCCCCTGTCCATTCCCACTAGCCTCAGGCTCATGCTGCTTCCCAGGGCTCGGCTCGGGCATTACTTTAGAGGACAGACAAACAAGAGGCACTATTAAGTTGGCTAGGAGTCTGAGGCCCAGGCACTCGGCCCAGCACTAGCTGTAATCTATTGACCGTTTGCATTCTCCATCCCATGCCCCAAAACCACAGGACTTTTCTCCATCTGTCAATTGAATCTATTGCTCACCTCCCTCCATCTCTATCTGCTGTTTACCCAGTCTATTTTCTCTTTTTTCTCTCCCTCTCCCTCTGTCTGCTCAATCCCCCTCTGTTCATCTTTCTCCTGCTCTTTTCCCTCTGTTTGCGTAAACCTCCCTCCTCTCACACATCTTCCTCCTCGTCCCATCCATCACGATTCCTACCATCTCCGTCTTGTCCATTCTCTTCTCTTATCGACATGTTTCCATTTTCTAAACTGCCCTCTCTCCATCATATTCACTCTCCCGCCGATGACCATTTTTCATTTTCTCCCCCACTCGTTCGTTCACTCTTTCCTCCTCCTCCTCCTCCTCTGCATGTACACCTCTCTCCTGTCCTCTCAGCTGTCCCCAGCGGGTTTGTTTCCCAAGCCCGGAAGGCCCCAGGCGGGCTGAGCTGCCCTTGATGGGGCCACCGGTTGGGTGGAAGCAGGCTGGGACGCAGTGTCCTCCAGGGCCCACCAGAATGAAGCAGCCAGGGGAGTGGTGTCACTACGCCAAACTTTACTCATGACAAGTTGGGGCATAAATGTGACAAGAAGGGCATAAAGAACACAGTGGCTACCACGGAGGGTAATATAGGAGATAATACTAGGTCACCTCTTTGCATTTGGTTGCCATGTTCATTTCATATAGCACAGGCTTGATTTAGTGCCATGTGTGTTCCACAAAGACACTGAAGACAGCAGCTAGAGCAAAATGTGTGACTACACAGTCTTCCTGTCTATGTTTCAAAGTGATATTATCTAATACCCCTCTCTATCTCGTTCTCCCTTTGTTATTGCATTTGTCTCTCTCTTTCCTTCTGTATATCTCTCTCCCTCTCTCTATCTTTTTCTCTATATCACCCCCCCCCTCTCTCTCTCTCTCCTGCCGCTCCTGTCCTTTTCCACTCTCCTCTGAACCACTGCCAGCCAACGAGTGCCACAAAGCATTAGGACCAAACACCATCAGACGCCCTTCTCAAGCACATCCTACACATCACAAGCCCCCACCCTCCTCACATACACACACAGAAATCCCAGCACTTGCTCACACCATGTGCCAGACTAGGTGACAGAAAGAGAGTTTACACATAGGCCTGGGGAGGTCTTATTCACAGAGGCAGTCTCACCCAGATACTTCCTCTCTTATCTCTCTCTCTCTCTCTCTCACACACACACACAGAGAGAGAGAGAGAGAAAAAAATACACAAATGCATACATGCTCCCTATTTTTAATGCAAAACACATCCACACACAGTTTCACTTGCAATTAAGCGCACGCAAACTGTCTCAACACATTCATAAACTCGTGCATATGTTCGTCCATGGTGTGTATTCAAACACGCGGTCACACTCACTCCCTCTCAAACTTGCGGAGATACTGTGTGCACACGCTAGAGTACATTTACGTATACACATGCCTGAACACAAACAATCTCTTTCTCCATTTCTGTCTCACACACACACACGCACACGCAACACACACACACACACACACACACACACAAGCACACTCACACAAATTCACAGGCGTCGTACACAATAGCAAACAAACAGTCATTAGTAGATTTCAGGCTGCCTCTCGGTTCTGCTCTACTCTGTTGTTGGTGTGCCCGCGCCTCTGGGGTGGCGCCGCTGCTGTAGGTTTTAATAAAAGCATTGTCTTTGGAAGCTGTCTAAAGGGACTCGGTTTCATTTTGGAGTGCTGCTGCTGTTGCTGTGGCTATGGCTGTGGCTGTGGATGTAGGAGGAGAGAGGGCTATTGCGCTGGGACATGGGGGCGGCTAGGTTCAGTGTCATTGCAGGGCCCTCTGAGGAGTGGTGCTTATTGTTTGATAGTTTCAATATAAGAGGGTTGTGTGTGTGTGTGTGTGTGTGTGTGCATGTGCATGCAAGTTTGTGTTGGGTGTTCATACAAGGACATGTGTAAATGTGTGTGTTTCCAGCTTGTCTAGAAGTCGAGGCAAATGGCTGACACAGCCCACTGCTCCGATTGTTAGTTTCTAAGAGCCATAACAAGTCTGTGTTTGTATACACTACAAGAAACAGAATGACACACAAATAAACACACGCACACACACACACACACATGCACACACAGACACCCAGTGGTCTGCAAGATAGGGCGAGAAGCACTCCCTCTGTTGTGCTTTGGGATGAGTTGCTCTTAATAGACACAGTCACATAAAACAAACAGTGGAAAAAAGAGACACTAATGTGTGACCGGTCCTCTCATGAAACCGTAATTTGCGCCCTTTGACGGATGCTGTGGATAACGAGCCATCTCTATACAACACACAGGTGTCCCTTACCTCTTAGGGCTGACCACTCTGTGACACCCTCTGAGTCAATAGTGTTTCTGGCTGTTGGCGTATAAACACCTCTGAGAAAGCACCTCGAGGAGCCCGTTTTATGTCATTTATGATGGACAAAGAATGCCTGGTCACAACGAGGCACATGATGAGGTTAAATCTAATCTAACTGCCTGGATTTGGAGCCACGGCGTCTCTGTGCTATACTTTTTCCCCCCATTCTCCTCCCACAAGCAGCCCAAGCTCCCATTGGCTGCAGAGGCATGGGCACATATTGGTGGCAAGTGGAAAGAATGAGTATAGCTATCTGCAAGGATGTAGGAGAGGAAAATCCTAATTGTCCCTTTAAGTGTGTTCCCCCCCTGCGGAGTGGATGTGTGGGGTAACGGCCATCTTAAATCACAGCCTGGCCACGGCCTTCATTAAAGCCATAATGCCAGGCTCTCCCTTTAATGGAAATGGAAGCCAGCAAGGCTGCGGGTGTAAATTAAAGTGTAAGGCCCGAGTAGGGAAAGATTTCCCCAGCTCTGACAGGTGCGGCCTGAATTAGCTGTAGTGCTGTTCAAGCAGTCAGTGGGAGAACACTGGTATTGATTTTAAGCGCTGTTGCACTTCCTATCTGAAAGGGAATGTGTATTACTAGAGCTAGGCACATCAATCACTCAGCATTCCACCACAGTCCCCTGGCACACTTCAGATTTTGAAATGATAAACAAACAGAAACGGACCCAAACAAAAGCCAGCGCAGGCCAGCGAACATACAGTGTGACTGCAGGCCCGGCTGATGAAGCGGGAGTGTCGGCCGGGTAAAACACATCTGCGCACATATGCATTGGGTCTAATTCATCTCATCTTCCCTGTGTTGACAGGATGCCATCTCTATTCAGGGCATGTCCTGCGTTGCATGTCACCTTGGTCAAACAGCTGGCGTCAGCTCCTTGAGCTCTGGCTGTGGCCCGCTCACATGTTTTACGACCTGCGTGTGTCAGAGTCGTTACAGGCATGCGGAGCAGCCATGCAGAGCAGTGCCTCTCCATGCGTGACCCTGGTGCTTATCTCTGCCTCCCTTTGTGCCCCACTGACCCTGCCCACAGGCCCTGGCAGGGGGAGAATTAGCCTGCTTAGCCTCCTTCGCATATGGGTCAACCCACACACGGACACACAGGCACTACACCCATAATCAGACATGCACACACACACACACACACACCAAGATGTTTGATGACAAATGATAAGGCAGCGCTTAACCACAGGTGTCCTAAATGTGACCTTTCACCTCTGACCTTGAATGCAGAGCTACACACAGAGGCCAACCATCAGTCAGGTCCCATCAATCACACATATACGCTGCGGCCTTCCACATATCACCCCGCCCCCTGCCCCAACATCCATCACTGAGCTCTACCCTCTCACTGACAGCTGGGAAAACACACACGCTTGACAACCTGTGTTCCTGCTACAAACACACACACACACACACACACACACACACTGTTCACCTTTCCTCCTGCCTCCATACACGCCAAAGCAATAATGGCTCCCTCTAAACATGTGGTGTGCTCTTCTGTGATGTGTCCCTCTGTGCCATGTCTGCTCAGAGACATCAACACCCTCACTTGGGTATCTGACAGCTGTGGTGGGAGGAGGGGGGTCAACCAGTGGGCTCCGGCACCCTGGGGAGCTGAGACCAGTGTGCAGGTGACACCCACTGACTGTCTGTAGCTATAAGCATCCTGTGGACCAGAGAGCTTGCAAATCACTGGAGCAAAACTCATTTAACTCTCTGGAGTAGTGTCATTGTTGGGTTATTTCCATGCTGGTGAGATGACATTAGTAACATTGTAGCACCCTTCACACTCCCGTGTAAGTTCTTTATTTTCATTTACCCTACGACAGCAAGATAACAGCACCTGTGGTTACCCATATTGCAGGAGAGAGGAATAATAGTGCGCGTAATGTGAAATGCTCAGGCTGTATCTCATAACTAAAATAAGCCTGTTTCATTGAGGTTTCATTTTTTGGTGAGTTGGAAGTGGCTAGCAGAGGGGTAGGGGAGGAGGGGAGGGGGGTTGTCTTGATAAAAAAAAAGGTGAGTACAGTGCTCTTTTGGCCCATGCTCCATAATTACACCAGGAAACGTATTCTAATTGGCAGTGTCTTTATGCAGAACTATTATCAATGTCCCTCCCAGGCAGGAGAGGAGAGGAGGGCTGGAGAGGGGGGGAGGAGAGGAATGGGTTCTATGTCAGGGAGCCCAGGGTCCATTTACACATGGATGAGGACTGCTAATAATGCCAGCATAGTAAGACCAGAGAGAGAGACAGAGACACAGAGAGACAGAGGGTTTAACATAATGAGCCAGTCCGAGTGGCCGTTGCTTGAACATGCGAACCATAATAAAGGGAACATTGTGTGAACAGGCTGTATTTGCTGTAGCAGGGAAATTATGGTGTGGTCTGACAGTGTGACAGTAACATTAGAGACAGTCTAAGAGGCCAAGGATGTCAATCCCACAGCTGTCTAACATGGAGAGATTAGACAAAGCTAGTCAAACAAAGAGCTGTCCACTAGTGTCAGATGTAGAGGAAAGCTAACACGAAGCTCGATAGATTATATCACAGCCAATACTGTCACAGGAGAAATGACTTCAAAGCAAAAGCGACATTCAATTTCATGTGTCAGACTTTGCTAACGAAACAAGGAGAATGTGTTTATGATTGGCAAATTGGCCCAGTACCTATATGCATTTATACAGTAATCACAACAGGAATTCATTGCTATGCTGGCACCATTTTTCTATTTCCAAACATTACAGTAGCTCTTGGCGTTTTGTTTCAAATGTAGGTGTAACTTCTGACCCAGACAAACCACCCCAGCTTCAACAGAGTTATTAGTGGAGTGGTGAATGTGCAGACAGATAGGAACACATTAGCATACCATTCACAGCAGATGCTGTACCACTGCATGTTATGTTAATTGGCTTGCTAAAAGGCAATTATTAGTCAATATTAATATTCTATCGTTTATCTGAAAAGTGCAAACTTTTTTGAACTGCCATCAGCAGCTTGTAATATTAAACATCCTACGCTGAACTTGCAGGGGGTTGCGAGTTGTGCATAAGGGATTTGGGCTCAGAACAAGAAAATACATGTAAATCTAAAAAAGGAAATATTGGCTCCCTGAATGTAATAGGTTCAAGGCTATGAATCTTAACTTATGTTTTAAAGGAGGCCAGGAGTGTAATTCTCTTACCTTGTTTTAGGGGACGTCGTTAGCCATTCTTCATGCTTTTCAAATGTTATCAAGTAAGCTGCGATCTCCTGTGAAAAAGAGAAGAGAGGAGAGAGGAAGGGAGTGAGGCTTAGATATGTCATCTTTAATCACTGTTCGCTTGTGTTTGTAATACATCGGTGAGACTGCTTCATTGATATTCAGACAGTCTAACCAGCAGCACAAACACAGAGAAGACGGAAACTGGGCAGTGCCGGTGCGCTCGCGCAGGTAAATGGAGATTGGTAAAAGAAGAGTGAGAGATAGGAGTAGAATGCAGCCGAGGTCAGATCATCTTCTGAGACCATCTTTGTTAGGAGAGCTTTGATCACATTCTTCTCTGAGGACATCAAGGTGCTTTCAGAAAGATTGACATCTCGGTGTTTGAGAGCGAGCAGCTTTTAACATTTTTGGTCCAATCCTCCCCCAAATCCCTTTGATCTGCCCTTGACACTCCTCTATGGATCAATCCACTCTTTAACCTTTGAATAATAATTACACGCTACTCTCACAATATTGACATGTGTGTGTACGGCTACTTAAGGAAAGGCTGTGGATGCTTTGGAGTGAGTCGTGTACAAAGAGATGCTATAGAAACTGACATAAAAAAAAAAAAAAAAGTCCAAACCGCCACTGGCATAAATAGAGATACTTCAAACACTTTCATGTTGCCCGAGTTCTCCCAGCCAAGTGCGTCAGTCTGAGAGTAAGGGGGAACAGGCCAGACCATACCCGGCCATTTTCTCACCAAACTAATGGGCAGAAATAAAAGCACTTTGGATGCTGCCAGACAACCTAATGATTACCAGCGACAGCCAGCAATTCAATTCTTCAGCAAGAACATTTGTCAGCTCCTCAGACTGTCAGAGAGAGCTAGACACAAGGACAGACCTGCTGCCATCTTCCACAGCAATATCATCTTTTCAGTTTCGAAGGATGTGCATCTGCACAACAACACATGTTCCAAGTGTCAGCAAACCTTTACGTGTGAATGTGCCGGTTTCTTGTTTGCTCTGCGGGGCTTGCCTTTGAGTAAAAGCAGCCTCCAGGACTGTGTGTTGTTACTTCACTTGTCCACATGGGGCAATAATGTCTGCAATAACAGCAGCTACTCTACAGCAAAAACCAGGAAAAATATGAGACACAAGTGGCAGCACAAAGCTGTCACACAGACCAAACCCCACTTTCTGTCTCTCTTTTTCTGGCTATTCCCTCTTTCTCTTTTTTTTTTCTTTATACACACACACACTCACACACACAAACACACTAACAGTATGCACTACTACAAGGGCTTGGCTTCCCTTGGCTCGTCGAGACTGTGTCACAAGTGTGACCTGGCACAGAGACACGGCACCCCAGAGATGGCCCAAGGGGCTGCTACAGGGCACTGTGGTGCGAGGGCTCCCAGACTGGCAGGGGTCCCGATGAGGAGGGGGTAGTAGCATGACTGCCACCCTTGCCTCCAGGTGCAGGCTGAGAGATAATGCTGCGTTGATTAACTTCCTGTTTTCTTGCCATAACGACCGGAGGCAGTGAAGCCATGACAAGATGGAGCCTTGAATTAAGAAAAGGGCGAGGGAGGGGGCGAGGCTGTCAAGAGGAGCTCAGGGCTGAGTTTTTTTTTTTGTTTGTTTCTTCTCCTGCTTTACAGAGGAAGGAAGAATAAAATGGATAAAAGGGGGGAAAATACACCAAAAGCCACAGAGCAAAACTTTGTTGATGGAGTAGGCAAAAAAAAAAAAAAAAACATATGTGGGAAATATAAGGTTAGTTGTGCCAGCTACACCTACAGTGTTGTGCCAACTTTATATTGAACGCCGTGCTCACTATAGTCAGCAAAGATATATGATAGGAAAGAGACTTTTGTGCAAAGGGGAAGAAAAAAATAATGCTTTACTACCGGTGTCACAGAAAAAATTACTTCTCTGCATACATTTGTAAGTAAATTATAGTAACGGAGCAGTGATGAGATTAATCCCCTCTATTCTGGAGGAGACAAGTCGGTTGCCACTGTTCATTTTGGGAGGAATAAATGGCAGTGGGGAAGCTCCTTCAGTGACCTCTGTGCCTATTAGCACACAGTCCTTTCCATCACTCTTGTTTTAAAAGTCCAGCCACAGCCACAGCCTCAGTGGCAGGAGATGAAATAAGGGGCCGTGTGGTCTGGTAAATATATAAAAAGAAAAAAAAAAAAAATCTAAAAAAATAAAAAAGGAGTGAGCCTCTACCTCTGGCTCTCCATACCCCCCTCCCTCTCTGAACAGATGCCAGGGATTATTCCAACCCCCCAACCAACCATAAAGGTGCAATAATCTTATGGCGATGAAACAAACAAAAACAGACGTGCGGCCATTAAACAGCTGCAAAGAGACAAAGTTTGCATGGGCGGCATAATGAGAGGCTAGCACGCGTTCGGGTTGAGCGCACACGCTTGTGGGTTAGGAGGGGGTGGAGGCGGAGTGAGGGGGGGGGGGGGGTCAGGCAGACGAGCGGCATGCTGAACGCTGATGGTGCATCAAAGTCAAACCAGCAGCTGTCAATGGGCTCAGGACTCTATCTGCTGACCTCACTGCCTCTGGCCTGCTCTCTGTCGCTGGGGAAATATTCAGAGGAGGCTCTCTGTACACACACCGCTCCTACCTCGCTCTGCCTCCCAGGTCAGAATCCCACTCCTGCGGGGCTGTTTGTACTCTTCCCTCCTCCATGCCTCAGCTTCCTTCTCCTGACATGATGCTGACTGTAGTTTCATTTGCAAGTGCTATTGGAAAAATACGACTCAGGACTGTTTTCTGTGCAGCTCCGACGGAGGTAAACTCACTTCCAAGTCTGGGCTAAATAAATAACAATCAGCGTAAGCTAGCAGTGAACCAGAGAGTGAGTATGAGCAATACCTCCTCTAATTGACACGGTGGATGCAAAAAGGGGCCTTTCATTTTCCAGGGGAAACAACAACCTGGAGCTGTTTGTTGTAACCCAGCCATCTCATTTGTTTCTTTTGTCTGTGTAAAAGCTGCGACATACTGTTAGCAGAGGGAACCGCCCCGGAACATGACAGAGCCGTCTAGCAGCTACAGGGCTGATGGAGATGGAGAGGCAATACTTGTGTGTGTGTGTGTGTGCGTGCGTGTGTGTGTGTGTGTCCATCTCACAGCGCAAAATCAGAGGGGCTGATTACTGGTTACCTGTCTCAGTCTGGCATGTCATTAACACGCTCTTCAGGAGGTGTCACTCCTCTACCCATCAGAATGTCTGTCCCCAATAGTCCTTCCTCCACATAGTTTCGACACACCTTCTGGCTCTTGCCATCTAACTCTCACTCTCTCTCCTTTTTTCTCCTCTCCCATAACCGCTGAGGTGAAAGGAAAGCCACCAAAAGAAAATTTTCATTTTGAGATGACTGGCTTTTACTGTCTCGCCTTTCAAATGATATTTTCGCTCTGGAGGTACGACATTTTCTCCAGAGAGAATCAGCTTTTGAAATGTCTACCTATTTGAAATTGGAGATGACACTAACATATTCATCCCATTTTACTTCTCTGCACCAAGGAAGAGGGAAGCGGCGGCGGTAACCTCTCAGAAAATAAACACCGTTTGACCTCTGAAAGCGGTCCCCCTCCCGTGCTTGATTGTCTCACAATCAGCTGTAATGACTATTTGGGGAGCTGAAGGCAGCGCTTTGTGGGCCTGATCAGATGGATTTCATTAGCCATCACACATTCTATTTAACTTTTTGCACAGAAGTCAGCGTTTGAGGGGCGTTTTCCACGGTGGATCCAGTGCGACACTATCCCAGCATGACCTGGGGCTAGAATGTTGTGTTGCTCTTCCCTTTAATTTTCTCTTCCTGGCTGCTTTGATTTATGAGAGGAAAGAGAAGCGCTGAGAGGACCGATGCTCCAGCGTTTGGAATGACAGACCTGATCACTTGAAACAACTGTCGCTGTTCCATTAGAAGGAGAGATAGGAGTCTTTTGGCATTATCTCAGGGCGCATCAGACACCTGTCTCTAAACACCATCCATAATGTCTCTCTCGCTACCACAGAGCATTTCAGCTGACAGAGACTGAGACGTCAGAGGTGGGAACGGTACAGAGCTGAGGGGAGAAAACTCTGAAGCACATTCCCTTTTGTGCCACCCCCTCTATTTGACTACAAAGGGATTACATCACTGTCTCATAGTTAAACCTTAGTTTTTAAAACCCAGGATCCACCAGACACATTATGCAAAAACACAGGCAAGTAGCTTAGCTATTTAAAACCAATCTTTGTCACATAGTCAAAAAATGGACTCAACAATTACTGCATGTGTTTGTTTTTCCCCCCCTCCATTATAGTTGTATTCCAGTTATACTGGTGCTCTTGTGACACTAATGAAACAGCGTTTAATGAATAGCAGTATTAGAAGAAACAGCAACTTTAGCAACAGTATTGATTGCAGTAAAAGCTCGAGCTAATGAAATGAATATGAGGGAGCAGGAAGATGTGAAAGAAAAGATGGAGCCAAGTCGGGTTAGAGGAGAGCACAGCGCCTCCAGCCTGCCTCGTGGTGAGGTCTGGGGAATGCATCCTCAAAGCTCTGACCTTGTCCCGCACTTGAAAGCAGGAAGTGTATGAGAGTGGGCCAAGGGAGGGATATGGTGAGAGGAGCCCTCCCCGATGACCCGGGCTCACTGTGGAGAGCCAGGTCATCTGATATTTCCTCCAGGGCAGACCAGGAAACCAACCTGCCCAGGGCCAGGCACAAATGGACTGGGGGAGTCGGGTGGAGGGGTGGGGCGCTGAAGCTCCGGGCTATCAGGGGATTACACCAGACAAATTCAAATGCAATTAGACACAGGAGAGACGCGGAGACAGGCACGGGATGGAGCAAGCGAGAAGGAAGGTGGGAGAGTCAAGCAACTGAAAAGGGAGAGGATAATCAAAAAAGAGAGAAGAGGAACAAAGTTTAAAGTTTTTTTTTCCCCCTGACAATGATAAATGCGTAAAAAACAGGAGAAGCGTGAAGGTATGGTGATTAAAAAAGTGCGCTTCGGTTCGATTCTGCAAGCAAAAGCACCTTTACTGAATCATTTTGGGTATTTTTGTTTATACTTCATGAATTCTTAATGCAGTAGCAATAATGTATCAGACACTGTATCTGTGTAATCTCGTATGGCCATATTACTCTTTTAAGCAGGAAAAAGTGGTATGAGGCGAAGTGAATCTATTTTAGCAAGCCGTAACCTCTAGCTAGCCTCTAAGATTGTTGGAGCTCGGCTCATAATAGGATGCGGTGGATGCACTATCAAGATGAATGGTCAGGAGGAGAGGAAGCAGAGGAGGCGCACAGGCAGAGACAGACACCGAGACAGAGACACAGGAGGAGAGAAGCAGGGTTGGGAGTGTGAGAGTAAGCAACAATGGGGTATGGAGTTGTTGACAGCTGCACTTGGCATCTGTTGAAGAGGAGTGAGGCTGCTCTATGAGTCCCTGCGCTGGGTTAAAAGGATGCCCTCTCCAGCACACTGCTCATTAGGACCTGAAAGGGGCTTCCCAGGGATGCCCACGCTGAAAGGGAGGGGTGGACACCATGCTGTGTCCATTTTAGCACTCCGTTGTGAACTCTCCTCCTGCCGGTGCTCTAGCCTACCCACAATGCACTCCTTTTCCACAGCAGCCGGCCCCGCGGTTCTGGTGGTCGGCGCATGAGATTCAGAATAATTATAGAGAGACGCAAACAAAACTCCTTACAAAAACGCATGTTCACCCATCACACCGAGGCAAGCTGTCGAGCAGGCTGCTGTACACCCTAAACACAAAGGCCACACTGTATGTTTAAAGCACACTGCAGGCATTTTCTCTTACTTTTCCATGTAGTTTTGCTAGATATTTTCTCAGATCCCGTGGTCCAGCTCCCCCTTTTCCACGCAGAAGGCGGAGAGAGAAAGAGACAACCCATCCACTAGCCTACATTATACATAGCTCTGAGATCAATTTGGCATTGATCCTGAATGGCTTAGATGTTTTCCAGTAGTTGGTCAATGCCTCTCTTCACATTTCTGCTTGGCATGCCGGTCATCTATAAGGCCAAGCTGAAAAAGGAGGCATTCTCCTGGGGAGCCTCCTGTCTTCCCTCCATGATACACGCCTCTGTGCTCCCACAATCAATGTTGCCCACAGCTGCTGCACCGCCAGCCGCTCTCCTTTTTTGTTTACCGTATCACCTCCATATGACCCATATGTTTTCATACAAGCAAAGACTTAATGGCAAAGAGTGAGAAGCTGCAGCCATGTGCCGAGGGAAAAGAGGACAGACAGAGAGAGAGAGAGAGAGAGAGGGACCAGGGAGAGAGGGAGTTGGCACTTAGCGAGATTGTTTTGGCTTTGGTGCCATGGCTGCTGTCTCCGATGGAAATGGAACTGTTCTATGAGAGGATGTAATCATTTAGCCTTGAAGGAGCACCATGATCAGCTATTGCCTCCCACCTCTCACTCCGCACACCACTACAACTCAGGAGGCCCACTTTGCCTGCAAAGGTGTTACAACAAGGGAGCCTCCTCCTCTATTTTTGTGCGAACACGTCTGTGTGTATGTATGTGTGTGTGTGTGTGCTGCCATTGCCAGCGAGGGAGACAGAGTGGGAACGATAGTTGTGAAGCAGCAGGACAGACAGAAAGGATGGCAGAGGGGGGGAAAACAGACAGATTGGAGGATGATCAAGCAGGCGATAAACTTGGAGGATGGAAGAGAGGGGTTTATGTGGGAATGGATCTACAGTGTGTGGTGTGTGAGGGACACTGGACGAGAATTGGACATAAAGTGACTGAGATGAAATGCATCCATCTTTGTCAGCCATAATTAGGCAACAGTGTGACCCCGGTTGGCTGTTGCTATGGACATGCAATCCTGCTGATGTAAAGCCCATATGGGACCTCCTACCGCTATACCCTTGAGAAGCGTGTCTTCTGTAATGAGTCTGTTACACCTCTCTCTTCGTCTGTCTATCTCTCCCTCTCTCTCTTCCTCCCTGGCTGTAACTGCTGGCAAGACTTTAAGATGTGTTGGAGGCTTTGGCTGAAGCATGGCGTGCATCATTAGTCGACGGGGTGATAAATGTGTGCGTGTACGCGCGTGTGCTTGTGATGCACGGTGGGGCGCGGCCAGGTTCACTTCCTGGTGCCCCCTGGCTGTCTGACCTCTGGCGTCCGCACTCCACGTCCTCTTCATCATCTATGCAGCAGGATGTCTGTCCCCCCCTGCTGACAGCCCAACCAAGGAGAACGGAGAGTGGCGGAGTCTCCATGATTCTGACCTTCCTTTGGCCCCACTGCCAGACTCCAGGCTGTTACCACACTTTGCTGCTGAACTTTTCTCCCCCTCAGACCCAACTACTGTCTGCAAATAATACCCCCCCCCTCAAAAAAAAAAAAAAAAAACAGAAAATAAACCTGCAGGAGCAGTCAAACTTCCTGGAGGTGATTCTCTCTGTCTGTCTCTTCACTTGCTCATTCTCCTTTTTTCATATCTTCTATTTGACAGATGTTCTTGTTTTGATAGATAACAGATATTGAAGATATAGCATGTGAGATTGTAAGCCAGCAGCCATGAGATCCGTTTGACTCCTAATGTAATTCCTCCATTTGACAGAGCACGCAGACAGAAGTGTTGCTTTTGTTGCTTTCTTATGGTCCGCGTGAAAAAGATATCGCAGGTGAATTTCACTGAGGGGGGGCCTTAAATGTCATCTAAATATACCTGAGGAGTGGTTTCTCTTTGGAGAGACATCATAAGAATCTAAGCGGCGTGTCCTCAGATATCACCCAAATTCTCTCAAAAAGTCAAAGAGCAAGAGCGTCACACATAAATGAAGTGACAGTGGAATGCAGAAGGTCACTGTTCACTTCACATCAATCAACTGATGACAGCTTTCATTTGAAGGCTCCTGCAGAACCGGGTCACAGAGGGGACGATGGAGGGGAGAGGCTCCCCTGTCTTCCTTGAAAGGCCCAAATGAGCTGAGTTCCGTCTCATGTGAGCCTGAAAGCCTATTTATTTCAGGCCCCAGAATCAATTAATGCCCGCATTATCCTCTGAATTCCACTATTCAGTGCAGCCAAATGACTGGGGCACCCTTGCGTGAAAGCAATTTCTAACTTTCAATCTGAGACACACCCCGGAACCACCTACCGGTCTCCCTCAGAAATTGCGGCTATCATTGACCATTCAGCTGTGCACGTGTGTGTCTGAGCAGGCATGCATGTGTGTGTATGTGTGTATGTGTGTGCGTGCATGCGTGCGTGCGCATAAGCACCGTGCTGTGTCAGGAATGTGTGGGGTTATATAAACTTTCTCATGTTCGGTTCAGCATGTTCTCTGCCTGTAGATGAAGGGTCTTAAAATACAACAATGGAGGATGTTCAGACAGGGGAGACAGAGGCACATGGGGGAAACTCCTGCACAGAACAGATTGTGATGCTCACAAAGTAACGCATGTTCTGTGTGTTACAGGACCAGAGTCTAGTGGGCTGTAAGGGAGAGAGAGAGAAAGGATGAGAAGGCGGAGGAAGAGGGAGAAAGAAAGAAAGAGAGAAAAAGAGAGAGAGCAGATACTGTGAAAGGGCAAAATGTTACATCTCTGAATGACTACATGTCATGAATAGGAACAGGCTGAAAAACATGAAGCCCACACTGTCCATCGCTAGACAGAGACACACTCCACTCCAGAGACAGAGAGAAAAGACATGAAGACAAGATGAGGTTGAAATTTCACCAAAGGGATGGCCTGCTCTCCAGCTCCAACCAATTAGCTGGCAGAAACTGTATTTTTTTTTTCCCGATGACTCGTCAGTGTGAGAGGATCACCCTTTGTCCGTCAGCCTCACGCCTTTATCCTCTATTGCTACTTTCTGTACACAGTCTGTAAAGCACTCAAACACGCACAGAAGCACACACACAGACACGCACAGAGACACACACACACTTAATCCTTACATGAATGAGTTACATTCCTGCAACTCTTCTTCCTGCTCCTGTCATCTCCCTGTACGCTTGTCTGCACACACACACACAAACACACACACACACACACACACACACATACACGCACACACTCACTCACATGCAGACGCACATATCAGTCTAATCCTCACATGAACTCCTCTCATTTTATCTCCTCTCAGCTCCTGCCATCTCCCTGACTGATGTGATTGTTAGTTCTGGAGGAGGGCTCTCTTTAATTGAAGTGGGTGTGAGAATGTGTGTGTGTGTGTGTGTGTGTGTGTGCGCGTGTGTGTGTGTGTGCGCATTTGTGCATGTGTAGCTATCTGTCCAGAGCATCGGCTGGCCATGGCTGCTATTGTTTGGCCTATCAGACAGGCTGTCAGGCTCCCTCTCTCTCCCTCTCCCTCTCTCTCTCTCTCTCTTTCTCTCTCTCTCTCTCTCTCTCCTGGCTTGCTGCCGCTTTGTGTTCATGTTACAATAACGGGAATGCGGGACTGTGAAGGTCACAGCAGCCTAAAGTCAAATCAGCCAGACTGCCTGTGCGTTTACTCTCTCAATAGCCGAAACCTATACCACACATCTACTGTATGTGATGCTAACCACCCATGTGAGCTACAGTCAATGACCATTCAGTGTGGAAAAATTCTTGTCATGTTCAAGGTCATTTCAATCAAACTGAAGTTCCCACATAACAAAGTGCATCCGCGCGGCTGTATGGCTTGCGCTGTTTTTTTAAAGCTTCAACAGGATTGCTTTTTCACTCGGAGACAGCTGAGCTAACTTTTTCCCCGGCTCTGCTTTGTGGGCCCCTATCTGCATACTCCCATCTGCCTTGTGTGCATTATCAGTTTCACATCTTTCTCCCCTCTAAAAGTTTGGCCTGTTGAGAGGGGGGGGGAGGCACGGGGCTGCTCTTTGTGAAGGCCGCTCTCCACAGAGCGGGAGGGGATCGATCAGCCAGACGCTCCGATGGCCTGTTCCTTTGTGAGTCCAGTCTGGCTCTCTGCAGCTCTCCTCTGTTTATCTCCCTCACGTCGCTCGCTGGCTACATGCTCTTAATTAAACATGCCGCACGGCTATTAATTGTCAACCAGATTCAATTTGTTCCCTGGGCGCGCTGTGAATGGGCCTCTCCTCCCAGAACAAAGGTGTCCGAACAGCCATGTCAGAGTTGAACAAAGGGCCCAAGGCATCACTTCTATCTCCCGGAGCCTGAACCGCTGCAGCTTGCCGACAGCCACAGAATGAGGTGTTATCCCAGCAGGTTTTCCAGGCAGGTGTTCAGGAGGCGCTCGGAGGAAATCGTCTTGTACTTTGCCCCCCCCCCTCCCAACCCCCTCCCCAAATGACATTTGGGCAGAAACAAAGCGCTCCATCAGAATTTCGCCGCGGTACTGTTGCAAGCTGTCATAATGCTTTCACCTGCACAAACAGCCATTCAGTAAAATACTCTAAATCGGTCTCATTTTTTAATCTTGTTGGGGTTTATGTTTTTTTTTCTTTTGCATGAGAACCCTTTTGACAAATTGTGGAAACAAATAAATAAATAACCCAATGACTGCTGAGATGAATCTGGGAGTAAGCAGCTGCCAAGGCATAATATAATTCATGGCCATGCATCAATGTTACTGGAGACCGCTCCAGCACTCAGCCAGAACCCACAGAGCCAGGTGCCAGCACATCCATCCCCCTGCAATCCCCCTCATACGTCCCACCTCCCAGTCGCTCCAGCCATTGCCCCAATCAACACTCCCTTCCCAAAAACCTAAAGACCTGGGCCACAGCTGGTGCCAAGGAGGCCTGGTTGGCACTATTGTGTCACTGCATAAACCCCACCACAATACGCTGATAAACCAGCCCACTCTGTGCCTCCTAAATCTCACACACACAAGAGATGCCAAATGAGGAGGTGTCCATAGGCTCAAACAGAGACCTCTTAACCACGAGAAGCTTGAACATATATTTCCAGCACATGTGGTGTGCATCTAGTTTGGGAGCCCAGATGTTACCTGTCTTTCTCTCCCGAACAGAGAAAAATGAAAAAAAAAAAAAAAAAAAAAGAAGAGATTTAGAATTTTTTTTCATAACTACAGGCAAGACCAGTATTATAGTACAGAATATACTATTGTGTATACTTGTTCTAACACTATGTTGAGGAATTTTTAATAAGAGCTGGGTGAAGGTGCTGCAGCATATGAGAGGAGGCCTTTTCTCTGGTGTGCTTCTGTGCCTGCCTGCCTTTTCAGCAATCCCAATATTTCGCTGCTGGTGAACTCACTGAGCAGTTGGGGAATTACTTATTTAAAAGATAAGGTTTCCTCTGTTGTCAGCAAAAACCGCCTCTTGTCCATAACGGGAGAAAACCAATGCAGTGTGAAATCAAAGGTCACCCGGAGACAAACAGCACTAACAGGCGAGAGCAGGGGTGACAAACGCTCCCTCTCCACGCTCACCAAATTAATTAAGAGTGGAGATTCAACATGGCATCTCCAACACAAAGGAGAACAAGCGGCCTTGTTGTTGTTTCGGGGAGGCTTTAAGGAGAACAAACACACTCCCTTTTACTTTACTGTCATCAAAGCATGTTTACCCTGCTTCTCCCGCACGAGTCTTTCATTGAATGTTTTATATGGCAGCTTTGAGAAGTCATTGATCTTAATCTAGACTGTGAGATTCCTCTGTTGAGCTTGCGTCCACCTCACGCCTCAGCCTGCCTTCAGCCCAGCATCCTCAGGGTGCTGTATTAAATGCCTTACCCCAGGCAGCCTGCTAATCCACAGCATTCGCAGGTGTCTCTGTCTGGCCGTGACCAGAAGATAAGCCCCAGCCCCGAGGAGACAGCAGCGAGCGAGAGGCACAATGCCGTCCGTCTGAGTGTGCCGCTGCATCTGGGCCACAGTCAGTCACCCAGTTGAGGAGCCGGGCTGAAAACAGCAGGTCTGAGACCGAGCCTGGATAATGACACCTCATCTGGGAGCAGCTAGTGAAAAATATCTGCATCCCCTGGCTGTGTTGTCGAAACGACATGCCGATCATTTACTGGATTACCTTACAGTAAGCCGCTGCCTGATGTTCTTTCACAGATCGCTGTAGTGGAAATGTTTGTACAGAATGGGCTGGGGCGAGCAAGTTGACTCAATATCTCAGATAAGCGCAAGAAGACTAACCTCTGCCATGGATCATAATGCACTCATGAAGCATCACTCCCAGCTGAGACAACCCAATATGGACGCCTACTGTGATTTGAGAAATTTGAGATTTTTTTTCTGTAATTTGAGCTGAAGCTGTAGCAGTTTAATTGGTATAAAAAGTACGGGTGAGAAGCTTTTATGTTGTCATTTTACTCATTCACTTACTCAGCCTGTATTCAGCAGAGTTCAACACTACACTCTAGGAATTCGACATTTTCTGAACAGAGTCCAGGATTATAGCAAGGAGGATGAATTTAATTTGTATGTGAAATCTAAATGCTCTCATTTTGGGGGCAATTAATTTTACAAGAAAGTTGATCATACCAGACAGCATACTTGTGAAAAATAAAAGCTTGGTTAATAAGATTTAATATCTGAGGCTGTTAGTAATCACCAGATAATATCGAACAAATATATTGCATTCATAAACCTTTAATTTATATTGCGTAAACAACGAGTCTTTGCCCTTTATGTTGTTGAAATATGGAGAGTTCAGAGCACAAAGTCAAAGTGTACCAATCGCATGTAAGGTCATGTTGAGCTGTAACTTCTGGCCTTTTAATAGGCATTCATTGTGGATCAGAGGCAAGTGTGTGTGTATGTGTGTGTATCTGTGTGTGTTTGTGTGAATGTTTCTGTGTGTGTGTGGGGTTTTTTTATGTGTTCTTTCCCCCCAGCGGGGGGCAGTACCACCCTGGCCTCACTGCCTCCACCCACCCATCCATCCCACGTCTTGTCTAATTAAACATCGTTAACATTCATCCCAAGGTCTTATGCAGATGAGCGCAGAGGGAATGTGGTGCACTGCGCATTAAGAAAACAACTTGGGGGGTGGCAGAGAGGTGAGGACAGGGATGGGATGGGGGGGGTATTTGAATTGAGACGTGCCAGGATATCTCCGATTTGACCTCATTCATCAATTAATTACCGCCATTAGTGGGAGGTGATGTGGAACCAAAGCTGGAGTCACTGCAGCGTGGCGTCTCTACCCCCACTTAGTTGACTGTGCATGTGCGGGCATATGTGTATGACAGACAGGCGCCCATTAAGAATTGAGCCAGGTAAATTTTTGTGTGAATGTACATGTGACCAGACAGACAGACAGACAAACCGACAGACATCCAGCCAAGCACTGCCATCGATGTCTCCTCAACAGAGCTGTGATCACAGCTCAGCTCTGTCATGTGGCTGTCACTCTGTCACTCATAGTCACACACACACACACCACACCGTCACAACGCACCATGCTGCAGCCAGTCTAACATCTGAAACTATAGGTTCTCATCACAAATGATACTCTGGATTCCTCTGTAGCATGTAGGGCACAGTCTGACAAACTCATGTATGGAGACGAGGTGTAATCTGAAGCACAGCACTGTCCCGCTACACTGAATCAGCAGCTGGACTATATCAGCCAGGTAAAGTGATGTGCAAGGACAACAAGAGAACAATAGGCAGAGCACTTTTATGGAGTCCACTTGAGATGTCATCAGAACACCAAGAAGTGGCACGGGATAGGTGTGTGAACAACCCTGCACGGACACAAGACCCCATGTCAGTTCCTTTTCTCTGATAGCTATTTTTCACAAATTGCGAGGGTACCAGCACGCATTTGAGCTATTCAGATGCAACATAAAAGCCATAAAAGCTGGCATTAGCTCTGTGTGCAGTGCACAAAGAGCTCAACTGGGGTATATCGTGAGTGAGAGTGTGCATTTGTCAGAGAAGGGGCTGGATCTGTACACTGGTCTGGGCATGAATGGCACTTTACAGTATTTAATACAGGAGACTAAAATGGGGTTTAAGAGGCTGTGATGCTGTGGTAGCTGTAATGGTCTGAGGGACTGCCTGCCAGGGCAGTGGGGCGGGTGTGGCAGCAAGACTGAGTTATGTGCGTCGTGCATGGACTCATATTTCTGGGGCTGAGCTGACGGTTGGCCATGCACGGCAGCACAGCACAGCACTCCCTAAGATCCTGTTTGTAACTGTCTGTGGAACAAGAGCCCGAGGGAGGAGCCCGCTTAAATTCACTCACCTTCACCGCCGGCCTCAGATCCATCTCTGTGCACCGCATGTGTCCTACACGCACATATGCACACATGCACTAAGACAAGTACACACTTGAAAGAATGCACAAACACACATCTCACACAAGCTGCGTGCAAACATAGCACAGGGTCAGTACACCACATGTGGGCCCATGCAAAAATAAATAGTCCTCCTCAAAGGACTAGTGTCAAATAGGCATGCATGAAAAAGCACACAGAGCACTTTGCCCTGCATACATATCCAACGCACGACAACCAAGGTCAGTCCAAATCTTCTCCCAAATGGTGGCAAATCACCTTCAAGGACCAAGAGCTCTCCTGTGGTGCTTTGCGTGTATATTCAAGAAACATGCTATTCTACTTGAGGTTCAGTAGCTCTAATTGAGTGATAAACCTATGCTGGTCTGCCATAGCTAAAATCAGAGACAGGGGGCGCTGTGAAGACAGTAAAGCACTGGCAACAAGGGTTAGCAGGCGGGCTCAGGAAACGATGATGAAGTGGAGCATTAGTGTGGTGATTAACTCCTTCTCCTGCTCTTCCTCCTCTCGTTCAGTCCCATTTCCTCCCACTACGGGACGGGAGGGGGGCCTCTGATCAGTGTGTGTGAGATTCCCTTGACACATCGTCCATCTGTAAGTGTGAGCTGGCAAGCCAGCATGCTGTCTTCACCAACATGCTGTTGAGATCCCTCCTCGATGTCTCTCCATTACAAACCTTTCCTCTCAGGCTCTCCAAACAGCACTGAAACTTTGATGAGACAGTGCCCCATTTGGCATGACATGATGTTGACATGCTATGGGGGATAAGTGTATGGAAACAACAAATTAGATCTATGTAACATACAAACATACTGAAATAAATTTTACATAGGACTGAAGGTCATTTTGTTGTCTGTAACTCATGCCTTATGCACTGTCTCTCAAGGCTCTCTCCTCACCTCTGTGTGGTGTATAATGCACAGCGGAATGCTGTTATGTGTAATGTGCTCTGTAAGGGCCAGTGTATGTCTATCCATTCTTGGAAACAAATTACAACACAAAGTAGAGCATACCCTGAAGAAAAGAAATCTCCACACTTCTCAGTCAAGCCAGACCGAAGTAATTAAGACTCTGACTTGCTCACCTACACTGTAAAATATCCATCTTAACAAGTCAATTACTCGAGTGTGTTACAACAAGTGATTGTTACTATTCAATTTCCTTGCAGTGTAAGTCAACATTTTCAAGAATTTTCTTTAATCTAAAGTATTATTTTCTTGATACTCAGAGAGTGATTTCCCTTGTTTCAAGATTTGACACTTGATTCTACAACATTTCCTGCATTGGAAACGAGGGGAATTAAACAAAAAGATGGACATTTTTTTTGCAATGACACACAGGCTCGTAGGAGGTGGCGAGGCCAGCCCAGCTAATACAACCCTTTTCCCATCCAGGCAGGGATCAGAGGGCCAGGTGGCTTGGAAAAAAAGGCCTGCGTTCGGTGGTGCAGTAACAGTTTCACCTCTTCACCAGAAAGGCTCTTCTGGGATCACATAGCCACAACTCACATCACATTGCATCACCAGCCACTAAGCAGGGAAGTCCTTTTTTTTTTGTTCCCATAGGCTTGCAGAAAGACCAAGCCCAGTGGAAATGTAGCAAGCTAAAAATGCTGCATGAGTCAGACTCCCCTGTTAATAGTAAGTCTAGAGGAGCTGACTTAGACCTCCTCCAGATGAGAGTAATAAGGGTCCATATTCTGCTGCACGAACAGATTTTTCCCTTGTTGCCACTAATGGCATACCTGATTGTTAATAAAGTAGGTGATCCTTTGTACAAATCCAAGGGCGATGATTTTTATATTCATTGGGGAAAAAATGATTGCATCTCTCAGAGCGAGAACTCTCTGTGTCGGCTCAAGGCAAAGGCAACGTCTTGCATACCTCAAAGGGTGTCAGTGGTTTGAGCCCCTGATACACAGAGGTATTGGGAGTGTCACTGAAGCTGACATACATGACAGAGGTATGTGCTGCACTTGCCAGTGCTCCATGGAGACTCGGGCTCAGCCTTGTGGGGAGGAGGCGGCGGTGTAGAACATGTCTCTCAGACAGAAGCTCCTCAGACATCTCTTTGATATGCAGATAGAGAGTTATGCCCCATGGACGGCATATCACGTGGGCCTCTTGTTAGCTCTCAATAGCATTCTGACGAAATGCATTGCCAAAATAAACTCTCCCTCTCTGTCTCTCTCTCTCTCTCTCTCTCTCTCTTTCTTGCTCACTCCAACACAGAGTTCAAAACTTCTTATCATTTCAAGACTGCTGCTGCTGTTTTCTGCAAAGAGGATAAATCCCATAGACCAGAAGCACTCTTTCCGCGGCAGCACACAGACTGGCAGTCAACCTCAATAACAACAGCATTTACAATGTTTTGAAGATGTTGTAGACTTTCACCTGTTATAAACATCATTATTAAGCTACATCCAGTAAAGGTGATTCTCACAGTGGGATGTGTATCTCACCTTGCCTCAATTTCTCTCCTGTGCCCTTATAAATTCTCACAATTACATGCCAAGGCTCTTTTTTTTTTTTCCAAGAGCAGAAATTACAGCTGTCTCCTCTCCTCTCTCTCATCCCAGCATCGCTCATCTATTATTCAGTTTTTAATTTGGCTATTTGAGGTTTGTTCCCTCGTTTGGCGACAAGTAAGCCTCTGCTAAACAGGCACCTTATCCATTACACTAAATCTAGCGCATAGCAGACAGGATTCTGGAATTGACCATTAGAGGGGTTATTGATATAACCACCATTCCCTCTCGTCATTATCTCTCTAATTTATCCGTAATTGTATAGCAGGCTTTTGGAGTTATTCTCACCTTGGGTGCAAAGAGAGAGCATCTTCACTTTTTGAAGCATCTCCATGTTTAGCTAGTTTACATAACAACTTATCTATCAAATTGTGGAGAGGCACTATTCAATCTAGGCAAAGCCAAGTTTCCATTGTCACCATTTTGTTCAAGAGCTTTTGTATTTATGACAAAAGTTTCCAAATTACAGTCGGCATTTACCCAGGGTACCATCACTCTTCTAGCCAACGTTGTGGAGAGAGAGAGAGCCCTTTCTGAGTGATCTTCAGACTCCTATAATCATATGCAATTGTGGTAAAGTGAAAAGAAAGATGTGGCTCTTTACAGGGATCTATGGCTCATTGTATCTTATGTGTCACGCGAGCCAAGGATCAATAGCACTCAATAGTCTATTAATAGGCAAGTCTTGGCTCTGTTCAGACTAAAGCACCAGCCTGTCCACCAGGCCAAGCCATGAAAAGAAGAGGGTGCAATAGAAACCGATCCCCGCTTTTCTGTTAACAGTGAAAGCCTCTTAATCATCTCAGTTTCCCATTGACTTACCCCTCCATGCTTCTTTCCCTCTCACCGAAGGCCCATCTTAGAGGGGATAGTTAACCGATCCTTGCCACAGAAGAAGATGACTCTGTCTTTTAAAGGAGTTTGGAAGTGAGGTCAAGGAGGTTTTCTTTAGCAACACTGCATCATAATTCTAGTCTGACATTACGTGTTTAAGCAACACTTCAAAATATCCTGGGTACAATTGTACTAAGATAAAACGCCGCACAAGTGCAGCACCTTAGCCATTAAAATTCCACTATAATTGCTGGAGATATTCCTTTTTTGCTTCAAATTTGAAAATCATTCTCCACATTCAACGCTGATGATAACAAGCTGCCCTCAAACAATGGTGATTACTGATGAGTACTTGGACAAGTACAAGAGCAACTTCATCTAAAGTGTAAGTGATCCGCCTAATAGACCATAGTATGTAGTTATCTGATAAAGACCGTCGCCAAAACCAGACTCCACACGTTCACTCATGCAGACAATCAAAGGACACCTGAGTAATATAAAACAAATATTGCTATTGATCTGCAGTCTTTAATTTCCTCCTCCCTCTAATAACGCTGAATACCAACTAGAGCTGTGGGCCTTCCACTATTTACCATGTTCCACAGATTACCGCATCAATTCTGGTCTAAGAAGATCTATTGATGAATTCCTTTGTGTTTGTTTTGGCCTGTTATTTTGTCGAAGGCCCTTATTAAACACTGCACTTGGTTTAAAGAAATGTTTGTTCTTTTCACTCCTCTACTCTCATGAAAGAGAATACATTTTGGCCCCGGTCTCTTGATTTTATGGCCTTAGCGCTCTGTGCTGTTTGTGTTTGATGGGAAGAATGGGAGGAGAGGAGGAGGGAGGGAGGCATTCAGTAGACTGATCTGATATTCTTTTTTCTCCTCCTCCTTTTTCCCTCTGGTTCCTCCACCACCTTGGGCTCAGCCAGTAGGGGATGCAACTAGGAAGGGGGGGGCGGTCAACATCACATGATCACCCCTCGGTGGTTGAGCACCGCCCCCCTTCGGTGGGATGGGGGCCGTCACATTCGTCTTTGTCATGGTGCGGTGTGCCACCCATTCATCAGGCCTGCCAGCAATGGCATCCCTTCCCTCTGTGTGCCCGGAGACTGGGCACGTCTGGGCCTGACTGCATCCCAGATACACACAGAGAGCAACACACAGACACTCTGATGGATTTATTTATTAGGCCTTTCATTACCCAGGGGGCCAATGGTGAATCACAATGGACTGCCACAGCAAGGCACCGCTATGCTGTTGCCCTCTCAGCCTACTACTGTCATGGACAGGCTTTCAGAGGACAGAATAATCTTGTGGACGATGTCTCGTTAGAGCCCAGAATCATTTGGAAAGTGGAAACACGGGAGTAATAACAAAACATGTGTAACATAGACGCAGAAGTCAATTTGTTCAAGTTTCTGTGCATTTGCAGCGCAATAGACCTTTATATGGAGAATCAGACTCTATCTCTGCACCTCGCCAGAGTTGGAAGGGAATTCTATTCACTTTTTATCTGACTATGCAGGTGAAAACTCCCTCTGTTTTACTATGTGGAGCAGTCTGCACAATTCCAATGGCTTTATGATCCTCGTTTCAAAAAGTCAACTCAGAATCAGTTCATTTGTGCGTGACAGCCTGCAGATTCCAAAGCAATCTGGGAGAAACCAACCACCAAGTAGATGTGTGAGGATAGAGTTCAATACCGCCTGCAAAACTTAGTATTATTGATCGCCCCGGATGGTAAATTCAATATAGTCTAAAGAAGTTAGAATTGTGGATCTACAAGCCAAGCAATTCAATAGTGCTCATCCCGTGCAATGGTGAGGATCTGGGCACTGTCTGATTCAATCCTCGAAGCCGTGGAGAAGGCTAGCAGGGATGGAGGAGCCAACAAATGCAATACGCTGCAGCTTCGGAGAGGATCTTTGGAGTCAACAAATTTAATAGAGCCACTTTATCCCCTCATATGTTCTGGCAACTACATTTAGAGTGTGGAGGTTCCCTCTCTGAAGCACCCAGGAGCTCTGGAGTTTATCCTAAATAAGCCATCGTCTTTATTGCATCTTTTTCTGAGTCCAAGCCAAGCCCTGGTTTAATTATGACAAATCCACGGCATGTGTTTTTCATGTTTGCCAGTAATGAGGGATGCTTTAAAGGAAATTGCTCAAAGCGTCTTCTGTCAACAACAGTAGCAGAGAAGAGATATATCCTGACTGCCTTTCTGTAAAGAATTTCAGTTTTACTCTGGGTGTAAACATCACTAAGTTCCTTGTCTCTGATTCTATTTAGAGGGAGAACAGGCAGATGGGAAAAACTGTCACAACAATAAAGAGGTTTTCAGCTGACAAGAGAAGAGGTGCTCATTTGAGACCCACGGCTGAAACTCAAAATCATCTAATCCTGTGAGACCGTGTACAACTCAGGCACAGACACAATGGTGACAAGACTCGCGCCTCACCCTGGACATTTACAATCAAGGCCAAATTAAGTGTGGCATAAATTAGCCACAGATAACATAAACTTGCACGCAGGGGATGGAGCAGGGATATGATGTACACCACTCAAGAGGATACGACACATTTCTTTTCAATTAAGAGTTTGAGCAACGTCAAAGCCTAGCTTTAATATCGCCCATAATAAAAGAACTAATTTGAATATGTGCTCCATTCTCTCAAGACATTAGAATGAGGAATCACTCGTTAAAAATAAGCAGGAGGAAAGTAGCAAGATAAGCATTTCTAATTGCTACCATGTTTGTTTCCTAATATGTGGCCAGTGACGCTAAAATTGTTTAGTTTGAAAACAAAAAGGGAAACTTGGAAAGGCATTAAAGTGTGTGCTGGGAGGAGGCAGAGGCGTGCTAGGAATGCTCAAATAGAAATTTAGCTGTGAGGAACCCTGAATAAAACAGGCACTGGTTGTAATCCCAACACTATGCTGCACTGTCAAGCAGCTAATAAAAATAGGCTGGTGGCAGATCAAGTCTGTGATTCAAATACATTCAAAGCCTTTCTTAACTGAACTGCAAAAATCCCACTCTGGCTCATTTTCAGACTATTTTTGCACCCCCTTTCCCTGCTTTTCCCGCTCTCCATTTCTCCTTTCCCATTGTTCTCTAGGTCTCTCTCTCCTCTCTCACTCCTGCTCCCAATCTCCCCTCTCACAGTATCATTGCTAAATCTATTTGGAGCCGCCGCTGGGAGCAATTGAGCAGAAATGGGTTTGTGCACATCTTGAAAACTGTGTCTGTCATAAAAAACACAAAGGTTCAACACAAAGAACTGGTTAAATATCCATGTGTCTGGTCATTGGTAGCCTGCAGGTGTCCTTAGCACCAGCACTACTGTTGACTTGGAACAACATCAGAAAAGCACATCCACTGTAGCTTTGCTTTAGCAATGTCTGTAACACAAAAATCAATTCTCTGTCTATCTGGGACGGCTATGCGCGCTGTAAAAGCTATTACACAACTTGACCATAGTGAAGGCAAGCCAGGACGACCAACAAGTACAAATGTGCAGCTATCACAATAACAATACAGTACCTCTGAACCAACAGCTGGATAGCTCAGCTTAGAATGATGTTACACTCCCTCTCTTGACGAATCAAGTCGTGGGGATGGCACCATGTGACAGCGCTGCCTCCGTTTGTCAGAGGGAGATAATATGACTTCAGCTAAAGCCCTCTGAACCTCAAAGAGCACGTTCATCTCCATGACTTTGAATTCATTACCCATCAAAGATAAGTCTTCTTTTCACGCGCAGAGCTCTATTTGTCAGTGTCACCACACAAAGGAGAGGGGCAACTTATTCATGCCAAACATGCCTCCAGTTTCAACTTTTGGTCACCCCTTTGAGCACTATTTTTTAATTAAAAGAGGTTCCCTTTCTTCTCCTTTTTTAGCAGGAGTTTCTCTCTGATACCACTATCCTCAGCTGAAACCCGCAGAGGAGTCAGTCATGATAACATATCTTTCAATTACAGTTTTATTGTGACTACCATCCGGTTGCCATTCAACCCCTCTCTCCTCCTCAAACTGCTGCGTACCTGCAAAATGGAAAAGTGACACATGGGTCTGCATAGAAACAGCTCTGATTTTCAGCCATCACATGCTGGCAGGAGTAGGGGACCAGTGGCTTTTATCTGCAAGCTGGGGGAACACACCAATGCCTGGAGAGAAACTGTGGTGTGGGGGAGTGCGGGGAGGAGGTATTGATGTGTAGAACGGGGTGCAATGTGAGGGGACGGAGCTGACCCAACTCCCTTCATCCCATACCACGGCTGCCTCCCTCTTCACATTGACAGGCGGGTAGATTGAGGGCTAAGATTAGCAGCCACTTTCTCACAGAAGGCCAGGGAGATACAGTATTGAGAATGAATGGCCACGTCATGTTGTCAATGTTGTAACCTTGGCAACAGACAGAGTACTATTTTAGTCCCTCCGCTGGCCACCGGGGTGGTAGAGATGGCTGGGCAGGGGAAACTGAATCGTCTCTGCCCATGACCAACGTTGTTCACATATACACACACATACATACACAGATGCATGTGAACCGAAGAGCCTTATAATTAGGCACGCCACATATCTGCAATTATCATACCTCTCAATCAATATTTCAATAAATTTACATTCAAGGCATGTCAGCAAAGCTGGCAGGAGAGAGGTAAAATGACAGATAATGGGTAGTCTCGTTCCAAAGTGGACACAAAGTGAAATCCATTCATAAACATTCCATTCTTATAATTAAAGCCGAGCTTGGTATCAATATGCACACAGCAGCCTCTCTGTTTGTAGTTTTAAGTCATGGTGGCAAGTGTTTCATCTTTACTGCTCCTCAGTAATGCAACCATTACATAAACAGAAAAACACAAACCAGACCGGGTAAAACACAAACTCGACAAAGCTTAGAATGACAAAATTTTGCAGCACGTCTCAGGTGATGGCTGTCAATCTGTTCTCCACACCAAAGTGGTGAAATGATTGATCTCTTTTGTCACATCAGACATGGATGGGAACCGATGCTTCACAGCGGTAGTGTTTTCCTTTCCTCCCACTTAAAGCAAACCCAAACACAGTGCTCAGCATATCAGAGCAATGTGCTGGAAGACGCAAGCCTTTGAAGTCAGACATATTTGCAATATTGCAATCAAATTAAGACCACATCTTCCTATGAGGCAATATGCATATATACTGACAGGCTTCTGATTGCACAGCATTCAAACGAACTATCATCTGCATTGTAAAATATTGACTCAGCTCCCTCGATCTAACATACGCGTGGGCAATCTTAACATGGCAGGGCATGTAGGCTCTCGTCGTCAAGGGCAAACTGGCATAATCAGTTTGTATTCTATGAAATAATTCCTAATTTGCTTTTTTCCCCTGTGATTATTTTGCAGGCAGAGGCAAGTCAAAGCGTTGTATTAAAATCTAATCTTCAAACACCAACCTGGCTTCTACTGATCAGCCACGGGCTATTCATCACTGCCATTACCTCACCACACATTTTTATCCTCCTCCACTGCTGCTGGCCAGCTCTCCTCTCTCACTCAGTCCTCCCTCTCTTTCTCCATCTGAGTGACCTCACCTCTCTCTCCCTCCATCCTCACTCCCCCCTTTGATTAACAGCCTCCTGTTCTGCCCGCTCCCTGCTCTCTTCCTCGCGCCTTCCCTCCATTCATCCCTTATTTCCCTCCACCCAGTCCTTTTTTCCATCTCCATCTGAGAATGCATTCATCCTGTTCTCGTCTTTTTTCCATTAACTCTTTGCCATTATAATTCAGCTTCAACCATATGGCAAGGGTAATGATTGTCTTCTGTGTTGTTACATGAGACTTCATTCTCATTCATAGTCTTCGGGATCTAGTACTGGCATGAGCATGCTCTCCAAAAGAACATCATGTTTAGGGTTAAAGAGGTCACATGGATTTAAGTCCTTTGCTATAGTAAAAGAAACCAAACAGTTAGATAATCCAAGCCAACAACAGTATCCACTGAGGTTAAAAATGTTTTACAGGAAGTACATACAAACAAAACTGTAGCTGCTGAATTACTGAGGTACTAATTATCTCACCTATATGGTGCTTTATTAAAATTAGCCTTAATCATGCTGAGCTCCACAATTCTCCTAAACCAATTTCTGTATGTTAATTTTGTATATTAGCATGTTTATTACAGTATAGCCTTTCTTTTGGGAACAAATGGGCCACTATGGACCAACAAGTAAATTGTGCCTTTTCAGTGGCGACCTGAGCTAAAAATGCATTTACAACAGAAGATATAATAGTATGGATTGAGTTATTGCAATGAAAAGTGTCATTAAATTTCATGATAAATAAATAAATACTTATATTTTAGATTTTGTTATATTAGATTTTGTTACAAATACCTGTACATATACATATAAATACACATGCATATAAATGAGCCAAAATTTGAGTCTCCATATTGGCTGCTGTTTAGACTGACCAAGCGGCTGCACACAGATACTGTTTTGTTTTCCCTATCTGGATGGGTCTACCAGGATACCTCTCTCTTCTTATCCTACTGTGCTTTGTTCTTTTAATTTTGCCCAGTCCTTGTGCACACCCCCAGCAGGGGGTCCCTCTTTTCGCCTTTGTCAAAAGTAAAAATAGCACCACTTCAGGGCAGTTTAGCCGCAAGTGTTTTTCTTTTTCCTTTTTTTTTTTTTTCAGCAGCTGGAAATGCTCAGAGACAGGCTGACTGCTGAATCTGGAGGATTAGGAAGAAGGCTCTTTCAGAGCTGGGTGAGCTCTCTCTCTCTCTCTCTCTCTCTCTCTATCTCTGTCTCCCTCTCTTTCCCTCATATTCCTCTCTGTTTCCTCTGTTCCTTCTCCTCCTCTCTCTTACCTATACCCACCACCTCCCCCTCTCCTCTTCTGCTGCCCAGTCTTTGGCCATGCCCACTGGCATCCAAGGGCTCCCAGACAGGAGGTGGCAGTGTTACACAGACAGAGAAGGCAAGTGTATCACAGTAGAGTAAGCACTGGTGAGGGAGAAGCAGGGGACAAGGAAAGCACGCAAATGAGAGGCCTATGCACAGATGACAAGAAGAATAAGTAATCCCTGGCCCCTTCTGATCTGACTCAGCAGTGATTTCTGTGTCTCCCCCACTGGAGATATGTCTAATGGAACTGTAGCATTAGTAATGCTGCAACTTCTCAGTTGTGCAAAACTCACAATACGCCTTTTTTTGTTATGACATGGATTTGTTTGCTGCTGCTGCCTACGAGGGGCATGTGTTGTAGGCAGCTGCCCTTCTTTACATACACTTCAGCAAAGAGTGGGAGTGGTTCTGAGCAGCGCAGAGGTGGATGCTGGGACTAGTCATCCTGAAGCTGGACTGTGAAACAGCCCCAGGGGAATCTCGTGTAAACAAAATGATAGTTTTAAGCCTGCCATTCCTTCCACAAGTCTGTTTTATTTGGTTTGTTTGTTGGATGAGGTGTGGGGATCACTATCCACTGCTCTGTAATGGCAGGGAGCTGAGGAGCCAAGAGCAGTTCCACAGACAGCAGCACATCTGTGTGCCGATGAAATATTCAGGAGTAAGGCAGCTCACCGGAGGAGAGCGGGCTACAGCTCCTCCACACCTTCTGAAACGTTAATGATTTATCAATAACTCTAACCTCCTTCAGACTACCCAGGTATACCTCGTTAAAAACACCACCCGTCATGGGGAGAAACCCAACATCAAAAATAGATCCATCCAGAACACAGGAGGGGTGCAGGGGGTGGTACCTTTTTTGGCGTGACAGCTTAAACAGCAGTTTTACCACTACGCCACCCCCCCACCACCACCCCACACACACACTCCCATTCCCACTTGTTTTCCCCACCCACTACCTCCACCCCACGACAAACACAGCCAGAGGTGCTGTAGGAGTTACACATACACAGTACAAAACCAAAGCCTCCAACAGTACAGAATGCTCTACACATTTTTGTGAAGTTGCTTGAGAATGCAGATTGAGAAATGACATGAGAGATGTGGGGGGGGGGCCTTGGTGGGGTATGATGAGCTCAACATCTCATTGAACAACTGCCCCACCTCCCTGGCAAACCTACGTTTTACCATGAAAACGTGGTGCTGGAATAAATTGCGTTGGCAGCTGCCTATAGAAACATTTCGTTTGGAGTTTTCATTCCCAGAGAGTGTGTAATTACTTGCTCAAGTGGACCATGGCACGATGATTACACCAATATCTCAGGTAATGGTCCAAAAATCTTCCCAATTTCCATTGCAAAGCTGGTCTGAAACCCTATGGTAATAGTAACCCCCTCATGATTGACAGGAATTTACACAAATCAAGGGGTGCGTCTGGGGGTGGAAAGGTAGAGGATGGAGAGGGTGGAGGTAGATGGCTTACTATGAATGAGAATGTTTAAACTACAAAAGCTGTGGGTCGATTCTATAAAGAAAAGGGGGTGGGGGAGGCTGCAAAAAGTTCATAACCAAAGAGGGAGCCTATTAACCTTGGTCAATGCTTTAAATGTCATTATTTTTAGCTGACACAACAAAAAGGCCTGCGAGAGCTGTTCTCTTAGCAATGCGCCATGTAAATCACTTTCGCAAAAAGGAAATTACTTCCCGGGGCCCGATGTTATTAATCTAAATTCTCTGGTTAGTCAAATTGTTGCACATAATAAATATGGAGCAGCTCGTGATGCTTATCTACTGTGACATCCCATTCTCGCCAAAACATTTTTTTTCTCGTTTTCTCTTTATTCATGTCTTGATGGCGTTCTTGAAAGAGACAGCTCTACTAAACAGCACTAACACTGGGGGAGCAGGGCAGTGCGGGGAGCTTGTAGAAGAGGAGGGGACAAGGTATGGAAGTTCTCTCTCTCTCTTTCTCTCTTTCTCTCTCTCTCCCTCTCTCTCACTCTCTCTCCCCCATAGCCAGCCTCCCATCTCTTGCTTATATGATGCCTGTCCTAGCTGTTCTCCCTCTTGCATGTCTTCATCTATTCTCTGTCTCGGACTGTCTGGCTTGGTGACACACACACACACACACACACACACACACACACACACACACACACACGCACACACACAGCTGAGCTCCTCTACCCTCTAGCTGGCAGCTGCAGATCTGGTTGCCAATATAAAGCGGACCAGATAACACACTATGCTGTCATATTAGAATAAGCAGCCTTGACAGTGAGATCATTTGCATGCACCACATCACCAAATACCAAGTCGTCTCCTGTTTTGCACAGAGACCATACCATCAGCCTGAAGGCAGAGACACAGAGAGAGACGGAGAGAGGGGCAAAGGTGAGAGAGAGAGAGAGACAGGAAGAGAATCACAGACAAACAGAAAAAAAAAATCCCGAGCACAAACACAGAAAACTACTGTGATTATGATGCTGGAAAAATGGCTCTCTAAATGATGTATCACAGATCAGTGCAGCCAGCACCAGCATCACTATCTCACTGCATGGTGAGCCTGTTGTTGCTCCATGGTAATTCACTGACTCTGGGACTGGTGGGAATGTGGATGCGACTCTGGTTACGGCTCCTTTGGGGAATCTTGATGGTTTAGTGTATGTGTGTGTGTGTGTGTGTGTGTGTGTGTGTGTGTGTGTCTTGATTATGCAGGTATAATTGTAGGGTGGTGGGGGAAGCAGAGCCTCAAGGTCAGGGTGGTGTGGCTCATCAGCTTCAGCCTCTATCACTTTAATTAACTCCTCCGAGGGGCTTAGGAAAAGGCCCTTGTTAAAAATTCACCACAATGGAGCCAGCAACCATTGTACAAGAGGGAAGGGCAACATGCAGGTTGCTAAAAATAACCCTTCCAAGCACAGCACATGACTACTAAGACGGGCCATTATGTAATTTAACAGGCTAGGAAACTAGACCAAGTTCAGTCCATGTTGACTGGTGAGTAACTTTTGCCTAGATCTGAAACAGAAATACTGCTCTCTAATTCTAAATTCTGCATGATTAGTGTAGCTCTAAGATATAAAAGTAGTCAAGGACGGAGCTACATTAATGTGATTCCTCAGAGATGCATGAGTAGATAAAGGCTACAGCACTATAAACCCGCCCATGTGTGGAGGGCTGGTGGACTCCTGTAATGTGACGTGAGGCGTAATGACACCTCAGCATACCTGCTTCACAGGGAGCTTCACCCTTTGGAGGAGAAGACAGGGTGCAGAGGTTAGTGTGGCTGTTTGGCCTGAACACAGACAGGAGGGGAGAAGAGGATGGGACAGCAAATGACAAAATAGGGGGTACATCCAATTGGATGCCTGGGGTGGTAGGCTGTGGGGTTAGTTCTGGATTGGATGTTGAGTAGTATATGCCAGGGGTTGTGTTTTTTTTTTTTTTTTTCTTTTTTTTTCATGTTCCGTACAACATCTGTCAACAATCTGTCAACAACACATTTTACACTATGACAAGGAGATGAAACTCAAACTAAGCAAAAATTACCCTTTGACAAAAATGATCACAAAATATAATGCTATTTTTGTCAACAAATAAAAATATGAATGAAAACACAACTCCTGACCTCGGTTGAAAAGGGAACAGATACATGGCAAACTTTACCATTAATATTAAGTAGAACATAAAACCAAAAAGCTAGAGACAACATACAAGAAAGGGGAGTGTAGATCAATCTGTGCATCAAAGTTACTAACAAATTATTTAATAAACAAATTGCTGAGAATAATCTGAAAAATGATTCAGTAGAGTTAAATTAAAACATGTTTTCATCGACCGCAATCACTGAAGTTTTTGTTGACAAAAAGTAAACTAAAACTAACAGAATGACTAAAACATGACTAAAATTAAAATGCATTTTAGTCAAAGAACTAAGACTAAAGCTAAATCGAAAATGGCTGTCAAAATTAACACTGGTTCCAGACTCACACAAGTTGACTTTCATTAGGCTGCACACCTACAGAGACCCTGATGTGATTAGATATTTTGGTTCATATTATTACTGTTCAGATGCCATACTCAAATATTAGCAAATAAATTTGAAGTGATGAAATTAAAACATAATGTTAAAATAATAAGTCATACAAGTTAGTGAATTAATTGTGAATTAGTGAATGAAATTAGATTTCTCCGAGGACTCCCTGAAAGCCAGTCAAGGACCCCTGGGGATCCCAGGATATCACTTTGAAAATTACTGGGATGTGCAGCGGTATGTATGATCTGCTGAACATCTTGCACCGTCCCTTTGCACCTGACTATCTGATTTACACCGACCTAAAATCCCACAACCACCCAGGATTTGAGCTTTGAGTTTAGCCCAACATTTCAATCTGAGCCCTGCAACAGTCCCCAGGTAATTATCAGCTTCAGTTCCTTCCCCTCCTAACCCTTCCTTGGCATAGGTGTAAACAGTCACCTACTGATTTTCGACCCATGCAACTGCAATGACACAGGACATGCTCTATATTTTAGATATGCAATCACACCCTCAGTGAAACTTTTTTCAGTCACAGGTTACAAAAGTAAGTGTTATAAGTGAGATCCTGTTGTCCTTACATCATGTATGTAAACATGCACTGTAAAAATCTTCTTATTAGTCTGATTGTCAGACTAATTTTATTAGTCTGATTAGTCTCAGCATCCCTGTGGGATGAGAATCTCTTAACGTTAGAGCTGTCTTTGTCAGTCACACCTGGCACCAAGCCCACCACCAAAGTGGGCTGGCTTTAATTCAACTATCTTATTCCACGCGTCAAAATGAAAAACCATGCATATACAACCACCTAAACACGTCAACACACATTAACAAAGAAACATTCCAGTCAACAGTATTGGCTGTGCTATGTAATTAACCCCTGAGGTGACCATAATCATTAACAACCCTAAAGGCGATGTAATAGATGGCAGTGTAGATCTCAGAAATGAACCAAAACTGTTGCTTTATGAGGCCATTATGGGACGGTTGCCACAATGAGACATGTGGCTGACGGTGGTAGAGGACAGATCTGTATCACATTGTTTGTGGATCAATTCGAGAACTTTAATTAGCCAGGGGGTCAGGCCAGCTGGTGCAGAGGGCCCAGGTAAAGCTCATCAGTGAGGGGGCTTACAGGTGCCTTCGGCCCTAATCTCTCCGCCCATCTCGCTGAAATTAAAGCGGCAAATGGGAAATTGATTTCTAGCCCCCCTGTCCATGGCAATATCTCCTTTTGTCTTAAGGACATTAGGTAGGCTTGCACTTGCCTAAGCTGTTCTTTAAAACGTTCATTATTGATACGGAGGGCTGGGCTGGCAGGCTGCCATAGCGACCACGAGGAGGATGAAGAGGAGGAGAGCTTTCTGAGCTGCTGGTTTTTGATGGCAACGGGTTTTTTCAAAGAACGATCCTCAACACAAACTGAGTGGGGAGAAAGACTTTGACCTCTCTACTCTACCTCCAACCAGAGGTGCTGCTGACATGGCACCTACTGCAAGATTGAGGAGATTAGACCACTCTGAGAGAGCCAGTCTCCACTCTTCAAACAGAACCTCTCAATATCATCCAGCTGATCAGTTAAATCAAATATGTTAGTTCTAAGCTAAAGGAAAAAGCCCCATGGGCTTGCCAACTTGACGCAACACAAAGCTCTCCAACGGCAACATATGGAGAGAAAGCGGCTTGGAAAAAAAACAGGAGTGAGTCAGCAGAATCTTCAAACCGACAGGACGGTAAAGCCGTGGCCACTGATATCACATAGAATCAAATGGAGTCTAATCCATTTCCCTCCCCTCATGTCACTTCCCTCAGATCGCAGTTTCTGTTGTGCCGTGTTGATGTTTTCCATTTTATGGCAGGGTGCTATTTGTCATTCTAATGAACTTCTCTGTGGGAAAAAAAGATCCCAGGGAACATTCCTCAAGATGTCAGGCAGTAGAGAATGTAAAGTGTGCAACACAGTTAATTCAAGTGGGCCTGGCCTGCAGGCGAGAGGCCTGCCTGTGTATCAGTCCTTAACGGGGACAATTCATGCCAAATTGAGACAGGGAATAGAAAATTTAGGAATAGGTTCAGAATACTGTATTGGAGAGCCTGTTTTCTTCACTGGGGAAAATCTGATGGACAGCATTTGCAGCCCCTTGTCATTTACTAGCTTTGGTCTGTCTAGGGGATATACCAAAGAAGCAGCAGGCAGGTATATCGCATATGTAGCTTTATGTATTATGTAGCAATGAATGGTATATATCACGATCCCCCTGTGCCGTTATTCAGAAGCCAAAAGAACCCAAAGTGCCCATGGCCAGGGTTTCTGTGACAGCTGTGCATGGTGTGCTCTGCTCTGTCGAGGGGAGGAAGGAGCTAGCTGGTCTGTTGTGTGCACGTGATAAATCTGCCGGTACGCCAGGGCTCTTTTCTCATTTGTTAGGCAGCCATGTGTGAAAATGTTAATGAAGGCCCATATAATCTAGGAGATTCTCACCATTAGAATTTCCTTCACGTAGCCAGGCTTTCTGCTTACACACTGACTATTGTGCGCATCAATCCTTCCACTGTCGTACTAATAATAGACCTAATTGCCTCAGTCAGCCCACTAGCTTTCTCTGCCCCTCTATGCATCTCAAAAAGGAGCAGAGGGCTGTCTTATGACAAGCCCATGGCACAGAACAAGGAGTAAATCAGGCTATATATAACAAGCAGACACAAATACTGGTGGCACTCTTCATGGTGTCCATCATCTACCTAGCCTACGTCATCTTATCTCATGAAATATTAAGCACCCAGATGCCAAAATATTTGCCAGAGCTCAGCCAAGCTCTGCAATGCTTTTTCTCTCTCTCATCTATTATAAATGGGATGGAATAAAACTTGGCATCATGACATGATGTCTCCCCCGACCTCAAAGACCTGCCCTCTGTATTTGCAGTGATTGTTTTGTTTGAAAGAAGTCTTGGTGTGAGTTTGATGAAATTCACTCCAACAATGTTTGGTTATTATTTTACTTCACCTCGTCCTTGTACAGATAATGTGGAAATATGTAGATCCTGCTTGAATTAGCATTCAATGAATCTGAGTGCCTTTATTTCTTCGTCTCCCAGAGAGGCAGGATTGCGTAATTACTCTAAAAGGAGAGGGAGAGGTGAAGGTTTGGCAGTCTTAATCTCTGAGAGTAGAGTCTCTTTAAGGGAGTGGGGACTGCGGGGCCAAAACATCCATAAACCTGCATAAAACAGCTACATCACACATAGTATGTTTGTCCTGCATTATAACTTGGTAGCCAAAACAGGCAAGAAAAAAAAAAAAAAAAAACAAAAAAAAAAAAACTAATTAATGCATCCAGCATTTCTAAAGCCACAGCTAGTTGAAAACAAGATGATGAGAGTGAGATGTGCAGTAATCCACAACAATCCACAACAATCATTCTATGGTGGATGCTCACACACACACACACACACACACACACACACACACTACCACCACCACCATTTCTCTCTTTCTCCTCCACTCCTCTCTCATACATACACACACACACATGCTTCTTGTACCCTCTAGGCTCATTTTGGTTTTTTGGAAAGGAGACTCCCACTGCAGCCACAGATAGAGGAGCAGGTGTGCTAACCCCGGGGTCTGGAACCCGTCCAATTAAGACACATAGAGCCCAGCACATTCCTCCACACTGACCTCGCCGGCAAACCTGAATTACATTCACTTGGATGGAAACACACCGCCTGGCTGATTCTACATGCCCTGTCTCCTGTCGCTCCATCCAGCCTAGTTTTAGATCTATTTACATGTGCTCTGTAATAGCCCTGTCCAGCAGCTTACTGACAAAGATATACAGGACAGTTTAGTGTTAGCAGATTCATTGCACTATGCGCTGTGTGTGTGTGTGTGTGTGTGTGTGTGTGTTTGAGTCTGTGTGTGTCCCCATTTTGCATGTGCACATGTACATCTGAGTTATTGATAAAGACAGATCAGAGGGGTCTAAAATGAAACTCATCTTCATCCGGGTGAATAAAAAAAAAAAAAGCAGAGGATTACAGAAATAAATTCAAATGTTTGACTCAGTATCTCTCTCAAGGACTATGCTGATTTTCTCAGACTTAGGATCTCGGGATCATGCTGCCCTCTAAAAGATTCCTGTTCATGCTGGATACTTGGAAACTATTTGCTTCGCTGCTACTGAGACATGTTTCGCTCCACTGAGCACATTGTATGCAATCCAAATTGTTATCTACCTAGAAAAAATTATGACAGTGTATTATTATGTTATTTTCTATTAGAAGTTAATATTCATAATCATGCAACTAAGTAAAAGTACACATCTACATTCACATAGATTAATGGTATCAAGTATCAAGACTTGAGAAACCACTCCAGGTTACAGTGGATGAAGAAAATTTTCAGCACAACATAAAAGGGGCGTGAACTTAACTCTCATTTTTTCAGGTTGACCATTAACACCAAGCTTATCAAAGTCATTTGTCTCAGGACTTGTTGAACATCTCCAAAATGCTCTTTTGTCTGTGGTTGAGTGACACCGTTTTCTGAAAGGTTAATTGCTTCTCGTAGTAATAAAAGGCCAGATTCGGGCTGTGATTGACATAAATGGAGGGTGCTCTCCCTCCACGCCGAGGTTTTCCACTCAGTCCATCTTCACTGCCAGGTCAGTTTCAGACAATTGTGATTTATTATTAATGACATTCAGTGCACTTCCTGTGACATTCCTTTTATTGGGTCCTGGGCCTTTATGTGGCTCATCTAGTAGAGGCGCTTATCCGCCCATGGCCCACTTTATGGCCAGAGAGGGAATAAATTTCCCAACGTCACAGCCGCGGTTGACAACGACTTATCTGATGCTAAAGATCAAATGATTCATTCCGCGATTGTGCATTAGAATTTACTTTTAAGCAACAACAATACCAACAGCAGCGCAATAAATCTTTCGCCGCTCTGTGTGGTGATTATTCTCTGTCTGCGTCGTATTGGACTTTACACACAGTCAGGGACAGAAAGTTGACGTTGCTATTTGCTAACTTAGCCTGTTGTGAGAAGAAAGTGGAGGATAGATTTGGTGGATGAAAGTTGGGAGACCGAGGCGAGGTAACAAAGAAGAAGAATGAGAGTGGGGCGGGAAAAACTTCAGCAGCGGTTGAGGCAAAATTGTGATGGCTGATTTGTATTCACTCCTCAGTCCACAAATTCACCTCCAGCAGCTTTGGGGTTGGGAGACTTTGAAAGTTTAGGAGAAGGGTGTGCATTTGACGGTGCTGTAGAGGTGTGTGTGAGATGTGGATGGGGGAGCTGAACCTCCAGTGGCTCAGCAGGTTTTTTGTGGACAGCCTCAGAAGCATGTGCCAGGCCTGAAGGTCAGGCTGCCTCCTCATCAGGCCTTTTGTGCGGGCCGGAAAGCGCATGGAGCAGCTGGAGGCTGGAGGCCTGGGGTGCAGGGCGGCCCGTCATTGACCACCACTCCCTGCCTAATTACCTCCCTGCCCTGGCCCTGTGTTCAGCCAGCCCTCTCCGGTAAGTAAGGCTGGGCTGCTGAGATGGCTGGGAGCCTTGCCTCATTAGACCTTACCGAGTCTCTCTGACTACAGCAACACACAGACACCATCAGACACTAATGGGCTGGTGTGAAGATAGAGACAGACAATAAAACACGCATTGCAAGACATCATAGAATCGCACATTCAAGCATTCACCCATTGTTAGTCATTTGAAACCATACTAATGGTTACACGATGCACAGTATGTAAATTTGCACAGAAGGATTTGTTATCCAGGTATCGTGGCTGCAACTCTCCCAAAGCGCCTTTATCTGGTTATTGTAACGGTCTGTTGAGCACAAACTCACACAACACACACACATGCATGCACGCACACACACATATTTATACACCACCACCACTACCACCACCATCATCATCGCCACCATGCCCCCTCCCTCAGCTAGCTTTGATTCCTCACCCATGTCAGCACAGTTTCCCTGTCAGCGTCTTCCCCGCCGCGACTGAGATGGAAAAAGCTACTTTACTTAGGGGTCTTATTTGTTTGCCTGTTTGTTTCTTTCTGTTCTCTTTCATCTTTATCTTTTATGACTGCCCCCTTCTCCCTTCCAAACTCCCCAGAGAGAGAGAGAGAGAAAGAGAGAGAGAGAAAAGAGAGAGAGAGATGGAAGAGAGAGAGAGGGATGGAGAGAAGGAAAAAGACAGAGGGGGGGTTCTTTTGAAGGAGAACGAGGAGAATTGAAAATGGCCAGTGTTGCGAAGGAGGCAAGATGAAGAAAGCCAATCTGCCTGCAAGGGTAGAGGAGTGGGAGAACGAGGGGAAGAAGTGGAATGGAGAGAGAAGAGAGAAAAAAAGTCAGCTGGAGCCTCCTCGTCTATGAAGGAGGGAAATTAGGAGTGAGAGAGTAAAGTACGGTGTGAAGTATGAGTTTGATTAAATAATCCTGACCCGGGATGTACAGGCAGGCAGGCTGTCGGTGCAGGCAGAGGCCACTGGGAGGTGCTGTGACAGAGAGGGCTCCTCTCACTTGCAGCTCTGCTCATCAAGCCACTCTACAGCACAAGCTGTTTTCTCACAGAGATGGAACTGCAGTGATACAAGCAGCTCCCATAAAAACTTTTTGCTCACATAACAAGAATGGATAGCAGTGGAAGTTTCAAACGGGCCGTGTTTTATCACCTTTTTTTTTTTCTTTTTTTTTTTGATATCCCTTCCGAAGGTTGTTAGGATCTAACTATCTCCATGCAGATTTGTAATTAAGATTCTGTTTCTTTCATCAAGCTTCTTTGTTTTTCCATTCACAGTTTTTTTTTTCTCGCTTCTCTCTTGTTTGCCAATCCTCCACATTGTGATTGTCATAATTGCATTGCATGAATGGAATCAAAAGGAGAGAGGCAAGTGAGAAAAAAAATAGAGTGGGACGACACTACATAAATCCTTTGATGTAAACTAAATGAAGAACTATCTACTCTTCACTTTCGCACCTTCCTCCTTTTCCCTTTTCAGGCTCTGATGAGTATGTCATTTATTTGTTTGCTGGTTAATTTATTTAGCTGCTGTACTCTAGGGCATCCACATGGTATAATAAAGAATGAGGTGATTTGTTTTCTCTCTCTCACTTCCATCGGTGCGCTGCATATGCTGTCCCTGATGGTTTTGTCCATACAGCGACTGTAGGATGCGAGTTGGTACATTAATCAAACTGTTGACAAAGTAAAGCATCCCTTGTACTGCCAGGTCTCATCAGTCTGAGTCGCATCCTATCCCAAAATCCGTTTTGTTGCAGGGGTCATGTTTTCTGAAAAAAGCAGCACGAAGGTTCCTTTCTATCTATGCTGCCAACGATAGCTCACACTGCTTACCACAGACTGTCGCCGTCCATGGACTCGATTCCCGGATCATGTCCTTGACTTTGACCTTGACCCAGCTACAGCCCACTTACATGCGGCCGCTGTGAGCTGTACTTGTCAAGACTGGCCTACTAAATGAACTGGTGAAACCGCCCCCCTGTTGTCCCCGTGGGTTGTTGTGGCTACCTGCTGAACTGGGGTCAGCCCCTAAACGGCCGGTGAGCAAAGCAGAAGCTCTGGGCTCCTCAGACCTCTCTGCAAAAGTGGAAGGAAAAAAAAAAAAAAAAAAAAAAAAAACGTTCTGTTTCCCAAACCAGCACCAGGGAATAAAACTAGGCATATCTTGCCACTGTCTAAAACCTCTGCTCTCTTCTGCGCTTGCTTTTCCTCTCTCTCTCTGCAGCTTGCTGAATTCTACCTTCTCTTTATTATACCGTGTTCTTCAGTCTTTTCTGACTGTGACCCTTTCCTCTGCCTCTGCACGGCACCTTTCGTTCTCTCATTCTCTCTCTTGACTACTCTCTCTTTCAAGGCCCTTTCAGAGGGCCATTCTCGCCGACGTTTACAAATGAAACGAATGAAAACCATTGGTACGTGACTCCTCTACAGGGAGTCGCTCCATTATACCTTGGTTTACTCAAACAGAAGAGTCGCTGCGATTGGCTATAAGTGGGCATGCCAGAGAGAGAAGGGTTAATATAGATAGCGGAGAAGGCAAGCAAGTGGAATAATGGCAGCCTTAGAGAGAGAGAGCCTTGCCCAATGTTTTTTAGCTGTTTGAAAATTGATTTATTCCTACCGATCCAACAAACCGCATGTATTCTCAACCGATGGATGAAGGATGAAAGGTATCATTTGTCAGAAACCCATTGGTCCACTCACAAGAACAGAAATTGTTTGTGAACACGGATAAAAATCCAGTATTTACATGCCACAGTTAAGTGTCATCCTACTTGCCTTTGTGCCTCGAAACTGCAACCAGCACACTGAGAAATGGGGTAAACTTTTTGGGGCGAGGAACATCTCCGTTTTGCTTTTTTTGGCTCTCTGATATTATTTAAATTAGTCTCCAGTACTTCCCCCAAATAGACTAATATATTAACCTGTGAAATGTTGTGACAGCATAGTATAATAGAGCAGCTTCACAAAGAGCATGTTCAACCTTTTCAACATTGTGAAAAAAGGAAGAACATCTCTATTTTCTTTCATCGTGTATCCCAGAACGGCTGTTATGTTTTCCGTTCCCCTGAGGAGGAGTTAACAACCTTGAGGCTTTGTAAACATCAACTGTACGTGGAATAAAAAGTAGATTATCAAAGGAATATTTCTTATGAAAGAAAACATCTGCTATGATAAGCTATCATCATCTTTCATCTCTTGATCAATTCATACAGTGGTTTTCTTGTTTGAGAATAATGCCCCTTTCCATTTTTTTTTCATTCCAGTTGTCTTGATAAACAGCGATGTTTATCACATTTTGGCTATTGTCTTTTCTAATTCATGTTTTTTGGCTAATTAGATGACAGGGCAGAAGAAGGAAACACTAGCACTGTGATATTATTAATATTAATGGAGAGACTGGAGGAAGCCAAATGAGTGTGAGACAAAAATTAAAAAAAAGATGCCTTTGTGGTGGAGAAGCCTCAGTAGATGCCAATCAGGCAATGTGAAAGACAGCTCTGGGTCCTGGGAGGGATGAATTGGAGTTCAATGTGAAGGCAAGGACGCTCTCCTCTGTAGATGACAAAACAGTAATGCACAGAGCAGTGTGCTAAAATAAAACACAATCAATTCAAACAACAACACCACTGTGCTGGGACCCCCATCTAGAGGCTTCCAGCCTTTTAGAATCCTGCACTGAAAGCTGGCCCTCCTGCCTCCCAACGCCTCCCTTCCTCCCCGACTCTCTCTGTTCACATCCAGCCTCGCTTCCTCCCATCATAAATCTGGATAAATCCACAAACCACTGTCTGGCATGCTCCATCTGTCTCCCTCACTCATGTACTGCAAGAGAAAACCTCTCTGCATCCTTGCCTGCCAGCAGGCTGTCCTCCAGGCTCACTTAAAAAAGAATGAAAAGGAGAAAAAAACAAAAACAAAAACAGTGCACTGGCCGTATACTGGAAAGCCAGGTTGAAGACCCGCCTCTACATTATATCACTACAGTTTTTCTTCTCAGCAAAAATACACTTTAGGAGGGATTTACAGGATCCTTCATTTATATCCACTTACCCACAATGCAACGTGACATGGAAAGACAGACAAACAGACGATGTGAATTTGTTACAACAAAGCAAATTCAAAAAAATCACATTTTGAGTGTGAAAATTTCAAGGGTCAAGTAAACAGTAAACTTATCTGTCAATTATTTATGATGACTTGGCACATTTTATATTTTATCCAGACTATATTTCTGAAAATGTACCTGAATGTTGGAAGACAGGAAGGGAAAAAAAAATGCCGCAAGCTACTGAGATAAACAGTGGGCTATTCAAACTATGGTGTCATTTTCCCCCTGCATTGCTCGATTCGTAATGTTGTTTACTCAAATATGACATTAGGTGTGTTTAAAAATAGAGCAGGCTAAATGGTTAGACCACAGGCAAAATGTCAGTTTTAATATTTTGGGGTGAAACGGTGGCTGTGAGAACTCTAACGGACAATAGCAGAGGCTAGCAGCAGCCGGCCAGAGACTGCTGGAGTTGGACTACAACAGGCTTTTGATATGCACCAACAGGGAAAACCGAGGGGTGGGGGCGGGGGGTACATCCATGAAATACCAACACACACACACACACACAGACACAGACACATATAAAAACCCTGCTTCAACAGACCACAACCCAGCAGTCCAGACTGGGCTCATTACATCCCACCCACCCCTTCCCACCACTACCACCGGGGTCCTGACCACACAGTGGGTCGACGCCCAGCCACAGGGGGCCATGTGTTAGCATTCAGTAGAGTGAGAAACAACAACACCAATGGGCTCATATCATCATCCACCTCACAGCTCCCTGGGCCTGACATCTCCTCACGGTGCTATTGTTTCGCCTGAGCGCTGCTCTCTTGCCCTTTTCTCTCCGCTACAGCACTCAGGAAAAGGCTGTGCAGCGGGTGGAGGGGCTGGGGGGGAGTGGAGGGAGGGGTGGGCTGCTGAGACAGCAGGGGACCCCAGCCACACTCACTGGCAAACATCACGTATGATTGGTCTAGGGAGGAAGCGGTGTGTTTGACAGGAAAATCATCCCAGTGCATTTTTAAGGCTATAATGCTATCAGAGTAGGGGTGAGAAAAGGTTTTTTTTTTTTTACCTGATGAAGAAAGCGATGGTCCAGGAGCATCCACAGACATAGAAAAAAGGGAGGAAAACAATTGGTTTGTTAGTTGCACGCATGCTTCATTTGGCAGTATTTATTTGGCAGTATGACGTGTCATTATACACAACGAAGCATCCACTTAATTTGAGCCTGTTCAAGCTTTTTTTTTTTTTTTTTTTTTTTTCAAGCAGAGCCATTATTGTACGGATTGTAGGGGCTTTTCGTATGGGTTCCAGAAGAATTGTACGTTTCACATATGAACAAGAGTGAGAGACTGTTCCCAAACGAGCTGTAAACTGTCATAAAATGTGACTTTTAGCAGAGATGCACCTTGTCTTCCGTGGTAGCACAGATTCATGGATTCCTGGAGTCCTGAGCTTCAGCTAAGGCTGTAATTCCACATGACCTGCTTATGTGCATAGCCTACATATAAGATGTAAAATACCCGAAGCAGCAAAGTCAGTTTATTGTCAGTGTTGACCTTGAGTTTACCTGCCCAAGGGCACTAGTGGAAACCACAAAGAGGCAGGTTGGTCCCACCAAGCTAATTTACTGTATGAGACTGCTGACAGATATATTCATGCACTTCCCAGGACTTCACTCTTACACACACATAAAGGCTATAAATCAAAAGGGCAGAGCAGCACTTTGCTCAACCCAGGGACTAAAAGGACTTGTTTGATGATAAGTAAGTAAATAAATAAATAAATAAATAAGTGAATAAATAAATAAATAAAATTGAAAATGTTGCCATTGTTCACATAGACCCACACTGGAATCCATTTATTTAATGCAGGACTATCTATAGGCCTATCTACTAACAGTGCAGTCACACAAAGTAAGCAGTTTCCTTTTCTGAGGAAATCCTCTCTCACAGAGAGTGCCTTCCTCACTGACTGTGCCTCCATGATGACAAGCATACATATAATGACCTATGGGTGATGGTGCGTGGGGGGGGGCTCTGGCTATTCCTACTCAGTCAGGACCAGTGTGATTATAATAATGACCACGTAAGCCACTGATGACCGAGCGGTCCCAAATGGCATTTCTCATGATATACAATAAATGAATACATAAATAAATAAATCTGCCTGCATATCAAAGGTACTCCTATACATGTTACAGCACTTTTTGATTTATTCATATCATGCTCCCTATAGTATACTGCTTACCCGTGAACACAAGACCCTCCCCATTTCCTCACACTCCACTACTACATTCACATTGCAGCAGCCGAGAATTTTACATTCTGCATAAAATGGGCCTACAGACGGAACACCACCTGTCATCAACACAAACAGCCAGCCATCAACGCAAACAAACTAAAAACTGTGTCAGACCATTAATGTAGGTTACTGATGCAAAACCACTTGTCTCACCATGATCGTGTTTGTGTTCTCCTGTAATATTGCTTTCTTTGGTTTCTCCTTTTCTTATTTGTATGAGATGGAAACAATTTATTGCTTCTTTACAAATAACACAAAGAGTGACGATAAAACTAGCAAGGACATTTGGCCTGCTGTCTCTTAGAAGACAGGGGACCCATTGAATTTCATGAATAAATGAATGAATTAAAATTCATCTAATCATACTTCAAAACCCCCCACCACCACCACCACCATCACATTTGCTCGCCTCTAGACTTGCAGAGGAATCTCCGTCAGCAGTGCCATTTGCAAACAAACACATATAATCTTAGAGTACACAAGGAGGGGGGCTCACTATGGCAACAGCACGTATCACCTTTTGCAATATGTCTCTTTGTGCATGCTTCTTCATTAGGATTCGTGTATCATCAATGAAAACAATTCTTTGTCACTCATTTGGCAATGTGTGAATGCTTGTTTGCATGCCAGCACAATGGAGATGAAAATATAGGGCCTTCATTTTTAGACTGAGTGGAATTTCATTCTGTGTCTGGTAGCAAAGCTGCAGTGTATGCTCCAGCATAGTTTTATTTCCACTGAACTGCAGGCCTTAATTATCCAACATATATTCTTTTACACTGTCATTTTATGATAAATGACTTAACTGACATCTGTGGACTGCATTTTAAACCTTCCAAACACCTAGTGCCCAACAGGTCCTCATAAACAAGCTGCACCAAATTACTTGCTAGCAAGGTTAATGAGAGGTCACAGTAGTTATGACATGGTTTATTTGAAAATAAGTCATCATATATTTATTACATATAATATTGTTTTGGTTCACTATATGACTGTATATTGTATTTGTTTTATGGTAATGTGTAAGCTGAACAAACTCATTACCACTACATTTCATAATTTTTGAGCATAAAGAATAATATGAAAAATAGCAAACTATAAATATGAAGTGAGGTAAGGCCAAGCTTTACATTTGTATACTTATTCCTTCTTGACAGTGGTACCAGAGCAAGCTGTTTTAAAATGAGTCTGGAGACCACAACATGCTCTAATTGATATGACCTTTAATTGCTCATTCAGTGCAGAGGAAAGGAGAGGAAGACATCAAGCCAGTCCGCTGTGGCTTGGGCTAAAGAGGCGCTGTGTAGATTGGCCTACACTCCCAGGCCCCGTGGACATAATTAAACCTGAATAACAAACACTTACACAAGTGCCCCAGTCTCCTGAACAGGATTCTGAAAACATCCAGGACACCAGCTCACTGCTCTTTCAGTTGCTCCCTCAATCAGAGTGGATTTGTTCCTGTGTTGAGAATATAATTGGCGCCTGGACAATTATGGCCAACATAAAATGAGGTCCTATTTAACCACGGCTGGAATTTGGTTGCAACTAAGCCAAGGGTCTGCAGTTCATCTTAACTGTGCAAAACATTTTGCTGTTAACCTTTTCAGACTTAATTGTTGTGAAACCATGGAAAAGTTCATTAAGTAAGCTATGCAAATGGAAAATTAATTTTTGAAAGAAATGTTACAAGTAGGCAATGGTTATATACAAGAAGCTGTACATAAGTCAAATTCAAACAGGTAATGATTTGTAGCAGTTTCCCAAAGCTGATTTCAAATGTCTTTGTGGGAGTGTATAATACAGTAAATAAACTAAATACACACTCAAAAAAAAAAACCCAAAATACACTGATTGGTAAAATGCAATCATTCGCAAACCAAATATGCTATCATCCTCATTTTTGGAAAACACATTACAAGTACAACTCTAAATAGATACTCTGAATTACGTCTGTGTGCCCTTGTTACCATGAACTCACAATAAACAAAAGCCGTCATGTGTTTTGCCTGAGTGCAAAGTGCGATTCTACAGGGAGCAGGATGTTTTCCACCATATGCTTTGTATGGGAATTGTATACTGAACAATTAAACTTTTGTATGGAGTTGGACACCACTAATCAATTGACACCATCTACTTTGATCTCACGAAAGTCCCCAGCGCTCCCAGCTGGAGTGTTCAGCTGCGGGTTAGTCAGGTTCAAGGCACCTGTCAGGGCTGTGGCAGCAGTGTGCTCGACTACTATGCATTCAGACCAGCAGACCGCCGGTCACCAGATGATCCCCCTGGTGGGCCTCACTGCTGGCCTTCTGCAGACCTCCATCATCTCCACCTGCAGTCTGCATACACCCCAGAGAGCTCCTGCAAGCCCGGCTACGCATGCAGGTGCTGGACGTCTAGACGAGGGGCTCATTAGCTTTCCTGTAGCTCACCAGCCAGTGATTGCAGAGGCCTGAGCTGCATTGCCTAGAGGGAGGGGACGGGTCCTGATTGAGAGCACGCTTTATTACAGGGGCTTAGGTGGGGGCTTCAGGATTAACACTTAAGTCTTCCACCTTCATGCTTGCAGAGAGGCCTGGCAGTGCTCGGTGCAGCTGGAGGGGGAGCGCGGCCCAGGGAGTGAAACGACTTTTCTCACTTTGCATTGATAGACTGGCCAGAGGCTTAACACACACGTCCTGGAGGTCTGGATGGATTTGTGTTACTTACAGCAGTCAACCTAAATCTCTAGAAAAGGGCACCGAGAAGTTTTTTAAATGTTAATTCAAGTTAATTAGTTTTAATAACTTTGGCTTCACCGTATGAGGCCGTGCGTGTATGTGTGTCTAACATTTTCAGGCAGCACTCTGTGAAAGACCCCACAGTGGCCTGTAATTGTTCCAGCTCTGTTTTCCACCGCAGGGGAGAGCTGGTCAAAGGAGTGGCAGCCCATGCCCTTTCCTCTCCAGGGTTTCTTTCAAGTGGGCAAACCTTGAGCTGAGCTGCCCTTCAAACTGATGCCTAAGTACGAGCCACAGGTGAATGACACGGCTCCTGGCTGTATGTTACCTTGCCTTATGAAACATTCACCTCTGATCTTGGAACATACTTGACATGTAACTGAGGGCTTTATTCTGCTTGTCCCAAAATAACATCTCTGTCATAAGTTATGCGATGTTTCGAAATTCTAGGTTTGAACATCTCAAAATGGAGGCTAAGAAACTAAAGATTTGAATTGTAAAAGCTGAGTAATCTGCATACCTAGAGATTGGGTGTATATAAAGATATCTTTGTAATTCAACTTTGAAATATTCTCCAAGCCTAATGTTTACAGTCAACAGAGGCTTGCACCTCTTTCTCTATATCTTCACAACCACTCTTCTCAGATGATTAAGCGATAAGAAAGAAAGTCAAAACAATGGTGGAACAAACAACTTTTCTCTGCTGAGCCTTTTACATAATTATGATGCCCGAGGGCCAACTGATTCACTGAAATCTGTTCTCTGTAGGGGGAGGGAAACCTAAAATAGCAGCCTCTGATTGTCACAGAATTGGCTTAGGCTGCACTGTGCAGCTGTGCTCTGAGCCTGTCTGTCTGTCATTTAACTGATTGCTGCATGGCTGCCAACCTATCAGGTGCATCATCACTGCAATGTGGATTGCTATGTGCACCACAATATTTACCCCCTCCCCCTCCTTCCAGAAACCTAGGGTCAAAATTTCTGTATATATAGAACAGAATGTGCTGCTGCACTTGGCATTAAACAGTTCTTCAAAATGTATTCCGCGTTTGATTACCATAATGCCACAGTGGCAGAGTTCAAAGCTTCAATTGTTACAGCTGCAGATATGGATACAGCCTATCTCCCAATATTGGAAGAGAGAAAATAAAGGGAGAGAGAGAGAGAAAAAGCAGAAAAGATAGTAAATTCCAGAGTAGTCCTAGTTAATTACTGGGGTACATGAGTGATAAAACACCCGCCTACCTCAGAGGGCCATTGCCTCCTGCCAAATACCTTCATCTTTATTTTCATAGCTTATTGGAATATGCAAAACACCAACTCCTGCTTATAGCCATCTGATATAAAATGCTAAGTTTTCACTGTAGAGGCAAAGGTTGTTGTGTAAAACGGTATGTATAATAGTGGTATGTATAATTATGGGTAAAGGAAACAAGAAATCATTTCCATCCATCCATCATCAACTGCTATTAAAAATGATCATTTCCCATTTTTTTTGGGCACCCCCCGCATCTCTGTGTTGGCAGTTGTATTAACCACACACACAAACAGCGCATTGCTTGCGCTTGCGCCTTAAAAATGATTGCCTTTGTTAGGATACAGCAATGCATAACAAGAGCACATGTGTGAAGATGCATGTGCATTTTGTGTCAGTTACATGTCACGTTATGATGGTGCCAGTGTGTGACTGTGTGGCAGTATTTCCAAATATTAATTAGCCTTGTCTGTGTATCTGATTACTGACATGCCTGAAGTGAGGGTGATAAAATGGCATGTGGTTTATCTCCTCCCTTCTCCACTGAAATAGAAGGTGCAGATAAAACTGGTATCATGAGGTTCATGCGTGGTGAATCATGTCCACGCTGTTTTCTCTCTCTTCCGAAGTCAATAGGCCTGTAACGTGAGCGCAGCACCGGGCTGTCCCCAGGCAGGCTGACTGAGCCCGCTAATGAAAACAGAGGAAGAGAGAGGGAGAGAAAAAGAGACAGAGAGTTCTGTGTGTCTGAGCAAACACAGGAGGAAAACCTTCAAGGTCACCGTCAGAGAAAAAAAGAGGCAGTGAGCGTGAGGGAGATAGAGAGAGTGATTGAGAGACAGAGAGGGAGAGGCTGAGGAGAGGGGCGACGTGACGATGAGATCAGGAGTTGGGGCTCAATGAGAAAATAAAAAACAAAAACTTTTCTGCTGTACTGTTTTTTGTTTTGGGCCAGGGACACATGCTAAAATATTGTTGGCCATTGAGATGAAATTAAAATGTGATAGTTTACTAAATATTACTTATTTTCAAATACTGATTTTCAGCAGCGGACTAATCTTTTTAAGTGCAGAGGATTACATGAGCTTTACAACAATAAAACAATGCAGCAAGAGATAAAAAAAATGTAGACATATTCTACTCTGTTGGGCAAACACATAGAATTAGGCTATGTTTCATTTTTATGGCCATCTGAACATTACTTTATCAATAACAAATCAGACATTTTTTGATAGCTAAGCACTCAAAGTAATAGGTGATGTAGCAATCTATGAAGCATGCTTAAAGTGGTGAAGTGAAATGGGCTCTGGCTGCACAGCGGTGTAATGGCAAAAGAAAAAGGAAGAGGCCTGTCACAAGGACGTCAGAAACTGGACGGTTCCAGAAATGCCCAAGTGTGGACGTACACTCAGGCATGACGCTACAGCAAACCTATTATCTGCTATTCTGTCACTTTGGCTTTTCCACGACAAACTTGGGACCAGATTCAATTTCAACACCAGAGACGTCTGCTTCCCTGACCATCTCAGCAGCGCTCCCTCTCCCTCACTGGGTGGGTGTGTCCCCTCAGGGAGGAGATGGTGCTTTTTACAGCACTTCACTCAACTTTAAAAAACACTTAGCACCAGATCCGGAGTTGATTTTTTCCGCTATTAAAGGCGTTGCTGCTGCCACTACTCAAAATCTGGCTTGCAAACAGAAATGCGAAGTTTGTGGAGTATGCAACTGTCAATAAGATAACTGTCCAAATGAAAACTTTTCAGGTTGTGCAGTCAGTCAGCTTTATGGGATTTGTGCGGGGAGTATGTGATGTGGGTATAAGATGTTTGCGGTGTTGCAGATAGTGTATTCAAGATCACAACCCAGCCTTAGTGAGCTTATCATTAAAATTCTATCACAGATAGGGCACGGGGAAGAAGGGAGCACAAACACCCAAGATCTAACAGCGGGAGGCCTTACATCACAAACGCAGCGATGCTAGCTCCAGCCCCGGCTTCTGATATCTTAATTTACCTGGACTAGATCTGCCTGAAAAACACACTGAAAATTGGACCTGTCAGCAATGCAAAGATGACTCCCGTGACAGCAGGCTCACCCCTGGCTGTCTGTCTCTACCCGGCAGCCACCACAGCCGTCCCGAAACAGGGCACTATGCCACTCACGGAAAGACCCCTTGGTTTCACCGACACAGAGAAATAAAACACTGATGCGAATATACACAATGCAAACATATACACACCAAACACCACCGTGAACAACTATAAACACTACCCTCTGTAACTCTTTCATGTGTATCATTTCATTTGATACTAGGGGTCAGTGTCTGAGGGCTGGGACAGTACTCCCTAGTCAATACTTACTAGCTGAAAGACATGAGCCTTTTAATCTGTGTCTCAGTTGTCCTTTGTTTACTGGGGTTGTTGTTTCTCACCTCTCCTCTTCTCCATGGCGAGGTCTGGCTAGAGGCTCTGAAAGCTCAACATTTCACTCTATCAGGCTCTTGCCAAAAGGGGCCTATGTGTTCAGTATTAAACTCGCAGAGGAGAATTAATGAAAGGATGTAACAGATCAAACCGAAGGACTCCTGGGCCTCTCGCTCTCTGCAATCAATAGGCAGGGTAACACCAGCCAGCATAGAGGCAAATGAGTACATACAAATAAACAGAGACATCCAGTTACTGTTCTGTACAACCGTGACAGAAACCTGCAAACACATAGTACACACCGCATTCTCCGCGCGCATAGCAAACTACTTAACATAACAGGTTTTACTAAAGATGGTTATGTTCAGAGAATATATCTCAGAGTGTGCCAGATTGTGTACGTAAGCATGAACAGATCACTCTGCATGCATGCCAAATGCACAGTTAAACTTTGTTTAAAACAAATGCTATGGTATGCACTGAACTTGTATTTGCATCGCTATGTAGGTGCCTGTAGTTTAGCCAAAGTAGGTAAAGCAAATGTCCCTCCAGACTACACACAGAACTACCCTGACTCAATAAAAGCCCGTTTCTGGGTTTCTCAGCTGGTGTGGCCAATTAGTGTGAAATTTGGTGACAGAATTGCGGAGGAGCTTGGACAGTCTTTGTGTAATTATTGATCTAAGTTTACTTGCCTGCTTGGCTACATGTGGGGAAAGGACACAGTATAGGGTTGTTCTCATACAAAGCCTAATTAATAGTGACATAATCTGATACTATAGCTTAAAGTTGTTGAGGATGTCTGATCCCCCCGCTGGTCTGTGGGCTTAGAGTACTGCTCGTTGCACTGTAATTGCAAAGCTTTGGCTCGGTGTCACAATTAGAGTGGAAACCGGCCTTATTATATCCACTGTTATAATCTCTGCCAGCCCCTATTTACCCCAGCTCTATTTTGGTTTCTTTTCATTTGACACTGTGCCAATCTGTATAGAATACAGCCACTAATCCCTGCGACTTGAGGCTTTTAATAGGAGCTCACTCATGGCCACGCACTGGCATACAGTATGGATTTCTGCAGGACAGGTGCAATAATTTGTGACAAGAGAATGAACATGTGGAGGAATATCTAGTAAAGTACGCGTTGAGGTTTCACATCGCTATCAGGCATCCTTTCTCTAGGAGGTTACCTTAACCAGGCTAAATATGGAACATGCACAATCATTGAAATAAAGTGTATGTCTAACTTGTCATTTGACACTTGATACAGTAGTTTCTCGAAGGTGTTGGTGCCTTCTTCCTGCTTTCTCCAGCACTCACATTCTGCTGGTCTGAGTGACAAGCTGCTATTTGATTTTATTATCTAGCAGGCCAAGAGAGGACACAGGTGGAACTCTGGAGCAAAGTCATTTGTAGAGCAGCTTGAAAGACCGTCTTCTAGCGTCTTATTAGACCCTGTGGTCACACAAAGAAACGCTATGGGAAAAGCACACAAAGCATGCTGAAATAGCATCTGACTTCAGTTCACGATTCTGTGCTGCATCTCTGAAGAAATGCTAACCAGCATCTTTCCTTTCGACCTCTCTCTGGGATTACTTCTAACCAGTCACTCTCTGAAGGCTCCTCTACAGCGCTTCAGCCAGAAAGACACATAATATTTATCAGAAGAACAGAGGAGCTACACAGAAAAAAGGGAGAGACAATTTAAGTGGTGTCTTTGATAAAGCGGTGTTTTTGAAGCGCAGCCCGTTTAGCTTCAACAGGACAAGAGGAAATAAGGATGGGAAAGAGTGTCTCGCGACGGTGCTCCACATCAATACACACCGCAGATACCTGGATGCCTCCCAAACAGAGAAGAGACTAAAACCCACCCCTCCTCCCTTTAAACTTTCGCTCTTTGATCTTCTCCCTCTTGAATGTAAAGACTGTTGCTGCCTGCACCACAGAGAGTTCAGGCACCCCACACATCCCACCTCACTTACCCACCTCCATATCCACACTGCTCCCTCCACTCTCAGTAAACTTTAGCAAGAGGGCAGATTAACTTTTCCTGGGCACCAGACAGTCATCTCTGCTTATGTTGCCAGGCTGAACGTTGTTGTGCTGTTGGGAGCTGGTACAGTAGTAGGTCATTTTTTCTGATAGCGCTGTTTACTGGCCAACTGACCGCTTTTCTCCCCGTTTATCTGCCTCTACTGCTCTGTATTGATTTAGGCTCTTTGTCTTGGTCTATCAAAGGCAAAGGCAATAGGGTTTGTTTTTACTGAGATTTATCTGGCCTTGGCCAATTAACAGGGCTCTAGCAGCATCAGTAGAGGGCTAAATGAGACCCAGGGTACCAGTGAGATCCAGGAAGAGCGTTTATAGACGGATTCAATCTCCCCTCCTCTCCACTGTTCTTACATCGAGCTCACATCCCTCTACCACACTTTTCTTTTTCTTTCATTTTGCCGTACTTATCACAAAAGACCCCGTCAATGCACAGTGGCTCATGTCTTCCATCATTCAGCCTTAGCTGGAGTTATGCACTTGACAATTTGCTTTTTTTGTAATATCTACAATATGCATTTGTCTTGACTGTGATTCAAGGCATGTTTGATGTCTGCTGTATCCATTTTTACGCCCACTGATATTCTATTTCAAATAATTCTCCATGGTATGGTCCAGGGGGATACAGTACTTTGTTGGTGTACACAAAACAAAAATGCAAATGCCGATGTGAAGTCTAACTCACTGATAAGCTGACTGATATATAACTTCTCTGCATTTGCCTCAGCATCATTGCTTACTGAGTCTTTGGTAGGTATTTCATTGCAGGACTTAAGAATTTAACTGTTAAAAAATAAAAGTATTACATTGCCACCAACTGTAGTGTTTATTGACCTTGAACCTTAACCCTGTTCACCTTGAATAGATTTTCAGTTGCAGAAATATATGGTCCTCCTTGGAGTGATAAGATATTCAAGATTTTCTGTGTGTAGAAGGTGTATTTTTTTTTTTAATCTCCCCCGTTTATTCACACTTCTTCACATATAACGGAACTTCATCAGGACCTTGAGATGAGCTGTATTTCTATTCACTCTGCTCTTCAAACACTCTTGCTGGGGACACTGAGGTTGCAAAGTTTCCATAAGGAAGGTCTCGAATAACTGAAATACAAAGAGGGGAAACAAAATGTTTGACTCTTTTTTTTCTGACTTTTTGCATTTTTCCTGGGAAAATGCATGACAGCGCAATGCTTTTTAGAGACTAAAAAGGGCAGCTCCCTGGGGTTGGCAATCTGCACAGCAGCATGGTCCGCATTTTACATTCATCCTCTCTAAAATGGTCAATTTCACTGTCTGTTCCCTCTCTAGCCATGTTACTGGTTCACTTAAACAACCAAAGACATGTTCACATGATTGTTTCAATAATGAATGGATTGCATTGTCTCCATGACACTATATGTTGTGTTAGACCGCTCCAGTGCACTTGCCAGCTGCTACTTGTGTATGACCAATGGTTAACATAAGACATTTTAATGGATTTTCTTTTTCCTCAAATTTACAAAAAGATTGATAAAGACTTCTGCCTTGTCTTTTATGGATAGCCTACTTACATTAGATGTTCAGCGGCAGAGCAGAGAATTCTTGGCGCGGACTGTGTCTTCTAACCACTAATATAAAATAGACACAGTGGAGTGGTTTCACCGGGCTCAGCCAACTGGAGGTGGGCGACAGTTAGGGCTCTCCCATCCCGTGAGAACAGAAACTGTTAACACAGCAATGGCTTCAGCATTGCTGAGTGGCACTAACAGGGGGAGGGGTGGTGGTGAGAGGACTCACCTCTCTCTACCCTCCAGTTTCCCTCATCGAGCAAAAAAGCTTTCTCTTGTCTCTTGCTCCGGTGTTATGTACGTCAGGATCTCTGGAATTCAATTACCGTTCCCTTTTAGCTGGGCCTGTAATCTCCCCCATTCTAGTCATATGCTCTGGGTGCCAGCCAGTATCACACACTCTTCCCAAGATGATTTTATTTATGACCAGCCAGTGAGAGCACAAACTGTATACAGTTACACTACAGATCTGGATCCATTCAGTCCACCATTTTGCCTAAATCTAATCACATTACATTTGAGGAAATGTCACTATCAACTGCAGAGGTTTAACAGTGCACTCTCTAATGAGCATTCAATTAAATGGAGAGCACCCACAAGGCAAACTGGGTCCAATAAACCCAACTGAATGCTTTCCAATTGACATAGTCCCATCTTGAAGTCCCACTGAAGTCCTGAATTAAAAATCCATTTTGTTTCAAACAAAGACTTAGTGATAAAACAAATAAACAGAGCATCCCCACCCTCTCTTTTGCAATTATGAAGGTGAGCATCCTTGAAGGTGTATCGTTGCACCATGTAAAGTTGGACAGACATCCAGAGGTGGAGCGGAGAGGGAGCGCTCTTTCATCACCTCCGACAAATACGAGGTTGTGTTTAATTATCAGGTGTTTACTTTCCTGCCCCACATGTCAATCTCCTGAACCCCAAAAAATCTGACAGACTTGTCAGGAACTACACTGTGGCCCCACGCTATTAACTAGAGTCAACAGAGCAATGATCTGTGCCTTGCGCTCGTGTCTTGTGATGGGTGAGGATCTGTCCCCCCCCACCTGCCTCTCCTGCCTGCCGGAGTTAATTTATCTGGGTGATAAGCAGGTGGACGAGGGGAGGAGAGGCCCTCAGACTGAGCTCCACTGTCAGACCTGGCAGACTGAGTGACAATGCTAATAGCCCGGTCCCATTAACCTCACCACACGCCTCACCTTTATCTACCACACAAAAGACTGTTTGTTTGCTTGTTGGATGATAATATTTACCCCGTGGTTTGGCGGCCCCAGACATGACAAATATATTTGTGCATTTTGAGAAGGCACCGTGATTCAGACAAAGAGGGGTGCTTCTGAAAGGAGACAGTGCTCCCTACAGCTTCAACCTGTGATAAGAGGTAATGTTCTCAGTTTAATCTGTAACTTTTAAATGAAAGCATATTCTGGCTTCCTATTTCCCAACTTTTAAATGAACAATATCCTTACATCCCATTATTCTAGCATGCTTTTGGCTTCCCACTATACAATACAGTTCAGCTCCATGAAACACAATGCATCTGCACGTTACATTAGTGCATTCAGGCTGTTTATTCTTATCTTGGGGCCATGGTCCTATTATAAAGAAGTTTGCCGTTTGTAAATGGACGTGTCCTGTGGTGAGCTCCGTGCTCAGTCCTCTGGTGCCAGGCGCTAGACTGAGAGATATTGCTTTAATTGGAGAGTTACTGATCCTGCAAGGCATTTGGGTGCCAGACGTTAGCATCAATGTTTCTCGCTGTATTCTGCTGCGCAATCACAAAAATGATATTGGGGGGACAGCAGGTGATCCATAAAAGCTGTGTTTTAAAGCCTTGTTAATTATTCCTTCTGAAGTCTAATGAACAATGGGGATAAAACCTTGTGTTGAGTAAATCTATTTGTTAGAGGGGAGGAGCCCAGTCCCTTTAAGAGACTTCAGAGCTTCTGCCCCATGTCATCTGTCAACATGAGCCTATCATTCATAAACCCATACACACATGCATACACACAGGCTTTGTGCTTTGATCATGGACCTAACTGCATCTGGTACAATATTTAATAATCATGTACACTCATAGGGACATGCTGTTTGGATATAAAATATGTGCTCACAATGGTTTCTTCCATGCATAATGAGGCAGATGCTGAAGATTATATAGTTTGGCACAGAATTTCAATATGCATAGATTATCTCTTTCCTGAGTTAGCAGCTGCTGTCTGGGTGTGGATGTGTACATCACTCATGAATACTCCACTATTCTTAACTGGGGTCTCTGCATTGTGGAAATTAGTTTCAGAATAGATATTTCCTTGTGTGGAGCAGACGTCATATTCTGTCTGTGGCTGAAGAGGGCTTAATGCACAGCAACCCTGCCAGCTCTTTCAGCTCCATAAGAGATATGAGAAGAAGGAGATTAGCTCAGCTACCCATCCATGACCTTGATATTACGATGAAGACGGATAAGAGCTTTCTTCCTTCACCTGCCCAAAGCCTGCAAGGCTGTTTAAACAGCGAGCCAGGCAGTCAGTGCTCATTCAAAACAAATGTCTTCTACCGAATGTTCAATTTTCTCCGCCATCCTATCCAGCCTTCTGTGTCAATTAATGATGGCATACCCCAAGTACAATAAAACAAATGTAGGCCATGTATTGGAGCCGATGTAGAGGGATGACTGTGGAGAGGAAATAAGTGTAGCACAGAGGCTGTAGCATGTCTGACAAGGTTTTTTGATAAAACTGTCAGTGTTTCTTCTATATGCACAGCCATGATGCACCACCGCAATATAAGAACATTACCGCCACAGCTGGGTTAAATCAGAAAATAACACAACATTATAATCTAACTCAATTTGCTCCAAGAGGCACAAACAGACACTGGCCTAGTGCTTAGAAGTAGTTCTTTAAACAGAATTAAATGTCCAAAATATTAAATATTAAATGTTTTAGTGTCACAACCTGCACTAGAACCAAAACAAGGACTGACACAGATGCACACGGGGCAACTGCCAAAAATCCACTGCCAACACTGCTATAAACCAGCTACAGAGGAAACATTAAAATACTGCACTTCTTTTGGGTGGGGGCATTTCTGCTTTATATGGCAGTCACAGTGAGGAGAGAGGGAGGAGGACATGCAGCAAAAGGCCTGAGGTCGGATTTAAACCCAGGATGCTGTGATCAGGACTCGGCCTCAACAAGTGGTACATGCTCTTATCCAGTGAGCTACCGGGGTGCCCCCTAAAATATATTAAGTACTTTTTATATGACCAGGTGGTCAAACTGCCTTTGATGGCCTCACAGAATCATGACAGGAGCACAGCAGAGAATGCCTCACAGCTCAATGAAAAAAAGGTTTCATGGGGCTTCGCTCTCTGTGACAAACAAATAGCTAATTCCCTTCTAACAATGTCTTGAGATGACTACAGTATGCTTTACAGAATGCACATTATCTGAACTCAAAAGGACCTTAAAGCAACTGTTTGAAATAATGAGCAGGGCAGCAGTGATCCACACTTCATCCTCACCTAACAAAGAGAGATTAAAAATGCAATGAGGAGCTCAAGAGCCCTGCAATCGCTGACTACACCAAAAAAAGGGCCGGCTAAGTTGCTGCTTCCCTGAGCAGGCACAGGCTTTTCTTTTTCTTTCTTTCTTTCTTTTTCTTTCTTTTTTTTTTTTTTTACCCAACCACATCCAAACTAAGATAATGCACCTTTGCATTCTGTTTCCAGGAGAAATCCTCATTTGAATTACAACGCTACACTACATATAGGGTGGGGTAATTATCATCTCATGTTCCTTTTGTGTCTCCTCCAAAGGAGTGTACCACTAAAAAGTATACTTTATTCTGCCTCTGGAGCCCTAATGTTAAATGCATTATTCTATATGCTCTGCACAATCTATAGTGAATAACTTCAGCATACAGAGTCATTGTTCTTGTTTGCGATACCTGGTCTCTGATTGGCCTCGCGTGAAGCTGACAGTTGAATAACAGATGTCTTTAAATAGCGCAGCCACTGGTTCACAACACCATGGCACTACTCATCATTTTAGCTCTCACCGGTTATTCGGCTTAGATTGCATGTCTGCTGGCTCGCTCATTACAGAGTCTCACTAAAAGCACCTGCAATCGTCCACTGTGGGCTAGCATGTCATGGAAGAAGTGCTGAGAGGGCATACCTTTCTTTTACTGGAACACGCTTAAGGTTTTAAAGAGATGGCATTAGGGTGTAATGAGTAAAAAATGTCTTTTACACTAGGTCAGGAAGCTGATGAGATTTTTATGCTAGACTGGATCTCAGAAGTATTCTGTAAATAGCAACCACTCAGGGCGTATGTGTTTGTTACTGATGTTGTAGTTAGTTAATAGCTGTTGCTGTGTTTTGAAATACAGTAGCTGTCATGAACTGTGGAGCTGTGGTTCAGAGCTCTTTTTTTTTTTTTTTATTCCAGTACACATATTAGCAAGATGCAAAAATCCAAGAATCCATGGTACACATAAATGAATATCTGAAATATTTGAAAATGTGTTTGTAGAGTAGAAGAGAAATGCAAAGGTGCACAGTACATGGCTGTCACTTTAAGGAAACAATTCTGAATGTCATTTATTTGTATGCTGATTATGTCATGTATTAGTTTCACATTGACTTTTTTATGTGCAGAATTTTTTTATTTGTGAAAGCTCACAAGGTGACTTCATGTAACACCTCAGCATTTGAGAACCACAGCCTAAGTTATGATAACTATGTGCATAAGCATGTCATATTTTACATCATGGTTAATTAACAAAATTTCGGGTTGTAAAATATACTTATTGCACACGGGGGCTCAATCTGAATTCAAACCAAGAGGGACTTTCTCGATACAAACAAAGCCTCTTCACACAAGCACCTATGCTTAAATAAAATAGTTTGAGGGAAGGCTGTGCAGTGTCCCTTACAAGACCCAGTTCTTTAAGCCCCTGGATTTGGCTAATAAAGCTGAAAATGCCCTTTGACCAATAAGTGAACTGATCTTATTTTCAGAGAAAGACTGGAGCTTCATACAGTATGCAGGCACAAATGCACTAGAGGCTAAAAAGGGAAAAGAAGTGTAGGAAGAGAAAAGGAAAAAGATGAAAGATGAGAGAGAAAAAAGAGGGGGCGAAGAAAGGGAGAGGTAGCAAAGGAGAAACAGAGAAGGGGTCTAGATGGAAAGCAGGGCGTGATGAAGGCGGTGGTGTGCCAAAGTTAACCACTGATCCATGCCGAAACAGTTGCATTTGATCACAGCAAATCTCAGGCTTAGAGCATAAATACATAATAAACAAAAATTAATGGAGGCAAGCGCCATGCCGTGTGTTTCATCTGTCTGTGAGTTACCACTACAGTGACTGGAGCAGGGCGGAGGCATCCATATGGATGCTGCTTAGAGAACAGACTTGTTAACATATCTCCTTCACCGCTACTAGCAAAGCGTTACAGAGACAGAATACATATCAGCCACGTTTAATAACAACAATATGAGTCTATGTGGGAGGGATGGAAAAAAAAAAAAAAACAGCAAAATATGATACAGCAAAAATGTTCCCAGCCAAGCACGATGTTGATGCCAAATTGGATCAATATCTCCGGGTAGCTCTACTATGTATTGCACAGCACTTACTGTAATGTGTTGTAAAGGCTATATACAGTACGTATTCAATAGCTCATAATGAAACGGTGATATAAAGGGAAATGCTTTAAGATATATTCAAACAACACAAACATTCTGATAAGCTGGGAGTCTAATGTAGACTTGTATTGTCCAGTAACGTGACTAATTCTGCAAATGTACTGAGCGGAGTGGTCTGGACAAGCAAAGTATAGGACTTAAGACTTTATGTCTGAATTCTATGGCTTGCAATTAGAACGACCATTTTTTCCCTAAAGTGCAACAGAAAACATGAAGAAGTCAAGGATGATGAATTAGTCTAATGATTCCACAGTAATATCGCTCAGAGACAGAGCTGGAGGAAATTGCTGTTCCCAAAAGAGGGGCCTAAAATTACCCCTTAAGATATGGCTGAACTTTTGCCATTGCGTTCTGTGTTGCCGTCATTATTCAGTGATCCCCCTTGTTTGTTAGCATCACTTGGCTTCTCTGTGGCTGCCATGGCCACCAGCTCTCTCATTCTCTCTTTCACCTTCTCTCTCTTTTACCCTCTCCTGTCTGTGTGATCTCATGCTATAACAAGCGCACAAAGCCCAGTGGGATGCTAATGCTCACTGCCACCGCACCCTCTTTCTCTGTCTCTCTCTCTCTCTCTTGCTCTAAGTGTCTGTTTGTCACATATGACTGCCCCATTCAAGTCAAGTCTGGGGTGTGATAGAGGAGATATGTATTATATAGGCAGTCTCAAATGGCTGGGTTCTGTGGTAGAGAATAGAGGCCAGTGCAAACATGATAGAAAGTACAACACACACACACACACACGCAACGCCATGAGGCCTCAGGGGTGAAGGGCACAGGAGTCAAACCCAGCAGTTCAGTGGTGAACGCTAATTAGCGCACAGCTCTGACCTTGACAAGCCATCCTTTCTCCTCCGTCAAGAGCCAGTTGTTGCCACAGCGCAACACAGACTGAAAGAAAAGCCTCAGCTGAATGAGATCTATTGATGGCAGGGTGAGCAGTGAAGAGGCAAGGAGACAAGCATAAAAAGCTGCCATATCGCTTGACACACTCCCTCAGCAACTTGCTGTGACTTTGGCTTGTTGCACCCTCATTTGAATGCATTAGAAAACCTCGGAATACAAAAACACAAACCTCGATAAATAAGGCCTCTGTGTTTCAGGCTCTGCTAGTCTGAACTGATCTGGGCCTTTCAGCCTACTCTACGTGATTAACAGAGGGAGCAGCGCTTTGCTTGAATAAATTAGAAACTCCACTGGCTATCTGCTCCGAAGGTTGTGGGAGACGGATATACACAGCCGATATATCTTTGTTTACAGAATCTCTGAAGGCCACAGTAATTGAATTTCCACAAAAATTCCATGTTTACACCACAACAAAGGAAATTAGATAAAGCACAGGGAAGCTGTAGAATTGAAATGTAGCTGTCACATAAATACCTCAATGCAAAGCCCCTCAAAGTTAATAAATATATTAAGAATTGTCTTTCACATTTCTAACGCACAGTCAGCAACAAAGAAGGTATCAAAAAAGTAGGTACCATAAAACTTTCTCTCACTTATATTTAATTCTGGTCAAATGAAAAGGGTTTTATTTTCCTCTTTGCTTTTGATTTCTATTTGTCTGCTCATGTCTGCCAAGCCTCAGAATTGACAGACTGGCTGATGAACAGTCACACGCCACAATCAAAAAGCGTACCATTTGAGACCTGAGAAAGCATTTGGTACAGGGCAGCAGCCAAGGCACGTTTAACCAAAGGACCCAGACTGAAACCCCTGTGTCGGAAATGGCAAGCCCTCGCCCAGCTGTAAAACTTATTGCAGAATTGTACAATGTAGTGAAGTGTAGGTGGTGGAGTATAAGATACGATGCTACAGTACAGTGTGCAACAGTACAGTAAGGTACAGTACCGTATAGTACCACACAGTGCTATATAGTGTACAATTTGATTAGATGACTACTTATAACTGCAATACACAAAATCACACCTTACAATTCAACTAGTATCACTCTGCTTTACGCAAGTTAGGATGTCTACTGCTTTGCAACATGGAAATCATTTTTGTTTGGCAGAGTGCCAAATACTTATTAAATTAAATACTAAATGTTGTAACCTCGTTTAATATTTGATTTCTGTTGTAGAAATGTTGTACATGTTGTATAAAAGCAATAACAGGCTTGAGGAACCACAGTGCCAATAATCGCAATATAGCATCCCATCTAGTGAGTATAGTAAAGTGCTATATGGCATATCATAGTATAGTACGTCTAGAATAATACTGACTTTGGCAGATTGAATAAAGTGCTGTAGGCTAGTAGGGTGGTATTTTAAAATCAAGCCAGAATTGCTTAGCTGTTTCTATGAAAGATGCATCATCAATCAGTATATTGCTGTGCTGTCTGAGGCACAAAGATATACCTGGAGCAATTTAAATCTTATAGTATAGCATAATACAAGATAATATTGTAGGCCTATAGTGTAGCATAGTATAACACTGGGCCCCTGTGGTACAATGATGTTACATAGACCTTAAGTGTTGCAAGTTCAGATAAGTATGCGGTGTGATGCAGGGTGTGTAAATAAATACTATACGGCCTGTAATTAATCTGCACCCTATGCCTTTTTCCTGGATACATTCTTGCATTTATGACTTTTTCATAAGTCGCTTCATGTATAATGGAAACCGGAGGGAGTGGGGAAGAATGTAAATGAAAGAGTCAAGCTTGTTAGAAGGCCAGTTTGACTGTTTACATGCCCAACTTGTCCCGACTCGACCCTAGTTAACAATTCATGGTGGAAGTTTCTCTATTTTTTTTTTTAGCCAATACTAGGCACAAAATGCATCTGGATCCATTAGGTGTGCAGCCTGTCTCGGTGCACTCACTCAACCCCCTTTTAAGCTGTCTGTTCCTCCTGTCCTCTTCATCTCCTCCTCCTCCTTCCGTTCCTGCCTTCTATGGGAGACCTGCAGGTCAAGGTCCCTGTGCCACAGATGTGGAACACTGAGTATTCAGGCCAAAACTCCCCCTAAGCATCAAAACAGGTCAAGTGGTCCAACAAGGAAGACTTTGAAGAACAACTGGCATCTATATAAAGGAGAAATTGTGTGCAACCTGAATCTCATTATATCTGAGTTAAGAGGAGCGACAGAAGAGAAATCATCAGATGAGTTTAAAATAACCTTTACCCTTGAGCAAACTACTTCATGAGCTTAAGTGTAGTATGATAAATCCCGTCATAAAAAAGAGTTTTTTATCTATTATCAGCGGAGGTAACCAGTGTCCTCAGCAGTGAACTGGGGTCTCTGGGGGGTACGGGGCTTGCGGGGAGCCTGTGTATAGTGTGCAGTGTGTGCAGGCAACCATAAAAGAGCTGAGCCATGTCTGTGTGCTCAGCCGAGTACATCAGGACAGACAGGGACATCAAGGAGTGAGGATAGAGGATTGTGATGAGCATGAGGGGGGTGTGGAGGGTGGGGGGTGGTCACGTCAGTCTCCAGTCACAGGGTTAATGACTTCTGGGGTGGGGAAGGCCATCTGACTTCCCCACTGGCCATCCATAGCCTGCCGTTTCCCTGTCAGCAGAGCAGGGCAGGATCTGGGAAGAGGGTGCTCAGTCCAAGAGATAATGGGTATGAATACAGGAATAAAATTTATCATGCATATTAAACCACAAGGCTGGCCTCAGAAAATACAGAGCGCATAAAAGAATGCACAGAACGTGGTGGGAAAACAAAAGGAGAGGAGGAGGCCATAAAGAGAGGAAAGTCCGGGCCCAAGCCAGCCCTCCCCCAGCTGGGAGATAAAGATGACTGATTCCTGTTCCACTTCCACCCCAATCTCTTTAGTGCCGAGAGGAGGCAAGGATAGGAGTTAAGAGAAAGGAGAGGGAATTGAGCACAAGAAAACTCTTTCTCCCTCAACCAAGTTCATCTCAGTTGAATTGCATACACCAAGCTCTCATCTTCACTTCCCCCCTTAACCCCCGCCTCCCCTGTCCTCTCTCTCTCTCTCTCTCTCCCTTATGCACTCATGTTTGCAGTGGCAGGCGAACACCAACATCAGGTCCCTGGGCAGATGTGCTTCCCAGTGTTCCACACAGAAATCAGAATGTTCAAACGCTGAATAATTACCATGATAATCATCTCCATCCCACAAGGGTCTGAAAATGCATACCTGACATCTGACATTTGGTACCCATGGCTCCTCTCTCAATCTGCATAATCACATTCTCACCTCATTTCCATGCATATGTTTGGGAAAAAATCTAATGTTGAATTTATTGCATTTTGGTGTGGGCTTGGAAAGAGTAAGGCCAATAGCAACATTCAATGACTTGGTTATTGTATATCTGCATCAAGAACAGTTTGTATTCATTGTTCAAAACTGCTGCTGAAATATGATCTCTAAATAAAAAATATGTATGTATGTATGTTTATATATGTACATACACACACACACACACATATATAGAGAGAGAGAGAGAGGGAGAGAGAGAGATGACAAACTCTTTTATAACTGCATTTCATTTTAATGATTTCTGTGGACGCTATGGTTTGAACACCTTGGTACACTGCAAGGGCACATTTTATCAACTAATTCAGTAAGCCTTTGTCAACATAATGCATATTAGCCTTTTTTGATCAGACATTTAATTGGAGATAACAAGTTGGAAATGGTGAGAAGTGATTAGGCAGAGCGCTTGGCAGATACGAGCGACACACAGTTAGTCCCTGTTTAGCACTTGTGCGTCTCAGTATGAAGGTAGAGCAAGCAGGGCTCCCCACCCCCCAATCCTCACCACAACACACGGCCCACTCACATAGTCACAGCTCTGCAGAGCAGTTTGGCTCGAGTGCGAGTGCCAATCCCTCTCACTCTGAATCATGCTGTGATGGGACAGCAGTCCATCCTCTCATATTTCCTCAAAAGCACAACCATTGATATAAAGCTTGACTGGCAGCCAGATCCATCTCTGTAGCTTTATGTTGCCTCCACCTGGGAAAAGAGCCCTTAAACTGCGATGGCCACTCATTCCCCTGAAAGCGTACTGTGGGCTTTATGACAGAGCGGCTCAAGCATAGTGTCGCCCCACAGAGGATCATCTGATGTGGCGTACCTTGGGGTGCTTGTATTTCATGCGTTAGACACTGCAGTCCCAACAATGCAGGGCCTCCCCATGTCTCCCCCTCCCTTTGTTTCTCATTATTGAGCTAAATGGAATTAAGAGCTTTTCTATTGGGATGCTTTTTTCTGCACTCGCCCTTTTGAACAACCTGAGGGGGATTTTAACATGCTATTACCCTTTGACACAGTGCCGGTATTGGAGGTAGAAGAGTTGTGAGGTATTTAGCCAAGGCTCCAGACAGTGAAATGGAAGGCAGGGTAAGACCTGTGCTCTCCTGCGAGAAGAGATGGAGAGGGCGCCTGGGGGCAGCAGGGGTGGAAGGCCCCAGCCAGGGCCCTGTCCACTGCAACCTGCCAGAAACAGCCTGAATCCCATTTATTCCCAGTGACCTTAAATAAAATGCTGGCTACCCCTGTGGGCCCCATCGGAGGCCAAAATCAAATGGGCTGTGTTTTCCGCTCTCTCTACCCCACTGCTAGAGAAAATGAGCTTTATCTGTGGGGGAACTCTGGGCCATGTGACTAATGCCCCCTTCCCTGCCTGCGTTTCCCCACAAACTCCATTCCAGACTTAATCGCCAAAGCTGTCGCTATTTAATTACTGCCCTTTGGTATTGGGGTGCCCCAATGTAGAAACTCTTTGGATCACTTCGGTAAGTTTCCAGTGATGTATCGCTATGGCAGCTGGATAGTTTGCAATCTGAGACATATAAAAATGTGTTGACACACAGATGGACACACACACACAGAAAACTCATCATACATGATCACAAAGGTGACGTGGGGGCCGTCTGACAAATGTTTTGGATAATTACTGCAAAGAAACGGATAAAAGAAATATATGATCCTAGCTGATTAAGGTAGGGTAGCATAGTGCTAGGCAGTGACAAGGAGTGATGTCTTCCTATGACTGTCAAGGACTCAACAGATCTGCAACCAACGTTTAGATATTTGAGCCAATTTAACTGGCTTTTTTGTTGGTTGGTTGGTTTGTGTGTTTAAATTATACATGTGTATCACTTTCTGTCCTCACCTCTTTTCCTTGACTTTTCCAGATAATCTGAAATCCCCAACAAAAACTTGGCAGCAAAGTTGCCTATCTGTCAAGGGCACCTCTTTGTCACGTGAACCCACACAGGCTACTGATGTGCTTTCCAGTGCCCACTACACGTCCAGGCAGAGCCAAACTCTGCATCAGTAACTCTAATTAAAGTGGAGTTAATCACAAATAGCTGGATAGGGCCACAATTGAGGCATATGTTAAGAATGAATTACTAATTAGGGCGGCGAGCGGTGAGACAAGTCCCAGACTGCTTGAGAAGTCTCGGCACGTTACTAATATATGAAAAGGTATAAACAAACAGCAATCTGGTTGTTTAGCTCCTCCATCCCACTTACAAGGATCCAATTATGGCAGATCCCTGGAGCCGCCAATACAATCAGGCAAGAGTGAGTCGGTGTTATGATTAACTGTGAAGGCCACACTCTCTATGGCTGCTCCAGCCAGCCAGCAGGCCTCCTCCGACAGGGGTGGTTATGTGGCTCAGTGAGCCCCAGGGCTCCACTCCCCAGAACAGGCCATTGGAGAGTCCAACACAACACAACACAACACAACAAAACACAGCCCAAGCCTCAGATACCACGTTCAGGCAGTGCTGTATTATGTACAAGCTAATTCACTGGATGGCTTGCTTTTATAGGCTGCCCCATAGGGTGCGGTATAACACACCATTAGCACTGTGAATTCCTTGAACAATGCTTACGGCACTGATGTGCTGGGCGAACACACCTGCTCTTCTCTCTGTGCTTTATGTCTAACATCCGAATGTAGGCCCTTACATCCGACAACAGAACATTTTCTGCTCCAGTCCTGAAAGACCAAAATGCAGCTAAAGCTCCCAATGAGCCTTGCACAGCACAGGAAACTAATGGAGGGGGAAAAAAAGTTACTCTTTTTTGACAGCATGTGTCCTATCAGCTGGTGAGTTCTGAGAGTTGAACCCCCACCTGTGAACACCAAAAGCACACGTAGCACTACACTAGTGTAAGCACTATAATTGTCGGGGAACAGGGTAGTTCTATATCAAAGTCGCCCGCATCCATACATCCAACTGTGCTTTTCAACACATTTTCAGCGGGAATATGAGTGTGTGGCTGAGAGGTAAGCCAGGCGATGGATGAGATGTGCTTCTTTTGCCATTTATCATTCAGCGCCTGAGGTCATATACAGTTAGCCGTTTGGTTCCTGGGGATCTGTAAAACATTCTCCCTGATGCCAAACTGTCAAGAGCAGCCTAGCCAGAGAGAGAGGGACACACGCTTGTGTGCGCTTATACATGTGCACACACACATACCAAAGCATACACATACAACTGAATACATCCTCTTGAGCTACAAGCTAACTAACTGTCTAGGTCAATAAGACAAAACATAATTATATTTATTCATATTTAAGATATGAATAAATATTTAAGATAAGCCTATGCAATGTGCTGGTCTTATGATCTTGAGCAAATGTTAAATCATTCAAACTTTTTATTTTTTTCATCCTTCCCTCCAGGGCAGCATGTGGTACTATTTTCTAGACTCAAAGTAGGGAGGGGATCACTCAGATCATCACCAACTATCCTGAACTAACAAGATAGACACCTGCAGATGCGCTACTGGAGGTGAACAGCGTGATGCAGCTAGTCTGGCACACACACACACACACACAGACACACATCGGGGCACTCGGCAGGCAGCAAACAGCATGCTCCAGCCTTACCTCCAACCTGTGTGGTGCTGCCTCAGACACTCACACTCAGACAACAACACATCTTTTCTCCCTTCCCCTCCTTTCCTTCCTTTCAGCTCAGGGAGGCCTTGTGTTGAAAAGGCCTCCCACTCCATTGCAATTAGAGAGAAGCTGATTGGTGCTAGTCCTTGTTCCAGCAGGAAGCCACTCAACCTTCAGCCTGTTCCAACTTTTCAATCCCCAGTGCAATCTGGATCTTCATCCTAACCTGATACTAGTTTGTTCTGTGCTATAATATGAGCTATTTGAGTCTACTATAGAAGTGGTAGAGATATGTGTGCTTGTGAGTGTTTTACACTACACTCCAATTGTGCAGCAGCACCAACCAGCCAAGCCTTTTCTCCCCTCCCCAATGATTAATATGCAGGCTTATGGTGGAGCTGCGGGGACAAGGGGAAGGTCGAGAGTGGAGATTTGTCTGTGGTTTAATTAGTGCATTCCTGGCAAATTCTCCATCCATAATTATGGTGTGGGTTCTTACTGACCTTTCTGGTATTTTCTGCATGTTTGGCTTTTATCTGATCATGTTTTATTCAGGATCTTTGTTGTGTATGTTCTGTTCAGCCACTGTGTCCGCTGCTGCACATAAAGGAAAAAAAAAAAAAACACTTTACAGGATGGCCAAACGGCACTTCTATTCTCTATCATTTCCCTTTGATTCTTTTTCTCCCCACTCTCTGAAATTACAAGGTTCCACCAGGCAGCGGCGGGGCCAACATGGCACTGGCTGAGCAGCTTGTCCAGAAGGCAGGCATCCATATTTATAAGCATGTCATTTTGTTTGCTTTCATAAGATTCAATTTTGCACAGATGAGGAAAAAAAAAAGAAACATTCTAACAACATGTGAATAGCTTGCCAATGTCCCCTGCAGCCAACAAATGGATTGCAAAAAAAAAGAAAGGTATTTTTCCTCTGAGACATTTTTTTGACATTAAGAAGGAGGTGAAGGCAAAAATTAGTCAATTTTACATTTCAGCTGGCGAAAGCTGGAGGACAGAGGGCAAAGCCAAGCAAGAGGAGTTAAAACTGACATACAGAGGAGGTTGCATACCAGCATACTAACTAGGTTATTAGGGGATTAATTGCGCCTCACCAGCATCTGTATGTTGGAAACACTGCAACGGCATACACACACAAGTTGTACCACTCCTTACTCAGTTATCAAAAGACACAGCCAAGAAAAATAACAACTCACCATGGAAATCTGGGTATAAGAGCACAAGACCTGTCAAGATCTCATACTTCTAACCTTATAAGCTGTGTCACTCTGCAAACTCTCAAGAATGTAGGCTACACAAACTACACAAGATTCACAAACACTGCATTTCAGAACAGACATCAGATGAAGGCTACGCATGCAGAGACACACACATACACACACACACACACACACACACACACACACACACACACACACACACACACACAATACAGCACATATAAGAGCAGAGGCAGCGCTGGGGGGATTTGAGCTGCCAGGGCCCCTGTGGGGAAGCGATGGCTTCCTGTTTGCAAGCCTTTCTTTAGAGAAAATGCTTAAAACGGGCCAAACGAGAGCAGTGCTTATCCAGCAAAATTGCTGCTAGATGGAGCAGAAAGTGCACAAATTTTCTATGACACCCCAGTAATGAGGTTTTATATTGACCCAGGCACAGTGAGTGGAAGGGCCCTCTGCTCGTCTCCCCCTCCGATTTAGTCGGCTCGCCTCACCCTCTGTTTGGGGCCCCACTACCAAACCAGTGCGGGATGGGCTCAGACAGGTAGAACAAGCACAACACAGAGTGCGAGTTGGTTGTGGACTGTCAAGAGACAATATAAAACATTTTCTCAACACTAATGGAAAAGTTTTTTTTTTTTTTTTTTTTTTTTTTTGTACAGGGTAGAAAAAGATTTGTTTCCCTTATAAAATGGTACCACAGTTTAAGTTTTAGTTATTTTAATGACTGATTTGTCATCAATAGCAGTTAGAAAATGTAACATTTCAAGAATCTTTACACTCTTCTGAGAAATCATTCGACAAATAATATTTGTCTGCTTCTCTATGATTGACTTTTATTGCTCCCCTGTAGTTGGTCCTGACTGATGAAAGTACTTTCAAAATAAATAAAGATTGTGTGAATGAATGGACTATAATTGTTGGCTTTTATTCAAAACTGTACAAACAGAAGTGCACATGCTTTGATAACAGTGCATGCTCTCCGTTTGATCAGAATCTCCCTGAAGACATCTCTCTCCCAGAATCCTAAATGCCTGAGGCAGTGGCCCATGATGCACAGCTCTATATCCTGGAGCTGGAGCAAGTAAAGGTCAGTGCTGGATGTTTGTGAAAGCCAGGAGAAGCGCTGATCTCACTGTGATCTCTGAACAGTTATTGTATTCATAGCATATGTGTTCCATCTAGCACCGCGGCCTAACACTGACATTCACAGCTGAAAGAAAGAGAGAGAGAAAGAAAGACAGACAGAAAGAAAGAAACCAAGAAAGAAAAAGATAGAAATGGAAACAAGGGTCAAAACAAAAAAAAGAAAGAAAGGAAAAGAAAGAAAGGAGAACAAGAGTCAAAACAAGAAAGAAAGACAGAAAAAGAAAGGAAAACAAAGGAGTCCGAACAAGATTTTATCTGTCATGACTTGATTAGACGTGTCCCTTCCTCTATGATACATATAAAGATATAAAGTCAGATACAAGTGTCATGTCAGCAAAGGCACAGCTCAACACAGAGCTGGCACTCTCATTAGCAATATTTTTGTATGTCCGTCAGGGTAGCATGCGCCAAGCTATTTTAAGTAAATGCATCACCAGTGAGTTTTTGCAAAGTCTGCAGTCTTCTGATGAATTAAAAATGTATGCTTGGATGGAAATAATTTTGGTATTACACCAGTGATAATTATTATCTTAAAGGGATACACATCATTTCAAGAGGGAAGAATTATTTTTCATAATTACCCTCGTTGCAGCACATCAGGGAGGGTGTTGTCTGTCTGGCTACGTTTGAAAACGCCTGCATTTTAGGTCGTTAAGCCCTGTTTTCTGTACATGCTGAGGTGCCAAGATTTAGTCTGTGCTTTCTGACAAACATAAGCCTCAAAGGCCACTCACAATGCATTAAGGCTGTTTTCTTTTTGACAGACATCAAAATGTGACCTTTAAATGATTCTTGTTATCAGGGAAGCTGAACAGGAAAATCAATAGGATGCAGCTGGAGAGGAGGGATTAATGCAGGGCAAATTGATCATTCCATTTCATTTTCATCTTGATTTGATGTGCCAGCTACACACACCTAATCTGACCATAAACCGCTTTTAACACTTCAAAAGAGATTCTTTTGAGCAGAAAAATACAACAAGCTCAACAAGCCTCTAAGTTACAAAAAAGATACGGTAAGGCCATGAGCTTTCACTGACAGTTAACCTTAATAATAGAGAGCCTGGGTTCCTTTTTTCCTTTCATCACTTCTTTGGGCTTTTTTATAGTGTGCCTCAGTGGTGCTGCTTTCTATTCACCATAGGGAATGCAAGATGGCAAAGCTCATTGTCTATTTCGCAAAGTTTATGGGCCCATCAAACTGCAAAAACAAATACATTAATCATCAGAACACACTGATAGATCATTAATTATTGTACCTCACTGTTGATGTCACACGTTGTTGAATCCTTTCACGGATAATCAGAGCACTTTGGTGGAACTTTATTAAACAGAGTGTTCATTTACAAAGCCATGTCTGGATGAGCAGGCATTCAGTCAGAGAGATAAAAGACAATCCTTTCTTTTAAAGAATAATTCAGAAAACATTAAAAGGAATATCTTACATGGAAAAATTATACTGTATTTTCTCCCGTGTTGCTTCCCGTACACAGCCGAGATTGGGGGGTATTACCGCTGAAATGCCAGAGCTCGACAGATAACTGTGATAACAAAGATAGCAAATCTGGGAAATGAAAAATGGCACTTCTCCTCTACAAGCAGATACATCAGTGTTTATTAAATCAATGCCAGACAGAGGAATCTGAAGGTAAAATAATGAACCACTTATAAATGATCTTTGCTTCGCTGGGCCTTACCTGATCGGGGTGCTCGGGGACCACCAATGCGAGGCATATTAGGAGAGGTCTATTAATCCTAGTGCTTCTCATAGCTGACTATAAAATGGGAGAGTCCTCTGTGACTTACTAGGCACATCCTTTTTAATTTTCCAATGGAAAAAAGTCAGCCACACAGCTCTCATTGATTGGGTGTGAAAGTTTGGGTTGTCTGTGTATTTCTGCTGGTACAGCGTGGATATTTCATTATGGTGCTCTGGGACACACATTAGGCGGCTCTGTTACCTCTCGCCCGGCATCCATGGCAACTAGGGAGGCTCTCTCTGCAGAAATGTGCTTTTAATTGAGTGACATCTAATCAGGCAGTGAAATACAGCGGTGGAGTTAACAAAACAGGTCAACGAGGGACAAGGACTGCCAGCTGCAATCGCCATTACAGCACAGTGCTTAGTTGTGATGTTGACCAACCCAAATCAAGTCTGGTTTTAATGAGCAAAATTACAGGGTCGGAGGTATTCTTCACAAGATCCTTTTGGTGAATGTGTGATTGGATATGACGAGCCCTTCTTAAGACTACACAAGCTTGGGGAGGAGGGATGTCTTTGATGTGTTGAAATTACTGGGGCTGAGAGGTCTCACAAGCAAAGTCTTAACACATATTAAACAGGCTCTTTGCAAAGGATGAATTTTTCACCGTCATCTGGGGGGGTGGGGTGGGGTGGGGGGGGGGTTGTTGCGTGGCGTGCCAGGTTTGTCTGTCTGCTATTTTCTCCCTCACACATGGCTTGTGGCTTTAACTGAAATAGTGTTTCCTCTTCATTATCAGATGTTGAATCTGCGCGCTGGGGGACACCATCAAATTCTCCTGACCTAAAATCATCTGTACTGGCAGCACTCTGCGGTGACACACATAGATGGAGGGGTGAAGGCATAGTCTCTGTAAATCTTCAGCATGCACTTTGGGGAATCACTGGAAATCGTGATTTTTTTTTTTTTTTTTTTCCTGGGTATGCTAACAATAATCCTCTACTCATTCTGACTTGCACATCACCGGGCATAGCAAATGCTCGTCTTCAGTGACTCAAGCAGCATCAGCTTCTTCTCACCATGCAAATTTCAGGGTTGTGTCCCTCTCTGTACATACTCTGAACACTATGTACTCAACCTTTACCAGTTGCTGCCTGTAAAAAGCTGAAATAAATAAGATCTTTGGATGATGAATCCAATGCTCATAAGTGGCAAGCTTGACATGCACCTTCAGAGGATGTTGTTTTGATAAACACTTGAGACACAAACATTTGGCAATGGACTGTTGCTCTTCCTCTAGGAGATAAGAATGATTCTATAAGATCAATTATAGAACTCTCTAAATATTGAAAACAGGCAAAACCCCACTCCAGGAGCGACCCTGTCCCCACTACAAGAAGTACTACAAGTCCCTTTTGTTAAGCTGGTATAACACATTTTTTTGTGGTAAAAACTGCTGGATAAATAAAAAGCAACCAAAGAGAAATTTGTCTATGTTTGTACATTCTGTGCAGAGCTGCAGAGGGAGCTCTTAATTGGGAGCACCTTATACAGTATGAATGCTGCCATGAATGGAGCTTCAGCCATTACATCAGTCCTGTAGTATGAAACTGTGATACAACTAAACTGCTGGTCTGTAAATTTAGTACTTATTATTGAGGAAAAGCTACTGGTGGATTTTAGGTGGGGCTATCTGCTTGTTATTGCTCTATAACGAAGGCAGTGGCAGTTGTTCCCTTTCATTTTATCAACATGTTCATCTTTGTGGCTTTCCTGTGTAAAAATACTGCAGTTACAATGGGAACATTTTTAACAAAAGGACAATAATCTGGTGACTGATTTGTGATTGCAATCACATTTAAAAAAAAAAAAGTCTCGAAGGCGCTGCCTCTTATCATAGTCACAATAATGTAGGACCACTTCAGCTGTCTTACCTCCAGCTCAAAGCTTTGAGGATGTCAAGTGGGAGACGGCAACCAATTAAAACAAAATCAGTCAAACAACTGGGGGTCAGATCTCAAGATGCTCCTGATCACTCACAATTTCCTGTGTTGTTATGCTGTATTTGCACGGTTACTGATAGGAGCCTGATAAGCCAATCCGCACATGCACACATATGTGTGCATGAGCTTGTGTGTGTGTGTCTCAGTTAGTAAAACCCTGGTGACGACTGCAACTTCAAAAGCTTCTACTTGTCAGATTTGTGTGTGGAAGGCGGCCCTTGAGAGGCTGACCCTGTTGCTGCAAACAAACAAGGGCAGAGGTGACAAGAGGCACAAAGCCTTTGTTAATACCCGTTCCCACAACTTTGCATAGAGGTGGGAGCTCTCTCCTTGTTTGTAGGAGAGAAAAGGCTGGGAGATGAGAGGAATGGTACGCGTGGGGCCTAGCGGGATAAGGGAGTAGTCCTGATAGTGTTTCTGTGCACGTCCTCCTCTGTTAGTCATTACTGTGTGCAGACGAGGGGTGATGTTTACTCTGCTGAGACAAGCAAGTCTACTGCTCTGGGTTGCAACCTTGTGACTCTCTTCTCCCGCCTGCTGCCAGCTCTCCTAACGTCTAACCCTGGCCCTGCCACTCTGTGGGCTCACTGGCCTATCGTCCACCAGGACCAGACATTTGGAATGAGGCTGGCAAGATGGGATGATGCATTTTAGTGTGGATTAATCTGACTGGTGCGCGCTTCAAGGGTCGTTCAGTCGACAATTCAGGACACAATAGCACGATACATTCTACAAGGGCTGTGCTGCTGCTACAATATGCCATATTGTGCCATATATCTTTATTTTCCTTTTTTCACTTTCGCATGCAAGAGAGAAAGAGGGAGAGAGATGGGAAAATAGACTAACTGCAGTATGTACTGTATCAAACAGGGAGTTGTAATCCTTGATAATAGAAAGAAAAAAAATCAATGGAAACATGATTGGATGGTTTATCAAATAATGATGATGAAAAGAAATGAGAAAACATAATAAGAAATTAAAGATGTGAGCAAACACAATTGACAATTTATTTGTGTAAAGCTAATGGCTCAAGGACAGAGCACAGAGAGAGACAAGTGTGAAATAATAAAAAAAGGACACAATGAATTAATAGAATGCAACAGTCAGAGCAAACGCTTAAAGCAGAAACAAACAATTATAATAATAAACCAAGGGAGGAAAAAAGAAGATGAGGAATCAAGAAACAGAAGCAGAGATTCTCTCAACAAAACAGCTGGGACAGATAATGGCAAAGGTTATGATAAATAATGGCAAAAGGGTAAAATCAATCATAATGCACCAAATAAAAAAATGAAATGATTACCAAGCTTATGCAGGAGGTCAGGGGTCAGAGGTCAAGTTCAATATAAACAGGGAAACCATTATGGCGTCTGCATGGATGTCTCTGGAAGAAATAAAGCAAGGAGGTGATGTAAGTACACTTCACTGTAAGTGCTACATCTACTTGACAATATGTAGCACTCAAATATTAATGTGACACAATGCTGTAGTAAGCACTGATTCGCAGCAATGCACAAATAAGGCAAGTTCAGTTTCCTTAAGTGGTGGTGGGCTACATCAGGGTTTACTGAATCACAGACACACTTATTCCGACCCTTTAAAACAATAGACAGTGTGTTTTTATCATCCAATAACAGTGCCTAGACCATAAATTAAGTGTTTGCGCATCTCAAAACCTCTCAGGAAAATTAGGTAGCCTAAGCAAGACACCAAAGCAATGCTGTAACATCACTCATGCTTTATATTTCATGCCTTCATGCCTACTTCTCTAACCTCACACACAACGCACAAAAATTCTAAGCTTACACACACTGTAGACACCAGTGAGACAAAGAGCATGTGTGATTTATTTTTTTTTTTTTTTAAGGAAAAAAAGGAATCCTACAGTAGCCTAGAAAACACTCTGTGAGGCTCCAAAAACACCAGAGACAACAGAAGCATTATTCTTTGCCAAATATAGAAAAACAACACAAATGGCTGTGCAGTCACTTCAGAAAGTAGCTACCCCCTTAACTTTGTACATTTTGTTATGCGAAAAAACAGCTTCACATTTATTTATTTGAAACTGGCTGTATGAAAAAAGTGGAAAGGGAATATTGAAAACAAATTTAAAAGAAAAAAATTAGAATCATTCTGGCTACTTATTGTTTTACAATTCATAGTACTTGAACATTATCTTCAGTCTCTAAAACTAACTCTCTAAAGAGTTTACCTTTCACTATGGTGTTCATACAATCTATTTTCCATCAGTGATTATTAGGTCAGTTCAATGCACCTCCAAATGTTGCTTGTGATTCACAAGAGGATAGAAAGAAAGTCCAGGCCCTGACATTTTGAAGAAAATAAATTATTGCCCACGTGGAGGTAAATGCCAACATACCAAGGATGAAATAACATGAGACTGTAAATTTTACAGTGGAGACCAATGAAAAATCCATTACAAAACACTATCTCAACTTTAATACAATGGTGTTAGGCTGATGATTCACATTTTAATTGAAACCTAAGAAAGAGTACTTGCGGGTTGACTATTAGCAAGTCACATATTCCATAGTGTGTTCAAAAGGCAAGCCGATACTGGACGTAAGATCCCACTGAGATGCATTTAAGGGGCCTAATGTCATCTTAGTCAGGTGGAAAGGCATAACATAAATTATTTCACAAGCAAGAAACATGTTGCCAGACATTCTAAAGCCTAAACATGAAATCCAAACAATGTAACATGTAAAGCAGCACTCACTACATATTAGGCCCCGAGGCGACGCTCCATGTTTGAAACAGGATGGCAAATCCTGAAATGCTTTTTCAAAAGGCTGCTCAGCTTTCTGAGAGTGTGGTATTTTAAGAGGACCATGTACAAACTCTCAGATAAATGCATTCTGAAATCCTTTTGTAGCACAAAAAATATGTGAAAAAGCCCAAGGGTTGGGGAGATACTTTCGAAGGCGTCTGCATCTGTGTGTGATTAGTTCCACTACCTAAGATAAAGCATGCAGAGCAAATGTAACCTCATCATAATCTATGTGTCACAAAGGCAGTAAACGCTCAACCAGAACAACAACAACAACTGCTGTACGGTATAGCCTACCACTGTCACCGTGCCTAGCACAAACCATAGTCCTGCCAGTGCTCTCCACCCATCATTAATTGTCTGATCATTGTGGAACCGAAGACAGCACGGGTTTGAGCAGACGGGAGATCTCACAGGTATTAGCTGCTAATTGCCGTCAACCAAACAAGCAGCACTTTCTGGAGAAAACAATCTATATTAATTCCTCCTATTCTCCCCTGAAGAATACACATCGAAACTTCTTGGGCACACAAGATAAATGCTTATACCATAATTACAACTAATTGTGCAAATAATTGCAAAGTTCTTGTGCCACCTATACCCACAATAAAACAAAAGCAATCTATGTGGCTCTTGGCTGTGAAATTGGAACAATGCTCCCCTCTCTTTCTCCCTCTCTCTCTCACGATGTGTCTCGCTCATTCATTCCCCAGCATTCATATCTGCTATGTGGTAAAAGACAGACTTGGCAAAACTGAGGGGAGGGGAGATGGAAGGAGGCTGATGACAGGGATTCGCGGATGCTCTGAATACAGTCATGCTGTTCCAGCATCTCGCGCTCCCACCAAAACATTTGAAAGGCTTCAGGGCTTTATGCTTTGGAATACATCTTTTGATTATATCCAAGTCTCCTCTTTTTAAGGATGAAAAATACAAACAAACAAAACATCACCTGTAAATCTAGATAGCCTTTTGCAGCAGGTTTCGCACCTAATCCCTTTCATTTCAGGTCAGGAAAATATTAGTGCTTTCTCACTGCTCTGATGGTCAAAGCACATTTCAAAGATTCTGTGTGCTTCTCCGGCAGAGGGAAGAGGAGAGAGAGACAGGGCAGTAGGGAGCCCAGGCAATCCCTCATCTATTACAGACGAACCAATCATCAAAGACAAATTACTGTACACTTCACTGGGATATGCTAATTCCAAATTAGATGTAAGTCATCAAAAGATCAGTAGTGCAATATTTTGCATCTACAAATTGAAAATGTCTGCTTTCAGAACAGGTTTTAATACCAACTTAGGGATAAAAAAAATGGAGAGGTTAGGTTGCAATTTGGTATTAAAATGGGTATGCCAGGTCAAAATAATACGACTGTAAATAGGACATAAGCCATGATGAACTGACCCTTAATCGGTCTTGCAACTATTTGAAATACTTGGAAAACAAACATTGTCAATTTTGCACTGGTTACTCATTTATTGGATGTCACCCTTTGACACTCAAAACAGATTTTGTAAAGCAGAAAATGTAAGCAGACCGCATTATAATGTAGGTGTCACACAGTGTGCTACAAGGCATTCAGTCTTCCACTGCCAAAATATATCACATGAAGTAAAATGTACTCACATACTCAATCAATTCAAACAACAAAACAAAACCGGCCGTGTTTTCCCGAATGAGGACTGCATTTCCCATGAGCACCATGGCCATGTGTCGTAAAGAACTTGACCTGTTCTAGCCGTGCATTTGTTTTGAAAGCGGATGACAGCGAGGCGTCAGCAAAATATGTGAGAAGCGACTAGAAAGCCTGGGAAAATGTAAATATAGACCCTTCTGGTCTGCCTGCCATAAACTGTTTCATCGGATTACATGGGAAATCTGACCCAGTGACAGGCACTTACAATAACCTTGCAGAAATAGCCAGCCTTCTTGCTTATGGTTTTGTTTGCTTATGTAAGTCATACAGAGGCAAAAAAAAAAAAAAAAAATCCTTGCAGTTGCTTTAAAATTCAGAAAAATGATTGATGTGATCAACACTAACCACAGTTCAACATCATGCAGACCTTCAAGTTGAAAATGATCAAAGGAAAAGGTACTAAGTCGTGAAGCTGCCTCTGATCAGTATGGATACCAGTTGTCTTCCGTCATTGTTCCGCCGAGGTTTTCATAGTTGATTTGAGGAGGAAGACTGCCAAAATGCAGCTAGTTTAAACAATAGAAACACAGAGAGACAATTACCCAGCCCTAAGGGAGCCACAGACTAAAGAGCTGGTCAATATTTCTGTGCAACATACGCATCAAAATGGCTGGGTCAGCTCCAGCATCCTGGCCAGTCATTCTCTTTTCTCCCTCCGAGTGCCTCTTTCCCAATCTCTGTCCAAGGGGATGACAATCGCCACATCACTGAGGTGTGAATAAGTTGATGAATTTTGCCCTTAAGTTTGGCACCTAATATGCAAAAGCACAACGTATGTTCAGACGTGATGAGCGGCGCTCTGACAATGTCAATATTTCTCCCCAACATGCAGAGTAGGCATATAGACTAATGACAGACCAAGTGTATCAGCAAATGAATGCACAACGGGAGCACAGGACTGGAGGGAATTAATGGCTCCAACAACAAATGACCTGACAGGACGACTGCAAACACACAGACAGACACAGAGGCATGCAAACACACACACATAAAGACAAGCACTCGTGTAGATACCCATATACACACACATACTGTACGCTCATGCACAGCACCAGAGGCTTATGTGTCACACAGAACACAGATACATCCATAGAATAAATGTTGACAACGTGTCATTGTCAGTGACGTGTGAAAAAACAAAAAGTAACCATTGAAAACACCAATGCTGCTGAATTTTGAAAGCTCTTCCATTAGGATTGTCTTGTTTGGCGCAAAAGACCAACCTCCAACCTCACAATGCTGTATTTTACATAGAGCATTTTCGGTCAAATGAACAGATTTTCAGTTCTTTATAAATGAATAAATAAATATAGTTTCACTTTTTCACCAAATTTGATCCCCTCACCCCCACCTCTCCATACTCCAGCATCACCACCCGCCACCCTCAGCTCTCATACTCCCACCCATACCCTGCCAGCATGAAGCTTATCATAAAAGCACAACAAAGGTATACTGTCAAGAGCGCTTTTAGGTAGTCCTGATTAAAGAGCCTGGATTTTATTCTGCCATGGCACACAAGGGTACCACTCTGGTGGCTTGGACTTCATCCATTCATCATACTTCTAACGTGTGACGCAAAACAGTCATGTATCAACTACAGCTGCCCTCCTTCTTCCCTAAATCACAGTTGGCTCCATTGTTGGTGAAGAAAACTGCCTCAGCTATGGGCATCAACACCTACTGAGCCAGAGAAGGACACACAAAAATAGCTAGAATGGTTGCAGCAGGTGCACTGTATAGATAGCTACCAAGATTAGACAATTCTTGAATTTGACAAATAAAAAAATGTAAAATTAAATATGTTTCCAATTGTTTCATTTGTAGATACATGTTTAGTCCATCCAGCTTGGAGTGAGATGGAGGAGAAAAAAAACAACCTCAGTTACATATTTGTGCTGGGTCTGGCAAAGAACATTTTGTAAAACATTCCAGGGGAGAGAGTCCTGTTTGAGAAGGGAGTCACTTCCTAAATCCAGGATTTTAAAGATTGTGCACCATATAGGTATTATCATAAGTGCACCCGTAAGAAAGCTAAGCTCTGCCACCAAAGGGAGGACTGTGCCATGACTTACTCAAAGAGACTTCAGGCAGGTTTCACTCTGCATGCTATTTGCACTTCCCCTCAAGAGTCAGAGAGTAACTCAGGGTTTGGAGAGGTGATTACTATGAAGTCATATGCTCACTTCAGCCAAAATCAAAAACAGTAGAAAAAGAGGGGAAAAAAGAAACCAAGAAATCAGGATACTTCAAGGGGTTTCTACAACAAATTTCTGCTGCTCTTTGATAATTAAAGTTTTCAGTTTGTACATGCACTTTGAACACTTTTCACTTTCCAGCACATAGGCACTCCTGTCCTGAATGATGGTTTCTTTTCCATTAGATGTGAAAATGTAATATCTACTCTTAAAACAACATAGCATAGAGAAATGTACAATTCCTCTGAAACTCTACAAGAATATTTAAGCACCAGTACAAGCGTACTTTGGATTTACCTCAGCTGGACATCTTGTCCTAGTAGATGGAGCATGACTGGTTTGCATACTGTATGTAGGAGAGTTAATTGTAGTGGGATTATTTGCCATTTCTTCATTACACAAGCAATTTCTCCTGCATTATTCATCTTCCAACAGGATCCAGGGCATGTTTTAATCATATGCAGATTGACAGCGCTGTGTCACCACTACTTTCAATTGAAAAGCCAGCAGAAAGCCTCCCCATCTTTGTTCAGTGCCACAAATGTTAAAACATCAACACATTAAAAAACTGTCTATGTGCAAATATCACTGGCATTTTAATGAAAAGAAGATGTTTACATGTTTCTTTTTTTGGTAAATGGATAGAAAATTCACCACAAAAAGGGCAGCCTAGCTTCTGGGGTGTGTTAGATTGCTATGTACATTATGTAGCTGTGATGGGCTCGCGCGACACAGCAGGAGGGCTCTGTCCTCTATTCTCCAGCCTTCTCTTCACTTTCAGCGGTAAGGAGGAGGAGAGGATGACGATCAGAAAAAAGAGAGAAGGAATCCTCTAACAAACACTTTCCCGTGCCATGCCACTCCTCCGGTCCCATACTGAAGCTGTCACTTGTAGTGTCTGGGGCCATGAGGCAGGCAATTTTAGCGTTGCGGTGTGAATCGATACCCAATCACATCACGTTCACAGGCGGAGCATCAACCTGAAGAGGCTGTAGCGCAATTTACAGCATATTGTTTTTGGCCCTAGGAGCAAACAGGCACTAAGAGCAATAGAAGCATCATGGCAGAGGGAGACAAGGCCTTGTCATGTGGTCATAACTGCCTTATGACTGGGAACAGAGGTACTCATATGACACACTAAAGTTCAGGAGGGCTCAGAAACACACATCTGTTGCTTCACTTTGACTATAATAAAAATATTAGGGATGGGTCATTATAACCGAATTTTCAAAGTCACAAAATTGTGAAATATCTGATAGTTTATGCAATTGTCATCTTCTCTAAAAAAAAAAAAAAAAACTCCGTTCTTTCCCAGGCACCAGGTAGTAACACAAGAGCTCATGTTCTTGCATTAGTTTGGCACTTTCAGTTCAGCTCACTTCCGCTTGGGAGCAGACAAAAGGACGTGAGAGCATTTACCAAAGCACTGTGACATGGGCTAGATAGTTGCTACTGTACAAGTGAAGCATGCAAAGCCTATGCTAAAACCTTCAAAAGGTTCTGTGTGGAACCCCTTCAAGACAGATCCACAGATCAACAATCTATGGCTATCTTAGTTATAAGACCTGTGAAAGTGTGAAATGAGTAAGCAAAAGACATGTATCCCATCAGCTTTGTCGCAGTCGGTGAACAGGTGGGAGGGCGATCGAAAAATATTCAAATAGTTCCTGTGAATATCAAATGATAATACTCTGATATTATCTTAATGCAATAATGATCAAACTTTTTCATGCCAAAGACACCTAAGTATAAGACACCTAACTAAGTAAGTTTTTTGGCTAAAGAGCTTTATCAGTGTAAATTAACATGGACCCTTAGGGGGTCCCCACAAAGACCCTGGAGTCTGCAGCCACTTTCTGCCTTCAAGATCATGCATCATATTGCATTTTTATGATTTTTTTTTTTTTTTTTTTTTTTGACCCTTTAAGGATGTGGGTCATTTCACATGACTAACCCACAACTCAAACACAATTCAATCCTCATTTTCAAAACATCACACAGCAGTATTGCAGTCTGTGTTTAAGCAGCTACTGAAAATACATGAATTCAATTTTAATTTGCTGCTGTGTGAATTTTCACAAGAATAAATCATAGTCCACATGACTTTCTGCCTTATTCTGTGTGTATTTATATATGGCTACCAACTACTGTGCATATATACAGCTCCAAGGCAGGAGTATGAGTGTGCCAGTGAGGCAAAACATCAGCCCAGGGAGAATTTGAAGGCACAAATTCCAGGAGGTATGACAGACTCATCATTCAAAGAATTAAAACCATAATGTTTGTGTGCACACTACAACTTGTGCCTTGTCATACCAACAAGTGGCTTTCATACACACCTGCAATCATTACCTTCACACAGCAGGGCTGCCACTGCGGAACACACTGCCATGCTGTGAGCACAGTGTGCTGTATGGATTAGAGTAGAGAGCCACTAGGTATTCTCTAGGAAAACAAAAAACAAACAGGCTTAGGCAAGCTAGACTATATGCTATATCCACCCTAGAAAAAAAAAAGTGTGCTCCCTATATGTATCTATGTGACAGCACCATATGGTTTCCACACATAAACAACATATCACGGTGAAAATGACAACGTTGAGATTAACAGAATTAAAAAGCAATTACAAAATGGCAGATCAAGCAGACTAATCAATGGCAGCCAATTAGTTATCTGCCTCAACAGCCACAATTGTCATCCTATTCATAATTTTTCATCAGATGGATAAAACAGAGTTGTGTGTGTGTAAGTGCGTGCGCGTGTGTGTCCTCATTCAGAACATTGTGTGTTGCATGCCGGTCTCATGCACACTCTGTATGTGCTATACGAGCATGTTCTCTGTGTTTACATTGAGAACGTGTCCACAGGGTTCCTGAAGTACAATTTTCAAGTCTAGGTATCTAAGTGGCTTACATGCTGGAGGTCCACCGCGCTTTAGTGTTCAATCACTAATCTGATCCAGGAGGCACAACAGGAAGCGGGGCTGTTATAGGTAAAAATGAAAGAAATATTACTACTGTTTGATTGATGTGCCTATTCCCCAGGGGGGGATAAGCCACTACTTCACTCTCAACAACTGCAGCTGACACAATACGCTGTACCTGGGATGGCTGCTATGCCTATGTAATTCTCTTAAAATGATGCTTTTATTCAGTGCAAAACCAACAGAAATTGAGTCGAGGGCAACAACCGCTAAAGCATACCTGTGCAGCTGAGCTAAACATCAACATTAACCTTATTGTTTGACTTCTCTTTAATAATGCAGTCGCTGTGATGAAGGTGTATTAGGGTTCAGTTTGAGATCTCATCTTCAGTGTGAATTGATTGTGTTTAGCCAGAGAAGTCAAATAGAGCTGGAGGTGGCCTATTACATGGTCGTGTTTCGAACAGCTGGAGAGAGATTGTCATTAGCATCAGTTCAGATGGCACTCATCTATAAAAGACAGAGCCGAAAATGTAAAATTCAAGACACCACCACTAGCCGCAACGGTTAAAGAGAGATGGCAAGACAACTTTGATGCACTGTATCTTTTTTTTTTTTTTTTTACCTCATTTAGTTCAATTTGTTAGTTCCCTGTATACTTAGCGCCATGTAAAATCTTTAAACTCCAGCACAACAATAATAGATTTTATTTTAAATGGATTCAAGTCTACGACCACTGAATGTTAAGAGACCGAAGCTCTATATTTTTGGCACAAAATGAGCTTAAATTACTGGATACAGTGTAAGAGCATCCAGTTTATTTCTCCTCCTCTTCTTTGGGCTCACTAGTTTGTTATCAGCTCAGAGAGTCAAACAGGAGATCTTGGGGAAATGTGTGTACATGATAGGGGAACGGCAAAGGGGTCAGGGGCTGAATCCTGACATTTCCATATGGAGATAGCAATCATTAATACATTGACACTGATTAGAAGCTGTCAGTCCTGCATTTGAATCACAATCAATAGATTATGTAGCCTACTCTATGCATGTGGTTTGTAAAAGAGCAAGGACAGATGGCTAGTAAATTCAACCAACATTTCTAGGTTTTCCTCTGGCCCCTTCATTGCCATTCCACAGAACATCTCTCATTACACATTACAGACGTTTTCCACACAAAAATCAGTGTGCATATATGGCACATAAATGTGAATTTTCATCATATCCTCACACAGGGCATATTAATCAGCAGCGCATCCCCTGCCGACCAGACCTCATCCATATTCCTGCAGGCTTATTGCAAGGGGAGCCGGTGGCGATAAAACAAGATCGATATGCAGAGCTGGTAAAAACACAGCAAGTACAACAGCATGGCACAAAGGCAGAGTCTAGAGAGGAGAGGAGAGTGAGGGAAAGATGCCTGGTAAGCCAACCTTAAAAATCATCATCCACAGCATATTGATGAGAGGAGAGAAAATGAAGCCTTTTTTATCTTCTCTTGTAAATAGTACAATGGGAGCACGATGTGCACATATGATACACTGTAGACAAAGGTACTGTATACTGTAGATAATATTCAATCCACAATGGAGCTAGACGCTCCATTTCTTTGTCTGCTGTTTCAGAGATGCAAATGTTCATTCTCATGGAAGAAAAAGACCTAACAAGATGAAAGCAAAATCACCAACAAGGCCAGAAACTCTAACAACAACAACAAAAAAAATAAATAAAAAATAAAAATAAAAAAAACTGTAATGGTAAGCCAACTGTTGAGATATATATTTATACAGACAGATAACAAAAACTGTTATGGAGTTCATAGGTGCATAGGTTCTTTGGTAGGAACAGTCTAGCTGGCTATGCATCACTGTATAACCTGGAATTCACTGTCTTTAAACAGACAGGTAAACCTGGGAAGGCATCAAAGATGTTCTCTCTTTGGCACATCTCAAAACTGCCACAGAGAATTGAGTGACAACTTTATTTTTCATCTGTTACGTAAATCAAGGAAATACTGTGAAGTCAGCTCTACAAACTAAGAAATTCCCCCAGCTTTCTAAGCTTCGAAGGATTTCTTTAACAAAGTTTCACACAGAAGAGAGAGAAAAAGTAATTTCTTTGACAGGCAGACATTATGTGATAGAGGAGACTTTTCACTGCATTAAAGAATGGGGCTCCAAACAACAAAGAGATAGTAGCTGTTTAAAAGGCCAATTTTCCAGTCCACATTGTCATTGTCACACTCTTAACTCCAAAGGCAGACATGCACTCTGGCATCAAAGGCCATTGATTTTCTAATCAAGAGCAAATGATGATTAAGGCATATCTGCTGCCTTATCTTTCCGTTTAAAATCCTCCTTTCTGGATTTAATTTGACTTTGGCTGTTTTCCTGCTGAGGGGAATCAGGACAGTCAAAGACAAAGACACCTTGTAGAGACAACGGGTGGTGTCATAAATGATTAGGGCTAGTGGAACAGAAAATGATTGTGCATCTTCCCGCTCCCTGGGTTGGACTTTTAGTGAAGACTTGCACTGGTGCCATGTTTTTTTTGGCGCAGATTTATCAACAGACATGCAGCTCTGTTAGAGTCAATCAATAAACTCATTTGTCAGTCAATCATTTGCCGCTGAAAAAAAATCTAAAATTTAAGTTTATAACAGTTGAGAGATAACATTCAGAGCCAGTGGCATGGGGCACAGTTATTCTTCATTCCTGACTAAGCAGCTTTTATTTATTTATTTATTTTTATTTAACTTTTATTTAACCAGGAGGATCCCACTGAGATGAAGAATTTCTTTTTCAAAGGAGACCTGGCCAAGACAGGCAGTAGCATAAATAAAAACACACATACAGGCATACATACAGGCAGAAAACACAAAAGGAGAATACACACACACACACACACACACACACACACACACACACGCAAATAAGTATAGGGCACTCACATTTCACAAGAGAAATTTCGACTCAGTTGCACAACCAGGTAAATCAGAAATGTAAAACATAAATCTAAGTTAGTCACTTGCTGGTGCTCTATAGGCTCCAACATCAGTACTTTCTTAAATTCCCAAGCTGGGTAGCAATAAACAATGTTAAAAAGGTTGGGCAATGAAACCTCCCCCTCCTACCTCGATAACGTTAAGAAGCAATGCCACAAAGCAGAACTGACTCACCCTTAGGGTGCACATGGACATTTCAGAGCAGACTTCAATTATCCCAACTTTCTCCCCTGGTCTGTCTTCCTGTGTATCTGTTTAGCTTTTCTAATACACCTGCCTGCGGATGGAGGATTAACTCCCACCCCTCTCTCTAAGCTTGGTCTGGACTTTAGGTCTGACAGTCCTTCAGGACCAGCCCAGAGCTCAGCTTAGCAACAACGCCCCAACCCCTCATATCTCTTGCATTCTCTTTCCCCTCTCTCTTTCCCTCCCCTCTCTTTCCTCATTTCAAGTCAGACCATAAACATTTAGGTAGTGGATAAGTATCAAAGGCAGATGGACAACATCAGTCCTTGACCTTCAGACACCAGCAATCCATATAAAGATACTGTTAAACGTACTTATTTATGGCAAATACACACACACACACACACACACACACACACACACACACACACACACACACATATACACGTAAAACATGCAGGTCCTTGTTGTATAGCTTTGATGAATAAGGGTCATTGTGTCACACTGTATCATTGTGTTACAGCTGTTCATGCTAATTATTTGGCTGTAATTCTCTGACACAGACAAATAATAATAGGAAAGGACACTCACTTCTAGATTCATCATTTCTATCCAACATCTATCAAGCATTAATCAGGACCTAGACAAGATTGCATTATTGTAATTGGAGGGTTCTTTATGGTGCATTTCATTCAGCAAATGCCTCCTCACTGATGTTGTCATCCACTCTGGTATCAATACTGCTCCCTATATCCGTGATATCTCTTGAAGTGAAGTGATGGAGAGCAGGGCATCCAGCATGGAAGAGATGAGAACATGAAGGGACTTCTGTTCTGTGGCACAGCTAGAGCTGACTCGTGAGAAATAGAAAGTAGCAGGCCACTCTTGGGTGTGCATTGTCCTCTGTAGACAGATGGGACCATGCAGGGAACTGGTTTTGTTCTCTATGTATTTTCCTCTCTTGTGGATGCCAGCATATGCTCAATGAATGTGTCTCTCTACAGAGCTTCGAGACAGAATGATCACATTTTGCTCTCTAATAGGTTTTGTTTATTTGGATACTGAGAGCAGTAACTGTCAGAAGAAGAAAGAAATTGTCGAGGCTTTCTATGCCAGTGCTTTAGTGTTTCACCAAGGTCTAGCGGCCATCTGAACAAAGAACCATTGAAGGCAAAATACAGGTAACTCCTTTTAGAAACAGAATTATCAGCTACCCACAATGTTAGTTATGACATTTACCTTTTGTCAAACAAGGTTTACTTTAATTGCATGAAACTGTTCTGACGGTAGTGAGGCTGCTCGTTTTGGTTTTTAGCTGGAGGCACATAGAGATTACATCAGATTACCTTTACCTATTACCAGCCTCCTGTGATTACCTTGACACATCCTTATCAGCTGGACACTAATGTACCAATGTAACCTGCTATCCGCTGTGGCGAGATTTATGTTTTCGTATGAAGAGGTTTCTGTAGATTTTAACCTTAATCCTATCAACTAATGTGAAGGCACTGATCCACGTCTGTCTTGAAGGTTATCTGTGCATGTTTCACACCCACAGGCATTCATTATTTACATAGCTGTTCCCCAGAGGCACCAGCCACCACAGGGGGTGTGGATGGAAAAATCTACCCCCCAATCTGCCAGGGACACATTCATATCTGTACTGCATGGCTGACTGACTTAGGAGGATGCAGTGTCAGGATTATCATCCCTCCCCTAGAAACTTCATCAGTAGCAGCACAGGAAGCAGTGGCAGGGGCATCAGGCAGGAGTGTTTGCCTTTTAAATCAGGGGTTCCCCAACACTGGAGCCTCTGGGGATCCATTTTTGGAGAACAATGTTTCTTCAAGCAAGTAGGAAACAAATCACAATGTAACAATGCTAACACTAACAGTGCTCATTACGAACAGCCTTGAGGATATTTATCTAGCAGGGAGCTTGACTTTAAACTTTCATTCAAGTGAAATAAAAAATTCAAAATATCTTGTATTAACTCTATATTCAGCTCTAATTTGTGGATGCCTTAGATTAAAACAGACAGCCTGTAAACAGGGTATCATGCTATTTATCCCCAGGAGAGAGGAACAGACTGAAAAGGATTTTCAGCAGCAGTGTTATGAATGCAATATATGCTAATAATTTTTATTTTGTTAATGTCTAAATCAGTCATTCATCCAGCATCCACACAGCCATGTGGAGTAAGATAAATGTAATGACGGCTGAATGCAGTGATTTCACAGCCTCATCCCATAACCCCCTGGATAATTAATTCTGATGATACTTTTTATCTGCAACACCCATCATGATAAACGTCAATACACAAACCTACTCATATGAATGTGCTATTGAGCGTAACGTTGACCTTTCCAGACCTCCTGGACCTTTGCAGACATGTGTGAAAAACACCCTTGGCGCTAACGCCAGCCCTTTAGTGCACAGGGTTCATTTGATATAAGCGTGACAGGAGTATTTATAGAGCAGCAGAGAGCCTCCCTCTCCTCTCGTCTTCCCTCCCTACACCATCGGCCTGTTCTAGCCCAGACGCTATTGGCAGTCCTGCTCACTCACTGGAAAAGCCATCATGTCAGCACACAGGCAGCAGGTAGCATGTTGTGCTAACAGGTTTGGGGGGCAATAGAATGAGCCCACTGCAGTTTCTTATACAGCAGCCATATATGTTCTTTTGATGCTTTACTGCACACTACCAAACCAAACTGCATTCAAATGTCTTATTTTTTCAATCTAATCCCAGTATTAGCATTCGATAAACTATGACAATGTAGGCTTCTATCAATATGCTCGTAATCACTGGCTTGTACAGTGTGATGCAATGTTGGGAAATACTGAAAAATTAGCACAGAGGACATGATGTGCATACATGTCTGTCCCTAAATATGATTCCCAGTTGCCCACTCCCCCTGCTGCTTACATCAAAATCACACCAGTTTACAGATGTTTGTTCCTTTGTTGAGACAAAACTTTGATTTTGGAGGTGGGCTAAACATGGATGAATGGTGGATTAACTTGCTGCATTCGTTGTGAGTTATTAAATCTTCGAAACTGGGTCATGGTTCAAATGATGATGATGCAATTTGTGATTTGATAGAAAATGGTGAAAGTATCTGTTTAAATAGTAATTAAACCCCAAACCCAAATCTCTGCGAAGCCTGACCTCCAATGGTGAGTACAATGCACCACCCAAAGAGTACAAGAGGTGATGACATCACCTGCCACCAAAGATCAGGCACCGTACTTTACACCATTAGAAGCCAGGCTCACAGAGATTTGGGTTTGGGGTTTAAATAATCTTCAAATGGATCATATATCAAGTATTTTGGGGTATATAGCATGTGGGCACCTAGTATTATCACACCTTTACTGATTACTTGAAGCTTTGGTATTACCCTGGTTAGAGCAAAGTGACTGTTGCATTCACAGAGAGAGTAAATGTAGGTAGCTTCATGCTACAATATTCAGAGAGCCAAGGATACTGTCGCCGCATTTGCCCATTAAGATCAACACATCAACCACACCAGCATGGAGAGATAAATAAATCAAATAAATAAATAAATGAGAACACCCCCAAGCAGATGTTTACATAAACATTATGTACAAATACATAATGTATTTCCCAATGCCTTGCTGTTCCTACAGAATTCTCCATTAGGTTTCCAGGTGTTCCTTTATAGTACAGAGATACGCTGCTTTGATCAGCCTATCAGAACAATTCTGTCTTTCATCCTGCTGAACATGGTTTGGTTAAAGGGAGATTTTGGATCAAGGTTCAGCTGGAACCTTGGCACGTCCCCTCCTCTTGTTTGGTATTCAAGCTGAGTGTGGTAATCTGGTGTTGCATTACTGAAAGTCATCGGCAACATCAATCTCCCATTAATAAACAGTGAAAATATCCTAGAACCTGGAGCTGAGGCAGAGCAAAACAGAGGTTTTAGGGAAGAAAAAAAGAAGAGAAAGAGAAAAAATATAGAAAACATATAGAACAGAGGGAGAAAAACAATGTCAAGTATGTGAGATTTCAGAATATGATTGCAAATTCAAGTTGATGTGGACTGCTGATTGTAAATTCTTGTGTTTTAATTTATTAATCTTTTTAAAAATTGGATTATTTCTTTTCCTTTGTTGAAGGCATGCCTAATGATATTTCATAAATTCATCAGGAGCTTTGTTGAATGAAAGCCTGCAAGGCTAACTACTACTTATGTCTTATGCCCTCAAAGATTCAAACATTTCTAAAAAGGCAGAGATTAAAAAGAATAATTTTTGCTTTGTTTTAATTCAGTTACTCCAATCTCATCTTTCAGGTGCTTTCAGATGCTCGCCACTGACAGTCTAAGCAAAAATCTATACTTTGTTCTTGTAAAAGAAAGCAATTTTCCTGCGCCGGCAACCATGTTTTGAGCTCGTGTTGATTCAAGAGGTTATGACTGCAGGCACACTGACCACAATAGGATGAAGAATTTAGCAGAACAAACATAAATGTGCAATTTAAAAAAATATGTAGGACAAACTGTTATCAGACAGGCTCCATTTTCTTCAAGAAGGGTGGACTACAGTATGTCTGTCTAATGGATGGCAGATCGGTTCTGAGGTAGGATGAGCCAACCAAATCCACAAGATCGAAGGTTTGATTCCATGTCCCACAGTGATGTTTTCTAGCTGTGAGTTTGCAGCTGAACAGGAGTGAGTATTACATTAGCTGCTCCCAACTAACTTAACTTCTGTGCAGCACAGTCCATTCTGAGGCATCATGCACAGTGGCTGACCTTGTACTTTGACCTTCCCAGTAAAATGTATACATAAGGGGGCCGGTGTACCTGTGTATGCGCACTTTTGTGTGTAAGCTTGTGTGTGTGTGTGTGTGTGTCCCGCCGGGAGATATTAAAAGTTTAACTCCAGTAACTCTGTGACATAGGGTTAATAAACCTCTATTCTTTCCTTCCTGTGGTGCACATCAATCTAACTTGACAGGCCAAACTTGGTCTGGGCGCCACTGACTAAGTATGGTCTAAGCTCAAAAGCTAAATTATTTAGCCAGGGAGACCAGTTGATAAATGTTGTCGGTGCAGGTCAATACATTACAGGGATGTGTGGCCCAACCCTTTGGTAGGATTTATTATGCATTGGGGGAGATAAAGGCCATTGATTGTTTCCAACAAGGTCACAATAAGAGCTGCTGTCTTCACCTAAAGGGGTCTATCTCTTGTGGCAACAACTTTAGGCCACCATTTGGAGATACCATGCAATAAGGTTAATCAAATCCATGGGAAGAAACCAAGGCACTGTCTTGCATCTACCAAGGATACAGAGCGATAATGGGCTATATTTCTATGAAGGGATATCTAACTTTTACATTATTCATGGGCTGTGGAAAATGCAATGGCGGTGCTAATATAATATTGACCTAACCCCAACACTACATGAATGGCAATAGAGGCACAACTTAACAAAACACACACACACACACACACACACGCACACACACACACACACACACACACACACACACACACACACACACACACACACACACTGACACACACACAAATTGTAGAAAGTCTTCCTGGAGGGTATATCCTCTTCTTATGATCCATTCACATACTATAGATGATACTTGGAAACTCAAAACCTGATGGTCTTCCTAAAGGTCGTGGCAGTGAGTGGACACAGGGAGAAACAGCGGCGTAGAGAGAAAACCCCCTTCATCCAGACATCGGAGCCATTCGATTGAGATTGTTTTCGGTCAACAAATACTCAAGAGGGAGTTTTCTCTCTTTATTTGGTGTACTGTGTGGGTGGACAAGAATAAATGGAAATAAAACAGTGCTCGAATGGATTAATGGTTTATCAACCCACATTTAATGAAGATTTGTGTCTGGCTGCCTTTGTAGTAAGGCACAATCATCTCTCAAGATAGCAGCAAAGCAGCAAAGGAGAGATTTAAAACGAGATTGAATTTGCAATTAAAGAATTTTTTTTTCAGCCTTCAGGCATAATGCTCATCAAAAATGTTAAAATGAAACACAAGCATAAGCTCTCACAGTCAAAACAGCGATCTAAATATGTTAAATTCGTGGTCCAGGTAAAACTGTGTTTCACTGAGTGACAACATGAAAAGTAGGACTGTCAGTCCTGGTAAACCCAGTGTCCCTGTTCCTATGAGATGAGTCTGTTCTGCATCTTTGCTAAAGGTATTACCAGTGAACTTTCTCAAATAGATCCATAGGCTACTTCACCATTCCAAGCTTGTGAATGTTTTTTTTTTTTCCAAACTCTGTATCAGGTTGTCACGCATCATTAATTACATCCAATAAAGCCCGAGAATCATTATGTGGATGGCGGAGAAAACAGTTAGCAGCATCTTCTATTGAGAAAGTGAGCATGTCCATGGGAGACATACCGTCCAGCTGAAGCATTCATGCTTCCAGTTCAGATGAGACTTCTAAGCATTTTCATTGTTAGATACTGTCAAAGCACTCTGAATCCTTTCTAATTATATAAACATGACTTTGAAAAATGTCCTGCAGTGGGAGAACAGCGGAGCCACACTGGGTCCATGTTGCCTCATCAACAGAGATTTCAAAAGGTAGCGAAGAATTTCAATGATGCTTCAAGGTTTTAATAAAGGACAGGCTAGGGGAGTAGTGGAAAGGGGAGGGGAGGAGGACAGGATATAATGAACTGTCGAAATTCACTGTGTTGACACCTCAACCTTTTAGGCTCAAGCTGGAAAGCAAATGCTGCTGGATTTCACCAGCAATCAACAGAAACCAGCAAGCTGAGTCAGTCAGCTTTTCCCCCAACCTTAGAGTACGCGACCAAAATTATTGTGCCCCACCACCTCTTCTCTCTCCCCAAAATGGGAGTTCCCAGTTAAGAGGCTGAGAATAGAATGGACATCCAATTATACAAGAGCAAAAAAAAACACCTGCGCCCAAAAAAAAACAAAGATATAAAGAAAAAATGACAGTGTTTTTGTACCTGGTGACAGAATACAGAATAAACTAATGTCTCTGGTAAGAGGAGGTGCTAAAAGCAACAGCTCAGCACACACTAATCAGAGTGCTGTGTCAGACACATTGGCTATCTGTAATGTACATTCATTGAAATAAGTTTCAGGTTCAGTGCTTGACAAGCTTGGGAATTCAGGGGATTAAACTAGCTTCATATCTTGAAGTCGTACCCAGAAAACTTTGAGTGTAAATATAATATAAATGCTTTTTTTGTCTGTTTGTTTGTTTGTTTTTTAACTACAACACTGTTGTGTTACAACAGCTTTAGAGGAAAAAAACAATCTAACATGAATGCTAGCCAAAAAAGAGAAAACATTCAAACTAATCTATTGAAATAAAGTATGCACAACAAATGCATATTAATGATCAAACCTGCTTTTTGTTTATTTTTAACATTTCAAATGGATTTGTCATCAATGTAAAACCTTAAATCTTTCCTATTAGCCTACCTTTACCCTCAAACTAGGGAGTGGAGCAGTACAGATAGTATAAGATGGCCAAGTAGAGAGTATAATTGAGGAGAAAACTGAACAAAAAGATTTTTTAACAAGAGATGACATTCATCATCTTCATGTCCAATTTCTTCAAGTTTAGTTTGCACATTTCTTTCCTCAACCTTTTATTTATGACATTATTTTGAAAATGATTCTTTGGCTGGATAAATGAGATTCTGGCAGGGAAGCTACCTCCTCACCATTCAGGTGGCCAGCGCAAAGCAGAAAAACGGCACAAGACAGATTCTATAATTCTTGTCCAACTTGCAACTTCAAAGATGAGAGGATCGCTGTAAAATAACAGAACGAGTGACCCATCAGTTTAAACAACCGTTAGAAGCCAAACCTACAGAGAGCTTCCTTATTCTGCAATTTTATTTAGCACTCCTAAAAGGTTTTTAAGAACCTGTTCAGTGCAGGATCTGGGACCTGTGGGATAGATCATCATGTCCTTGTCAGCTTATTTTTCAAATTCAGCCAATTTTATTGATGTGTAAACATCTCCAAGAGAAAAAGGACTTCACATGTGGTCCAGATGAACAAAGGGCTCAAGGACATCCAACCGAGGGGACATCTGAATCCTGCTGGACCAGAATCCTCTGAGCCGCCTGAATGGGCAGCTTTGACAGGAGAAAAACAATGAACTTTAAGGGGATAACCTTTGATATTGTTTTGTATTGAAATGCAAATATGCCCAAAAAGGTCACACAGGCTTTCTGCTCAATTAACAGAAGTGTGTTACAAGACAATAGATATTTTTCTCTAGCTATGGTATTACTAAATGTGCATTTTATTGTGTCTTAGCTTGTTTTGTTTTTTTACTTTTTCATTTAGTATCCATATTAATATATTACTTTCACAAAAATCTTTCAGGTGCTGCAAATTAGCATCAGCTACACTGTAAAAAATATAATACTTGCATTGGATAATGGTCCTTGGCTTATCTATGTATACTGTACCTGCCCCTATGAAATAATCCATAATACATGAATAATTTCAACAATACTACATATAAAAGGAAAGCTTTAACAATTGTAAGACTCAAAAAAGAATTTAGTATTTGCAGTATATGTAGCTGCCAGTCATTATTTGTATTTGTTGATCTCATCTTAAGTTATGCTGATCAAAATCCTCTAGAGATTATTATTGCAAAGGAAAATGTACTGTTTTTGCACCTTGAGTACAGTAGTTTCTTTTAACATTTGAAAAGATCAGTCTGCTATGTCTTTCCTAATAGCTGTAGAGAGCTCTTACAAGGGCTGTTTTACACAAAAACATGAAAGGCAAAAGATGTGCATTGTGAGGCAAGCACCTTGTTAGCTTGACGAAGCTCACCCTTGCTTCTTGACGGAATAGCCGGGTTTTATACAGGAAGAGATGACAGCCCAGTCAGCTGAGCATCCACAGAGTCTTGTCAACCTGCCAAATGCTGAGGTTCCTGGTCTGCAAATTTTATAATGCTTAAAACATGCAGTGTGAGTGCTAAAAATAAAATAAAAAAACGGACAGTCTATGGCTCCATTAGACAAAAGGTTTCCCCAAACTTGGGGGGAACTGCAACGATCAGCTTAGCTGCCTCTTTGATTGACCAAAAATGATTACTGAGGACATAAAAAGCCAGATAAATGCAAGAAAATGCTTATATTGTACCTCTATCACCACTGCTAACAAACAAGGTCAATGATAGCCCCAGTTCTAGTTTCCTTTCTTTGACGATGAGAGAGGGTTTTATCAGACGAAGGCCTAATACATCAGAGCTGTAGAGGCACTGCCATGCCTGGAGCTGTCCATCAGATAGAGAAGGGCATGATGGGCTGGGATCCAAACAGGCCCAGAGAGAATCCCAGCCTGCTGTTGTTGCTGGCTCCTCATTCTCAAGGACCTTTAGAGATCAAAGACCAACACACAACAAGAAAGGCAGCGAGCGGGACAGCGAGATAGAGAGAGATGGACCAAAGAGAGAGCGAGAGAGAGTGTGTAAGGCAAGCAGGAAGGATGCCATGAAACTGAAGAACCCATGTGGCCTTCCACTGATTACCCAATGCCAAGCCTCCTACTGAGCCAAAGGAAGGCGTCAAAGGGATTTCCTGGAGAACGTCTGTGAAACATCCACTCTAAGTCAGCCCAGCCTCCTCCATCCGGAGTCAGATGAAGTATCTTCCAACCTCAATTCAATCCTTTTCACGTTATATTTTGTAGTGTGGAATGATGTGTTCCTTTGATACTCTAAAAAAAGACCAGTCCTCTGTGGAATTGATGAAGTAGCCTCTCTCTTGCTCTTGCTCTCACTCTCCCTTGCTTTCACTCTCTTAACAAAAATAAAAAGATACATGGTGTTCTGCTGGCCAGCAGTGTTGTTTAACCTTGGTGAAATACAAAATGGGACAAGAAGTAGAGCCGAACAAATTTTGAGCTACATGAAGCGTTATGATCCAACTTAGACCACCTAAAAATGGAAAAAAAAGAAAAAATAACTGGAAGGACAAGCTCCCTAAATGTGTATTATGCCCAGGCTCAGTCCAGCTATAGTACGTTTTCACCGGTCATTTCCCACAAGAAGTGTAGCCAGGAGGGTATTTGTTCAGAGGCTTGCTACACTATCTACACTATCAGTCCGATGTCCAAGATATGGTGTGCTGAAAATTCAGCTTACTGTAGGGCTCTAGCTTATGACCATTTGGTAACATTTTGGCACTTGTTTTCCAACGGTGCCATTTATTTTTGTCACTGGTCACAACAAACTCAAAAATGTCTCACAATGATATCATTTTGACATAAAGAAATTAAGAAATGAATGTGAAATACGAAAATAAGAATGTAAATTAAGAAAAATACATGAAGAAAAAATTGGCAAAGCTGTAAATGAATGATATTACTATATGCACCTTTTAATGCTAACACACAGAAAACTGCCATACAGTGCCAATATTTTGAAAAAGTACATGTTTTTGTTTGTTGACTACCACTGCATCCCTATTTGCACTGCATCAAGTCTCTTTGGTCAGAACCCATACCTCATACTGCAGTGTCATTGGACTGGCAGGCACACACCAGAGACCATTCATCATTTCAGAGACTAACAATGAATGTTGATGGGAATGTTTGGGCGTCCCTTAAAAAATTAGCTAGGACATGTCCCATGTCCCCATCCATTCCTAAATCTATGCCGAGGTCATCAAGTACCAGCCACACTTTTCTGACCACCTCGCTGTGGGGAGGGTGGGGGCAATTCTTGGCCGCTTGTGAATTTCACCAGTGGCTTATGATGCTAATTAACCAGCAGCCAGGGACGTCATTATAACAACACAATTCAAAATATAACTGCCAACCCATATTGATAAGTAGTTAGTAATCATTGTTAATCATTAATCATCATGCATTCCACAAATTATACATTTTTGACATTTTGTGGATTTATGTGGCACAGCAATACTGTGATATGACACAGACTTGTGTTTTTCCTTCAAGTTATAGCCCAGTCAACAAAAATGAGTCAGAGTTGGAAAGTTTATGGTCAACAATGGTCATAATATGTACTGTCTAAGTATCGCACATGAGACACTTTACCAGAGATTAAATGCCTACCGCAGGGTAAGAGGTTTTAATCAGCAGACCCTGATTTCCCCCAACAGCCATGAACAGACACATCTCTCTAAGTAGTAAACAATGAAATTTCTAACCTCAGCCTCAAATATAATAAACCTCAAATATGCTAAATGCACTGGAGATAGCTCTGTCTGCTGACCAAACAGATGCAACTGTCAAAACAAGTAAATGAAACTGAATGAGCTTTCCACCTAGTGGTGAGCTTATAAATGATGATTACACTGGAACAGCTCAGTCCCATATTGAACTGTAAGTTTCATTAAAACAAATAATAAATAAATAAACAACTCAGTTAATATGATTATGCATTTTAATGTTTCAGGAGACTATTACAATTACAGAGTGGATCATGGTAGTGATCATGGTTAACCTTCTTAATGGTACTGGTTGCTGCTATTCAACCCCACCCACAGCCAGCAGACCAGAGGCATTCACTCTTATGGGCATGTATATGGAACCATGTGACAATTTACTGAAGCATAGATGGACATGAAAGAACTGAGGCATAAATGCAGAACTCCCTTTCCTTTATCTAGTAAATAAAGTTAAAGTCCATTACAAAACGGTTCTGCACAAAAAAATCCTGAGCCAGCAATTTGGTGCCAAGAGGTAGAAATCTATTCGTCTACACCTGAATAGCTTTGCAGCTCAGTGAACACATGAGGGAAAAGGGAAAGAGACAGAAGATAAGACTAAAGGAGGAAAACTAGAGGGAGAGAGAGACAGAAAGAAATCGAAGACGCAAGCTGGGTTCAATTTAGAGGCTTCCCATAGGAGGTGGAGTGACCTGTATCTGCTACAATAGAGGTCATGCAATTTTGAGCGGGCCCCCCTGTTTTCAGAGGATACTGTGGACCCCTGCCTTGATGTGCACATCCGGGGGAAAAAAGCAAAAGGTCCCCATAGCATGAAGAACCCCCTGAATGACCCGACTGGTGGGTTCCTATTACAACTGCCTCACTTCACTGCAGCTTTGCAATTGACACTTCACAGTAAGCTACAACACTAGCAATCACTGAAGCTATCAAGCTCAGAGGAAGTCACTATGAAGTAAGCATACCAGAGAACCTCAACCAGTTCCTTATCTTTCTGTCTTCTAATACACAAGCTGAATGTTTTGATAAAAAGCACCATGATACCTTCAGTATATTGTCCTTAAGTAGGAGCTAATATGCAGAAACCACTATGATCTACAACTGTGAACACACCACACACACTTGCATAAATTAGGCTGGGTGTTTTCATTAAAAGCAGTACTCAAAGAAATACTGAAAAGTTGTCTCACTGCAACGCTGTAGCTGAGTAACTCTGCTCCCTAAGCAGCCAGACGAAGCCGGGCTGGGATTTGCCATCTATCTAAACCATCCAAGGCTTGGTTAAAAGAACAGAGATACCCAAAGGATGCCCTGCACCTACTCTACTCATTCATATGTACTTTGCGTCCTGCTACTTACCTGCTATGGATTTCTACATAGTCTCAGTATTTTTACGATTTTCAATGTGTATCCAGAGAAAAAAAATAAAAAATCAAAACAATCAAAGAAACAGACAGGGAGACAAACATGACCTTTCATTTCCACTGATTGCCCCAGAGAAGCTAATGAACATTTCCGTAAACATTTGCAATTGGAGAGAGTCATTTTAATTACTCTCCATAGAGAGGGCTGTGCTTGGCAAGGAGCTCAAATGAAGATAAACATTTAATCAGGCATGACCTTGTGTTCGATCAGGTGAATTCTCCAAGCACTGATGTCCATGAAAACAACACTGACAGATCTGAAAATATCCAATTTGTCATTGTAGAGACTGAAATGTACCAAAATTGGCACTGAAGAGCCAAATGTCTGGTATTTCAACCGGGACAACCCAATCACCCTAATAAGAGTAATCCTAATCCATAGGAGGAAATTTTAATCCAGCCAGTGTTTTAATGAGGTCAGGATCTTCTGAGGGGGATTCTCCAGCCTCTGCACCAGGAGTTTCACGCCACAGTCTTAAAGGAATAGATCAGAATATTTAAAGTCTATTCCTGTTTCCACTGTTATTGTTGTCAGTCAGACAACTGCATTTTCACAATCACCCATTGTGCTCTTTAACCTGGACATACAGCTCCTGTTTGCCACCATGTTTCATGCAATTAATGGGGGTCAAATCTGCATCTCCATTCTCCATCAGTTAAATAATGCACTCAACAGTTAACCCAAAACCAATACAATACTACAGCAATCTGTCAGGATAAATTCAAGTGGATATTTCGTATATAAATATAATAGATATAAATATATAAATTGGTGTTTTCCAGACATCTGTTCTTCACTATGTGGTGGTGTACTGGTACTTGAAGGCTGTGCTGCCTGAAGTGTAAAAGTGAAAGCAGCACATATAGAACAAGAACAACAGTTACATTCCATGCTGAGAAAAAATAACAACCTTGTGTCAAAAAATGAAAATATTGGACATGAACTGGAGGAAGAATTTACAAGCTTTAGAAATACAAAAAAATACAAAAAATAACCACTCAAAATTTGTCCTGATAGATTCCCATTGCATTATGTTGGGTTTGAGTGATTTATGTTATAATATGTTGTGTTATGAATTGAACAGGATTTGTGGATTTGTCCTCCATTTGTCCTCCATCAATTTTGTAGCAGACAAGAGGTGAGGTCCAGTAGGAAGAACAGGTGGGATGAATATAGTGGTGAGTTGAAAATAAGAAATAAGGCTTTAAATATTCCAACTATTTCTTAGAAATGGTGAGTGCATCACATCATACCAATTGACAGAGCAAACAAAAGTGAAATTAGAAAATCTTCATTGATGATCCAGAATGTATGTTTCCTTGGGATATGGAGCACCTCACAAAAAAGCTGGCTGATCAAAAGAAAGAATAGTCAGGTGCTGAGCCATTCAAGTCCTTTCATATTTTCATCTTAGCATTGTATTTGACACTACTGAGCAAATTGTTTTAGGGGAGGTAATGTTTCATCCTCCTTGGCTCATCTTTGCTGTGGTGTCTGTCCCCCTGGGGTCAATTCTTGTTCCACTGCTGCCCCACCATCATATGCTCCAACTGTATCATATTATTTGTAAATTTAACATTTCTTTCTTTCTATGCAGATGACTCAGAAATCTATCCTCTAATCAGATCTTAGATGGCCCTGTTTGGTCAAATTTATTTTATAGAGCTGCCCCTGTGTCTGTACACCAATGCAGACCCTGCTGGTAGAAATCCGGCTGTAATAACTGACTGATGTTGGGTGGCTCAACCTTGCGTCCTCCAACTGAAAACTATCTAAAATTGTCTTTTTCATTCTCTTCTAACATCAACGAGGTTATCCATGCCTTCAGTTCCTCTCATGTAGATTAATACAACTCCCTCTATTTCATTCCATGCCAGATTTCTCTTTACTATCAGAAATCAGTGCAGAATTCAGCTGCAAGTCAAAACCCAAAGTGCCAGTGCTACATTAAGGCGATACCGGCCTTCCCACAGTGGTTGCCAGCTAATTTTACAATTCATTTGAAGATGTTACTGATAACTTTAAAGGTACTGCATGGCCTAACCCCCAGCTACACATGAGACCATTTAATTCCCTATGAGCCAGAGTTTCCCTTGAGACAGCTTTTGGCTGTCCCAAAGTCCAGGCTGAAGACAAAGGTGACTCGGCTTTTGCCATCAGAGCCCCAGGGCTTTTGGAACGCCCTCCCTGAGGAGACAGGTTGGCCATTTCAATTCTGTTATATGTTCAAGGACTTCAGTTTCATATTTTTGTTCCTAATTTATTTTCTTCATTCATTCAACTGTTCTTCGCACTTTATAACTTTGTTGCTTTGCTTTGTTGTCCCACACTGTCAAGAACTGTGTAGAATGGTAAATGTGAAAAAAAAAAAAGTTTTTGAAAAGTGTTAAACAAATAAAGTTCACCAATATTTTCATTATTTTTTTGTAGCAGTAGAGGTAGTATATTTTCTTCAAAAAAACATTAAAAAAGAAATCATTAATGTCACAAAAGAACAGAGGAAAGATAAAACTTATCTGACCAAGCAACTGTATTCCGATTTCTGAAATCATAACAAGAAGACAATAAAATAGGACAATAAAAAGGCAGGGGGAGGGTTAACCCTAATGATATTTCAGACAGAGATAAGGACTGAATGACTACACTAGTGTATCCAATTATACTTGTTATTATGGTACATATCTTATCTCATCTCTCAAGATCACCCCTCTTCCATTTTATTTAATTTGTTGTGGTTTTTGACCACTGTTTGTTTCTGTGCCTGTTTCACCCACTGCCCAGTGAGTCCACTCAGAGTATGCACTCGTGCTCATGCTCTGTCCTGAGCGGCGGCATATTGCACGTAGGCACCATGCTGCGCAGCTGCCAGCGGTAGCATGAGGCACAGAGGATTATTCTTGACGATAGGGGCATTAAATGTGTAGCAGGCCGATGGAGGCCTGAGCTGATGCTCTCTTGTCTCTTTTGGTTCAGCACCAGTTCAGAGACAGTCCCTCTAAGCTGAGTGGGAGCTCACAGTACTCAGAGTGCTGTGCCGTTCATTAAGGGCTGAGTGTGTCACACCAGCTTAGGCCCCATGTCCCCTCTCGGCCAAGGCTTCATGCTGTACTTCTTTGCCTCTGTGTTTTAGTTACTTAAAATCTCAGTCTTCACCAAATTTGGCAACTGTTCTCTGTTTGCTTATATTTTAGACCGGGAAGAAGCTCACAATTTGAGATTTAACAACAGGCTCTGATTGCAAACTTTGTGTTAAAAGTAAGAAAAATAGTTAACGTCTTTAAGTTGGCTAACAGTTAACATAAGGTAGCTAATGTACCATGCTGCAGCACAGAAAACACTGCACTCATTTATCCACAGTACTCTGGTTGGGAGTCATAAATGCTGTCATTCAACACTGTGGGCCCTCAAGAGCTGTTAGTGCAGTGCGTAGCTACTGTGCCAACTCAAAGTGATAAGCACAAAAATGTAGCCTAAATAAAAATCCATTCATTCCAGTAACTGTTAGTTTCCCACTGGATAATACATTTTCTTTGAATCCATAATAACACACAGCCTGAATCAGAGCTCTAAAGTGAACCAAAGAGCAAGAAGTGCATTTTGGAAATAGCAATGGTCAAACTGCAATTCTGCAGTACATCTCATGTCCTGCAACCTTCATGCCCACATAACCCAACATCAGAACTGTATCTTGAAAATAGCACTGGTCAAATTGCAATTCTCCAGCACATCTCAAGTCCTGCAACCTTCTTGCCAGCGTAACCAAACATCAGACTGGCTCTGTTTGATCTTGAAAGGGATATAAGCCTAAAGCCCTTCCTGTGTGAGATGTCCTTCTTTAAAAAGATTCTAATCTCAGCAGAAATGTCTGGCAAAATAGAGGTCATCGTGCCAGAGCACCCAGCAGACAATAGCAGTTGGCTACGGACCTGAGAGGAATTCTATGAGGATTTGTTTCTGTGAGGCTCATCGAGCACCACAGGGACACTATTGTGCTCAGATGAGCAGTGACATAAACAAGGTAAACAGAGACTTTCAGATGTATTTCTTCGCTCCTCCGCACACTTGCGTAACATTTAAGAGTGTTTTATGCTAACACATCACAGATCACAGAAATTTCTTTCATTACTTCCACAAAAATAATCCTGTGATTTTGGGAATATCCTCCTTAAACATTTTCAACACTACAGTACTTTAGTAGTTTTCTTTCTGCTAAGGTTATATTTACTAAGTGAATTGTCAAACATTGGCAGGTACTTTTCTCAATCTCCCATTGACAATTTAAAGGCTGATACCATATCCCCAGCTCGCAGACTGCTAGAGAGTCAGTGATGAGAGCCCCATTCCCTCCCTCTACCTACTCCTTGAATTTTGATCAGATTGGTTTATCTAATTTTCCAGTAAATGCTTGAAATGTATTCCTGCACACCTTCTCCTCATAAATGTACACACAGGAATCAGGAGAATGAGATAGAAATGAATAGTTCTGCATTAGCCTCACCTCACCACACCAGCATCACCACAGCCCCCACTGTTCCTCCTCACAGATTTCAGATTCCGAGAGGCAAGATGTAGCCTCAATCTTTTCCAGCTTACAAAAAATAAAATGTGTCCCTCTTCATGAATGATGCTGTGATAGATTCCTTCCAGGTTTTAGGAGTAAGGTGCAAGGCATGTTTGAAAACTGCAAGATGGGGTTGGCAGGGGCAAGATAGATACCTAACCACCGCTACTTTAACTCAGGATTAGTTTGCTATTGTGTCATAAGATGCTTTAGCATTTCCTCAAAACCACTACTAGGTGCCTAACCATCAAGTTAATTAAGCAATACAACAACTTTCAGTGTTAATATGCAACTACTGGCCACAACTAAGACCTAGCCACTAGATATTGGCTATCATACAAATAACAGGTGTTAACAAACCAAACAGTGATTGTTCATAGACCATGTGCAGTCACCTAAGAGGCTGTCACTATCTAACTACAGAATCAGATAAATTGGGGACGAAATGGTCAGCACACACACAAAAATTAACCATGTTTATTCTATGCAACTGTGATAGACCAGCTTAGGAATACAGTACACTTTTCTCTGCAATTGTTGCCAAGTCCACTATGCCAACAATAGGCTATGTTTTCATACAAAATGTAGTACCTGTCTATAACTAAACTGGGCTATCTGTTTTTACTATTTTACTAGGACTACTATATATGTCACACAATCAATTTCCCTTTTGCTCAAGTGATAATCCACAGCTTTAACCTACCAGAATATTGAGATTCCATAAATGTAAGGAATGGAAGAACAACACATTTGTATTAAGCATGCTGAACTAGTGCCAGAAATATGCACAGAATTGATGAGGTGTCAGTTTCACTAAAAGTCACACAACTGCACCAACAAGAGACTCTCTGATCCCCTCCTGCCTGCCTGTCCGCCACCAATGAGGTACAGACAACCTGGTCTGCATGGTGTGCATAAAAAAGAAATGTCCTTGATTTTAGGAAAGGTTGCTTTGCTCTCTTCAACCCTGGAAAGCACTATTGGCATGCATAATAAAACGCCACTGGAATCTCCTTTTTTGCTCATTTATCATCAAAATCCTATCAACCTACCAAGCCCTAACACACGCAGAAGAACACAGCAACATTAGTAACACAACATGGTGCTTTTCCTAAAATGTGTCTGTTGTGATTTAATTTGGTAATAAATGACAAGACATGCCAACAGCTGTAGCCAACAGCATTTATCCCAAACAAGTGCTTAGGCTTACATTTTGAGATCAATTTCAAAAACGTGTTAATTAATTTAGACTGCTAGCAGCACAATGTGGGTCAGACAGGGCAAACAAGTTACAACATCGGCCAATTAGAAACACATGAGCGTTTAACATTTTTTCATAACTATGCCAGGGTTAGTGAGCAAAGATGAGGCAGATGGAGACTTAGAGGAGACTGAAAGCGGTGTGGAAGAGATGTTTGTGTATTCCTTGCTGTCACTGGAATTCAGCCTACTATTGCAGATTGGTGTGTTTCTTTATCTGTCTTCTTAGGCATAGGCCTGTAGCCAACACAAATACAGCATATAAAACTGTAAAAAATAAATAGATGAAAAAAAAAATCTAATATTGATTACCTCACTTTATGTTGTGATATATTGCTTTTTGGGATGTCCTCTGGATTGGAAACTAGCATGGCATGCCAACTCTTGTGACATACTTTCTGCTTGTTTTTCAGCCAACTAACTTCATTACTGCCTTTGACTGTATTTATATAGTTACAAATGTAGGGATGGGTGGGTTAAGTATACTGACTTTTATATCTGTCATGGAATGCATTTAGATCTAATAACTAACAGTTATTCTCTGAAATGAAGAGCCAATTTCTTAATACTGGGTAACATATTCATCTATCAGAGCTGAAAGCAACAAATTCATTGATTCATTGAAAAATCAGTAACTGTAATAAGTAAGTACCTAAAGTGTAAGCGTATGATATGTAAAATAAAGCGCCACAGTTTAAGAGATCATATTGTTTAAATTCTGTACAGACACAAAGAAGTTCTTATGGCCAATCACTTTGTGTCAGAGAGAAATTTTCTCAAGTTTTAAAGGCATACTATACACTAAATTCACCCAATCGACTGAAAACCTGCAGATGTGGTGCTATAGTAAAAAAAAAAAAAAAACTTTAATAGTGCAATGCATATGCGATGATGTTGAAAATGACAGCTTCGCTAGAAGTGCATCGACAAAATCTCTGCACGTATTAGCTGCTTTGTTGTTGTCAGTGATCACTGTATTGATTTTAGCCTCCATCTCAGCATGGATAAAAGGCAAACATTTTCTCTTGTCTCTCTTGAAAAATGTTAGAAACTTAAGGTAAAAATATCCTCCTAGTTAATTTGATAGATTAAAATGTAAACAGCCTTAATTTATGAGGGAGTGCTGCTAACATCACTTGTTTGACATTATTTCTTTGACTGCAATTAAATGTGTCAAAGTTGTACTTATTTAATTGTGATTGGTTGTAACAGCTACATAATGTGCATTGTCATTTTGCCAGCAGTCTCCAAGTGCATAGACTCATATACAAAACAGATTTTTGAGTGTATATGACATATAAAGCACAAACAGAAAGCAGGCACTTCTTCTCTCTATTAAATGATAAAGACGCTGTACTGAAAAGACAAAGCTTAATTTAAAATTGCCGGACTACAGGTCAGGGACGGCCAGGGCAAACAGTGTTTGTGGCTTCTTTGTACACAAGCATACAAATAAAAACATTTGTGGCTTTCGTTGTCAAGAGAGAAAACTAAATGAGTTGTGTTATCTCCCCTTATTGTGATGCAAATTTGAAATGTGAGACACCTCGAGGCTTTTGCAGCCTATGCTAAACACTGTTTATGTTTACACTGTGAGGCCTTCACAATGCTGGCAGAATATAACAGTCCTGCAAATAAGAATCAACATGAGGCTGTCATGCAACTTTTTTAGAAACTGCGGCTTCCTTCAAAAATAAGCACCGGCCAGATTTTATAACCAGTTTCTTTTCATGTATGAGGAAAGAGAGAGAATGTTTTAGCTATTTTGTCTTGTATTCTGCCAGAGATCATATCACAATTAAAGGTCAGGCTATCCATGTAGAGCCCACTGAGCATGTGTTTTTAATGTCAGGGAAAGATACACTAACCATGGTAGCCAAACAAAGAGCAGGTCAATTGTGATCTGCTGCAAAATGTTGCTGAAGTTAGACTACAGGTATGATAACAGGTAAGAAGAAAAACAAAACAGTTCTGTGAAATCGTCCAATAAGTGCTGTATGATAGGAACGCGTGACAGAAAGAATGAAAAAAAATAAACTGGGGCTGTCAAGTGATTCATTTTTTAATTGCGTTAATCACTAAGTAGTCATGGATTAATCATGATTAATCACATATTTTAAATGTATAAAATTACTTGCTTGCTTACCCTTCCAATGTTGTACAGCATGTCATATATAAACCCCTTTGAAGAACAATGATCGTTGCTCTTCAAGGGGGTTTATATGACAGATTCCACGATGTAAACAGATTTTTTTCAGCCTGCTGTCTTCAACAGTGCTAACAGGCCTACACTTCATGGAAATCCATTTAGCATCTGTATCACTCGGTTTTGCTGTGTTGACAGATTTGACCCTTACACACTCTACAAGTGTAGTTTTTACAGCACCGCTGCTAGTAGCACCACTGTTACTACAACTGGAAGAACTAGCAACAACAAAAAAAGTTTGACATTTAACTGATATTTTAACCTCATTGTGCTCCGACTGAACGGCATTTCAGTGTTGCAGTTTGTCCATATGACTTTATTTCTGTCCAGAGATCCACCGGGACGCTTCTTGAAAGAAAAGATGCCTCCCAGCGGGTAACAGATCGTCTTCTCATTTATTTTGTCTGTTATCAGCATTCAGCAGCTTGCTGCTGGCAGCATACACAGCGGCATGTGTGACGTCACATGGGGTTAAGGGTCAAAAGTGGTCAAAGTTGAACATAGAGTTAATTTGCGTTAATTTTTAATATCAATGGCGTTAAGGTCCCCAAATTAATCACGTGTCTACTCTGACAGCTGTGAGCTAACCATATAGCGCATTTATCTGTACATGCAGGTTTAGTGTTACCAAGTGTCATATTTAAACATATTTGCCACAAGTAGGCCATGGAGACAAAGTTGGTTTTGTTGCCAGTAACTTTTGGTGCATAGGGATAAAATGATGGCAAGGTCTGTATTTTGCTACTGCTGTGGGACAAGCCTATCCTAAATATTTTGCTCATCAGTCTGTCTGAAAAGGCCTGACAGAACAGGTTGTCTTATGGATATTTTCTCTGGTAAGGTGGTGGTTCTAGGAGAAAGGTGAACGATAGGGAGATGTGGCCTTACCTCATTAGTGTTCCACCGGTGTCTCTCCTTTGGCAGCGAGGAGCATTTTGGTAGACATTCAAGCAGCTTTTTGGGCAGGTATATTTTCAAATGTCCATGTTCATCTGTAACAAAAGTAAAGCAAAACAGAATATTTAGCACATACCTCAGACCTTACTGACTTGGCTGTCTCCTCTTTTTTATCAGTCTATCTAAAGCGATACACTGAAAAATAACTCTTCCCACCTGAACTTAGGAAACAATACCAAATGCATAGTACTGCATGAGTTTGCATTGTGCTTCACTAAATTATTTTACTGTGAAATACATTCAGGCAAGTTCACTGTAAATATTTCACTGTCAACTTGTGAGGACTGTATCTATTCATTATTTATACACAATAAACACCCTTGAGTGATTTTGTAGCGCATGGGGATTTAGCATGGGAGTCTGTGTGCTGTATGCGGTGATTTAGTGTGTTATTCAGGAAAGTAATTTACCAATTATCAGGCCCAATTTTTACATCATAATATATGTCAATCAATTTATATCTTATATTTCAGTCTGTTCACAAGCATAATAAAACAGTATGGTTTGGAGATGCCATCATGGCCATAATTTTTTACTTGTGTTTAAATATGGAGATAGGCGTTTATCCAAGACATGTGTTGAAAAATAATGTTTGGGAAGAAAAATTAATTGAATTTATATCATCATGAACTATTCTAATGTAGTGCTTAGTCTGTTTCTTTAACAGAACATAAACAAGATGTATGCTTATGTCTCCCCAGCTTCAGCAATTTACTTACAAAATGAGGATATTCTCAGCGAGTAACTTATCATTAAAAGTGGATTTAAATGGAAAAAAGCAGTGACTGCCAATCATAATGACATGACAGAGGAACCAGGGCTGGAGACAATGGTACACTACTGCTGAAAAAGAAAACAAGCTTACTTAAGACACCTCAAATTAAATAGGCCTGAAACTGAATCTTAATATTGCTGTCATAAAAAGGACTATAATATGTTTCATGGTAATGAGTTGACATACTCTTTCTTGAGAAAATATTTCTTTTTGGGTTGAACATGTAAGTCTACCCTTTTTCAGCAAGCGTATCTCTGAAGGATTTCATGGAACAGCTGACCAACAATATCAGCTTCTCTGGGTCTCTGTAGTCGTCGCTGGAGTTTGGGCTTTTTTCTTTCCCCCGATTCACTTGCACAGATTTTGAACACCCGATCAATATACCTTACTTCCAGTGCATATAAAAAATATACAAATCACAACAATGCAAATCAAATCTATATATTTAGGAACAGCTACAATATTGATTTGCAATTTTCGTATACGTGTGTCTGTGTGTGCGTGTAGATAGATATAGATAGATTTAGATATCTTTTATATATCGTTGCTTTTATATACATATTTTTAGGCTACGTTACAAAAAGTGAATGAAGAGACAGAAAAAAGCTAGAGCATCAGTGCTGACTATAGATCCCTGGGGCAGCTGATATCAGTGGCTGACTGTAAAAAAGGGGAAATGTTCTACGAAAGCAAAATATCGCTTTAAAGCCGACGCAAATAATCCAGCTATGCACTTGATTATGAGGATATAACAAGAGTGTATGTAGCTTACTGTACATCACAGCAACAGCAGTGTGCAGTACTGCTGAGATTCCTCCATATGGAATAGCCAATGGGAATGAATATAGTTGGCCCATAGAGAGGTGCCTGGCTAGAAGCCTCCAAGTGTAATACATAAGGTGGAACATCAGGAACTGTAGGTACAGAGCGATGCTCACAGTATTGCTCCCAAAGGAATGCAGGAATAGCTCTGCAGGTTTGTAGTATTTGCCATATCCATTTGTACCTTTAATTCTGCATGTGTAGACTCCTTTTTATATGAGCTGAACAGGTATCTGTAATCATTCGCTTCGCCCAATTAAGAATCACATGCAGCATCTGCTCCCAGGTACCACCAGAGTAGTGCCACTGTCAGAACTGGAAAACACGCTGTAGCTGAATGATCAGAGAGGTGCCAAGGAAAAGAGGGCAGAGAGAATAGGCAGTGGGCAAATTAGCAGGAGCGAAGTTGTAGTTTATGTGCAGCTTTATTATTATAAAATCAGTTAAAATAAGGGCAAAGCTTTCAGTCTACCTTGAGTGCAGTGCCACATATTGAAAGGAAAATGGATCTTTCACAGTGCATTCACACACAGATACGGCATGGCCCAGGAGCAAATCTTGGCCATCTCCCACCCTACAAAGAGAGCTTTGAAGACTTGCTCTTTGCAATCAATTGTCAGCAGCAGCAGGCCTAGTGGCCGGCCTTTCTCTCCATAGAGCACTGCCAGGATATAATGCTGCCCTCTGACACACCCTTTGATGACATCATCAAGGCAAGAGGGAGCTAGGATGGACTATGCGCCCAAAGCATGTCAAAGATTTTCGTGTCTACAGAGTCAAGACAGAAATCTACTCGAGGAGGGGATGTCTGCTTAATCCGCCAGTAAAACGAGGTGGAAAGGGAGACTTAGGAATGGAACATGTAAAAAATCTAGACAGCTGCAAGAAAACAGTGGTTTCTGAGCTGCTTTTGGATCGTGTGAGCCTGGGCTATCACTTGTCACAGCACAAGAGGGAGGTAACACGATTTGGTTATACAGCATCATATTGTTGGCCCTATCACTGCTGCTCTGACCCATGAATTATGGAAATTGCCCCTCCTGACTTCTCGTAAATCATACTTGCCCACACTTGTTATTTTCCTGGGTTTCTCCCAATTTTTATGCCCCTTGTCTTCAGCTTCTCCCAGGGTTTAATTTCTCCTGATTTTTCAGCTATATTTTTTGTCAAGTTTCAAAATCCGATCATTTATTACATTTGTTGGAATTAATAACTAGGGGTAGAAATTTACAGCAATTTCATACTCGAGTGTTCTGTTGGATTAAGAAATAATTTTTAAAGAATAACTACAAATTAAAAATGACAAGCAAACTGTCTACTCAATTAGGCTACTCAGAAAATTTCTACTGTGCATTATACATAGCCCCAAATTAATAACAACGATGGTCTTCATTTTCTTTGTCTTAAATGGTAGCATTATTTGGTAGCTGTTTTTAAACAGTTAAACAAATGATAGCCGAAATAAACAACACATTTATCAATTTACAGAAAAAAATGCACAATTGAGCACACCCTGGTAATGCTACGTCTTCTGTCATTTGCAAAAGTAGGCTACAGCCAGCATTGCTGTTAAGAAATCAAAGTAAGGGCAATGCCTTTCATTTTGCTATACCTGATCGTTTTTACAGCTTCAAATGTTTCAGCTGAGAAAAATGAACCTGTCAAAACGTTGTAGTGACAGTCGGCAAGTTGACAACGAGGCCTGATGTGTGAAGAAACACAGCGGCTACAGAGCAGCACTGCGGCTAACAGTTGGCAAGTGTTGCACTTTGCTGAATGTGCTGGTGTTGAGCATGGTCTTTCCACCATGAAAAGAAACGTCACCCCATAGATTCAACTGTAAGTGTGAGATTATGGTGAGGGATGAGCAGGGAAATCTTTTTTTTCCTGTTCCATCTCAGACCAAACAAAATCACGTTGAATCTTCCTAGTCGAGTAACGTGTACTCCAATGGTCGATCAAGCCTGCTCCTGCCCATCCCTATTACTAACACAAAAAAACCTCAGTGCTTACAATCACACATGTTTCTGAATGGTCAACAAAATGTTAATCCAAAAATGTAGTCTCCATGGTTACCTTAATTGGCAGCTCTCACTTCCAGTTACTTCTGTCCTCACTGAAAACACCATTAGGCAGACTACGCTGTTTCTGTTTGGCTGGGAGTCAGTGAGAGTCTCACATTCAAACTGATATTTTTTTTTTTCTGCCAGAGGCTTATTTGATTTAGGCAAAACAGCATAAAGATTAAAGGTCTTGGTAAGCTACAGATAGCAGCGTGGGATCCACAGCAGTAAAAAAATAAATAAATGAACAAAATAAAATAACTTTGTTTAGCAGCTGCTCCCTGTTGGTACATGCCGAGCATGGTATTCCTGTAATTTTAGTCAGATGCATGTGGGCATGTGTATGAATGTCCATAGGATTTATGCACAGAGGTCTGTTTAAACATCATTTTTACTGTTGACACTTGTGACATAAAAGAGCAACCTCTTGGATGAGGTCTTATCTGATCTAAAAAATGTCTGTGTGACATGCTTGTGTTGTGAACAGATGATTAAAAAAATCATTCATCCATCTTAGAGAGTAAAATGTAAGACAACTGTTCTTATTTAAGTATTTACCTACAAATACATACATGACCACTAACTGCTTTCTTTTTCATCCACATCTACTTTGCTGTACAAGCCTTGCTGTGATTTTCACACACATCATAATACAAGAGTGAAATGATTTGGGGTCAGTAGCTCCATTGTAGCATCTTGAATGTACAATGCCAGTTTTTTGATGAAATCAAATTTTGATTGTTGATTGTTAATTTGGGTTAAAAAAAAAAAAAAAAAAAAAAAAAAAACAATAATAATATGCTAAAACCTTACACATGAATTCAGGGTGATGGTGCCCTTTTGGCTTGAGATCTACAGGTATACAAAAATAATGGACAGCCTCCAGCTAATCAGACTCAGACTGCTCACCTTATTCATTTTACAATATCCAGAATTAGCTAAAAATTCTGACATGTAAAGCTGGTGTTTGCAGCTTTACCAGTGCAACGGACAAAACATCTGACATTTATTTTTTGTCTTATATTTTAATATAATACATTTCTATTTATTCAAAACTGGCAGGAGTGGTTGCTGAATGTACACCATACTATGAATATGAAAAAGTAAACCAGGAAGCTATACAGACTGTCAACTATAATGCACATAGAAAAGGCCTACAGTACATTACTATCAGATTATAGGGAGAACCACAGTCAAGGTTTACGGTACATCTCATCATGTGGCTACGTACAGGCCTTGTCTCATATTAATCAATAAATAAAACAGTGCATTTGCTCTTAATGTTGAATAAAAGCACTAGCATGTGTGTAAGATACAAAACATTTTATTTTTGAAATGGTTAACCTTCTCTGATATGCGAGCCCCTGTCTTACTTGAGAGGGGCCATTTTTATTTGCACTAGAATCTTTTTTTTTTTTTTTTTTACTAGGCTCTCAAAGCATACAAAAGTGAACTCATTATAACTGTTTGGTGAGTGCTGAGGTTTCTTTTCTACAGCATTATGCTATCATTACTCTAAACTGTTTTGTTCCTTCACCTGCTATTCATCTACTCTCATGTTATTTCAGCTGCAGTACGTCTACCGTCTGATTCCCTCCACCAGGCATTTCCACAGATGTGAGGGAAAAACACTGAGTTCCAACAGAGTATTGCTTACTAATTAAAGATTTGTCCACTGTGAGATGGAAATTCACATATAGTTGGTGCGTCAGCTGAAAACAGGCCACATAGGAATAGCTTAGATGCTAGATTTGGAATGGATTTACAGCATATAGACAAGCTCTTTCTAATCAAACCATCTGATTAATCAATATACGAACAACAAATTACCTACAAAATATTTGCCTTTGAAAATCTAAATGTTGCTTTTTCTCCACCATGAGCAGATCAAAGCCTGAAAAGCACTCTACTTTGCTTCTTTGCATCTCCTGTACACTCCCTTTGTAAGGTTTAATATTTATTTTGGAGGCTTAATGACTGCTTGTATATTAGCCAAGAAAGAGATACACAGAAAACTACTAGGCCTATTCGGTTGTAAAACACTAAAGTGCAAGACAGGCTGAAACCAGAGCTTGTTACATGAGAGGATGTGCTGAGCTGAGCTCACCCACACTGGAGCCAATTACATTCTTGGTCTTGATGAAAGAGCCCACATACAAAAGGCTACAAAGGGAGGGAAGCTTGACACAGAGGCCACAGGTCTGTGACTTTCATGTGGCCAAAAACCGGCAGCTTGTGTGGCAAACTATGGCAGCCTGAGCACGCCTCTTCATAAGTCACATCACCCTCAGTCAAATGGGTATAAAAATATCTATTTCTGTGTGCTGATGTTTGGATTATCACTGATCCTGGCTGTGAAGCAAACACTTGGGGCGAATTTAAGGGTATCTGTCATGCTAGCTTGCTCCAGCCCCACCCTAGAGACGAGAGCGAGGGTCATGAGACTGGAAAGGCTGACAAAAACAAATCTTTAATCAATACCCAAGCCCTCAACGCAAAACCCTTTCTCTTCCGTCTCTGTCTCAGGGCGCTCCGGGAGTGACAGTTTTTCTTTTTAATCTGTGCCCACATTGTGGAGAAATTGCAAGCTAATGTTTCGGGTATAGAGCATTCAACAAACCACTGCCGATGGTGCATATCCAAAGAAACAGTTTGAATGCAAATATCTTTAACAATAATCCAGGCAGTAACTAGTATGAGTACAGGATGTTAAGTCCACAGTACTTGGCTTATTTCTGTAGCTATACCTGAAGAGCCTGTGATGAGGTAAGTCAAAAAACATAGAAAGTCCTCTGGATAAACATTTAGTTCTCATCTTTGGCCTGTATGAAGTGCTGTAAAATGATTTGGGCCTTTGGCCATGTCTGTTGGTGTTAGGTTGGATGACAGCCATGCTTTGAGCTGGACCAATATTCCTCTCGAGAATTCAGCTCCAAAATTACCCCTGTTAGCCTAATAAGCTTAGGTTATACATACTCATCAAAAGGGGTGAGAAAAGTCAAGTTTAACAAAAACAAGACAAGCATACTTGTCTTTCTGCTCTACAGAAAGACTGGACCTAAGAAACAATAAAGTAATATTAACAATAATAATGATGATGATAACGAGATTAATTAAGTAATTTGAAAAAAAATCAAAATGATAGTGTCATTTTGGTAGTAAACAACATTTAAAATTCAGATTAGTAGAATGCTGGATACTATAAGCACATACACACCTTTCATAGAAAAAAGTTAACAAAGCTATTATTTTGAGAGAAAACATATTTCTGTTGAAAAACTTGTGGAAACCTTCCTCTCTATTCATTCAACACTTATATAAATATCAAAACCTGAGCACCAGTGGCTTCTGTGGTGATAGGATTCACACAGCAGTGCGTGCTGCTCAAATCTGTGGCCTAACACTGCTTACAAGTCTGTCAAATCAGCATCATAAACAGATACTGTTTTGCACCCTCCCACAAGTAATCTCAACTAAATATGGCACCTATTTTATAATTGAAGAGAAGTGAACTGCTCTTTCCAACATTGTGTCCTAATTTAAAGGTCAAATTAGCAGAAGTGATTCACCCTGAGTCACACACTCGTCCATTACATCCAAGAAACAAAAAGTTGCATGTATGGCCTATTTTTGGAGAAGTGGGAGAAGTGGATGTTTTCATCCCTTTATGTTTGTATTATATGGATAGAATAACACTGACATACTGAGACAGTCACAGTGAAAGAGACAGAGACAGTATAGCATCACATCACTTATCTTGCAGTATTAGTAGGTAATCTGAAACATACACAAAAAATAAGAAAGGATACGGCCTACATCCTGCACCCAAATATGTGCACACACACATGCATTAGCACACTCACACACATACAAACACAAGCCTATGCTTTTCACAGTGGACGAAATAGACAAACAGAATACTTAAAATTGCATTCACTGACAGCATGCACAGCAAAGAAAAACAGCCAAGCAACATGCAGTTCCTACAGCATGGGCTCTCCTCCCCAAAGGGACGCACAGAAAATAAGTGAAATGCAAAGACATGACAAGAATTATCAGCCCTGGTATCTAAAATGAGACAACATACAATTACAGCGTATGGTATTACACTGGAATGCATCATTTAGTAAGTCTAATGACAAGATCTATGGGACCAGGCCAGATGTCAAACCAATCAACAATGGGTGGCAGAGTAGACTTAATGACTAGTTTCAGGGATTCCACACCACTGACGCTCAAAATGGCTAAATCATGGGGAGCCAGACATGGCCAATGTAACCCAGAGCTGGTAAACTCACTTTTAGACCAAAGGCTAGGTTGGTCTCACAGGTTAAAGTTACAGCACACACACACACACACACACACACACACACACACACACACACATACACACACACACGCACACACATACACACACATATAGACACAAAAACTGATCGAGTGAAACATGGCACAAAGAGGAAGTCAGCCAAGGTGCAGCGGTCGACTAATGACATGCTGTCAATCAAATGCAATCAATCTGGTTGTGACAAGTGGAAGGAGGGGGAAAGATGAAGAATGAGGTTAAACTACAATAGGCTGCTGCAATAGCATTTATAGCAATGGGCTAAATATTGCACCAGCATTCTATCCTCCACCTTATGCTACTTTTCCATAATTTATCTATGTGTTAAATCTTGCAAACTGGCCTCACTGATCACAGGCTTATTTAACTTTACAGGAGGCCTATTACATATCATATCAAATAAAATAATTTATTGGCCCCTGTTCTCTCATTTGTCTTTGATGTTCTAAATGCAAATATCAATAATCTATGACAAACCAAAAAACTACGTTCCACAGTGTTTTTGTCCATACTGACTGGGTGACCTTTACCCTGTATGTGATAGTTGAAAGTGTTTTGAAGAGGCCTGAAACCTTGCAGAATTTCGCACACTATTTTATTTGCACAGACCTTGATGAGCAGCATTAGCATAGTGCTGTGTTATAATGTATGAGTGGCTACAAGCAAGACTCTATTTTAACCCCACCGAGTTATAAAAAGTGAACAAGACAATGTGTTCACTTTTCAAAGGCTAGCCTACTACTTGGGGGGAAACCTGAGCTAAGCTTTAAAACAACACAGGGCAAATTAAACAGCGTCACATTTCCCCGGCAGTAATAACTGTGATTGAGCAGTCTCGGTGCAGTCTGATGGCTCTTGATGAGCAGATAGAGAGGACTATGTAGGCTTAAAATAGCCATGTTTTAGTGTAGGACTGGGAAACCAATTATCTTAATCATTTGGCCTATAGCCTGTTCCACACCACTCTTACATACAGTGAAATTACTAACCGCCCACAAGCCAAAAAGTCTCACTAAACTTCACTATAGTGTTGCTATGTTACGGTGAAGCTACAAAAAGAACACTGCACGGCTTCCAGCAATAGTCGAGAGCGAGTATCTGTCCTGCTACAGACCAGACAGCTGTTGTGATGGGCATGTAAAGGCTTTTTTATACAGTAGGAAAGATTAAAAAAAGAGTAAACATTTCAGCCAGAGATTTGAATTAAGTTGAATCTCGCTCAACACCATTGTTTATACGACTGGGCTACCATCAGACAAGATGTGCAATGTGGCAGCACTCATTGTTTTCAGTCTCATTGTTTACATTCCTTCAATGGCTCTGCTTGACGCCCTATGGCTCCAGTGTAGTGGAGCCATAGTATAGTGTAATATAGCATAATAAGGGAAGACTGTCAACAAGTCAAAGAGCTGAAAAAATAAAAGCTTGGGCCTATTACTGGAAGTTCAACAAACATGCACACACGGTTAACTGCCTGCAACAAACTGAAAATGACTCTTTATGTGTTCTCAGCCCTCACCAAGCTCACCCATCCATGAAAATCCCATCTCAAGGAGAGCAGAGGTGAGGTCTCTCTCTCTCTCCCTCTCTCTCCCCTATACTCTCTTGCTCTCTTTCACTTTCTCTCTCTTGCTTACACATGCACACAAACACACAGCTTTGGAGCTGCTCCAGAGCCTTTTTTCCTTATCATAACTACTCCCACAATTACTCAGACGATTACTCAGATCAATGGTTTACCTGCCTGTTTGAGTTGCTGTATGCAGCATTTGAGTGTCCTGGTGAAGCAGAAACCTCCAGGCAGAATGCATTAAACAGGGTGTCTGACATGGGTGTAGTATACTGTAATACCACGCAATAACATGAGGGAAACAGCAAGACCGGCAAAAACTATTGTCAGTCACGGCTGTCACACATGAGGGGGTAATGCAAAAGTCTATCAACAGTGTCCCTGTTACAGTCTGCACCCTGTTTCATAGATTTGCTCAACCAGTCCCCTGTCGCTAAATCTCTGCTCTTCTCAAAAAAAAATCTCTTTTAAAAATACCAAAAGCTTTGGTGCAGCAGAACTCTTCCAGTGACAGATATTGAGTGAGGAGTCTAACAAGAGGTTGAGGGTGATTTCAGACTCTCTATTTAGAAATGACAATACATGAGCACACTTAATTACCCAGACTCTAGTCTAGATCAACAGAGTTTTCCAGCAGTGAAGAGACTAGGGCTGGTGTATTCATTAAGCATGAAGGAGCTCCTTTCTGCTGAGAAACAATCTGCTTTACAGAGGACAGTCTTTACATTGAGTAAAGACAGAGGCAACACTAAGGGAGGTTCTCTAAAGAGGAATAAAGGACAACAAAAACCACAAATCAACTCAAAACTCTGGCCTACATTTCTGTGTGATTTGTTTTGGTTGTGCCAGAAAATAGCACTAGTGCATAGACTTGTAAGTACATTGGAGCAATTCCCACAGCAGCCGGATTTCAGAAGTCATAAAAACTCTGCTATGATGCTGGGTTGTCTTTGTTCTTTGCACCCTGCCTACAGTTCTCATAGAGCACAAATGTGATGAGAGGAAGGCAGAGGCAGAGATTAGTCCATTTGAAGGAGACAGTGATATCACGGGATATGAATTCCTTCAGCCTTGCAAAAAATGGTGGTCATTACGATCCAATTTTGTAACATTTAAAGCCACATTATTAACTTGGGTTGATTTTTTTCCCATTACATGCAGGCCTGGGAAAAGCTGAGGAAAGGCCAGCACAGGGCCATAATTGATGTCTCAAAGTGTAAGCATTCTCTCTGAGGGTCTGCTCAGGTCCTGATCCCCTGGCCTCAACCTGAAACAATCACTCTTAGTTAACGACAACACTTCAGCTATTGACAGCATGATCCCGTAAAGCAGACGCTTCAATCAACAGAGCGCACCCGGAGGAGGTGTTGGCTGGAGGAGGAAAGGAGAGGAGGAGGAGAGAGAGAGGGAAGGAGGGCATGGGGACGGATGAAATCAAGAAGTAAATAAATGAATCAATGAATGAATAATAGATTGGCCGGCTAGTGGCCTCTTGGAGCAGCAATGCAGTATTAATAACTGACTCTTACTGTTCGTCTCTGTGTCATCACTGATACTCTTAGGTGGACCATGGCCAGCATAACACACTGCTGATCTGTACATTCGATCCGGATTACGAACTTTCTTCAGTCCTTCAGGAGGCAAAGAGAGAAGTAGAGAAAATCGGGGAAAAGAAGCATTCTCCTGGCCTACGATAACTAAACAAACTCCCCCCATGCAAGCAACATCAACAGAAGCTAGACAGCATATCACATTTAAAACACACAACAACATATTGGTGGGCAAAAGTTGCTTGAGATACAAAGGTAGTATAAATAACAACAATAATAATTCTTCATCATTTGTTTTGGTGACAATGCATTAGTCTATTATTCTATTTGTAACTGCTCCCTCCAGTCCTTATTGACAAGAGAGAGGGCCAGGAATCAGGGTCACCGTAGTTCTGGCCCTGTTTGATTTGGGTCAATAACGGTCTCCGTCACATTAGTAGTAAACTGGATGAATCAATAGGATCAATCTGAGGAGGCCATGCAAGGCAGTCTGTAAAGGTCTGTTAGACACAGGCGTTAGGAATGAGGCGTCTCAGCAGCCACAGACTGGACCAGGGTCCCATCCATTCACACCTCACTAATTCAATTAGGAGGATGCAAAAAAAAAATGTACAGCTTGATTGAACACTAAACTGTAAGAGTGAGACGTCTGAGATCTGGAGGAGGTTGAATTCATCCTTCTTTATATAATAGCAGAAAAAATATTTATACCATTGCTGCACAAGCACTTTTGTAAGTTAATGGCTGACTGCATGCTTACTTGATGTTTTGCTAACGCTTCACCCTGAACTTTGAATGAAATGATAAAATCATGAAACTTTTTGGACTCTACTGACTTGAAAATAAAAGAGAAAGCATACTCCCTATGCAGTTAAGGGAAAAGACTACAGTCATTAACGTGATTTTAAAAATCAACCTGTGTGTTTCTTTTAGTTGCAAACAAAGCTGCCTTAAAATTAGATTTTGAAGTAAAAAATAAAAGGTTTATGCAGCACATCTGTATAAGTTTATAGTTTTCGTGAACTATACTTTCATTTTGTTAAAATAGATGTTTGACCTTGATCTGTCTGATAAAGGAAAATATGTTACACTCCTAGTAAGTGTTCATTTCTTAGAAACTCAATGCGTCAACATTCAGATTTACAAGCTGAAAGTTTTGAGATTTTACTTTAATAAGCTGTTTCTATTCTGGTGGGTGTGAACATGCCAGCCTATATTTACAAAAGATTGACTCCAATTGCTTGTTTGAATTTTAAAAATTTGGGTCTTCTACAAGACAGAGTTTAAGAGCCACAGTCTTGGTGGATTTATAAGACTGTGGTAGTCTTATCCAGAACAGCCTCAGTGTTAGACATATCAAGCCTGTCTTTTCTGAGCCCTCCAGGCCTTGTACTTAAAGTAGCAAACCCACAGTGCTTTTTATGAGTATGGAGAAAAAAAACTACCCCCAAGGGCCCTGACAATCAGTTAGGCGGGAGAGAAATACCCCAGGATGTAAACATTAGACCACTGAGTGAGACTGGGTCATGGCCCCTGGGTTTAACACAAGATGTGACCCTCGGTTATTATGGGCCATCATAAGACCTGCCAAACAACTGAGAGTGATCAGTCCACGCAGCACTGCCCACATACCACAAGGACAAAAGGTTAAGGAGACACTGCACAGCTCTCTCTGTGGCTCGCTGACCTACAGGGGAACTGTGTTGAAGCATCATTAAAAACTGGACTTGTTGTACATTAAAAATCTATTCCATACTTGTGGGTAACCAGTACTAAATAAATGTTGGATGCAGAAATAAAGATCCAGCAAGACAGCTCTGTGTAATAACTCTGAGGCCCAGGTTTGCATGAGACGCGCATTTATGTGACAATATGAAGCAATCTCTCTACACTCCCCTTCCCTCTCCTCCTCCTCCTCCTCCTCCTCCTCCTCCTCCACTGACCGACCTCACAGGAACACTGAAAATAACTTAACCTGCTCAGCAATGGGACTTTCAAGTCAGGGTTTTCAGTTAGAGCTCCCTGTGTTGGCGAGGCAACGGAGTTAATGATTGCAGCCTATTTGTTAAGTTCAGCTATGGGGATGAATACATCAGGCATATACACCACAGTGAAGTCATTACTATCATATAACCAGATGTCTTCATTTTTTGTCATAGGCACAGACAAATCCTACAGATATTGAGTGTGTTTGGTAGCTGACTTCTACAGCTCAATACCACCCCCTGGTGGGGCTTCGTTTAGAGATTGGTACATTGACATCCAAACCACTGGATCTCCAGTGTTATCATTTTCTTTCACATAGACAGAGACAATTTGTTCACACTCATTGAATCATTAAAGTAGATCTATGTCCAAAACAATTAGTGTTTGAGGAAACTCAAAGACACCAGAGCCTGACGGGAGTCTGTTCAGTCCCGGAGCTTGGCATAACTTAACTGTGAACAGCTTACAAAACAGCTGGACTTAACAATTTCTGCAGGAATCTCTTTTGCATTTAGAAAAATAGTTTATACAGAACGCAAGTTTTGCAGTCACTTTGAAAGTCTAGGACTGCTCTTTATCTTCGTCCCACAGGTCAAAATAAATCCATAAATTTGAATACATTGACAACCACAGCCAAAAAAAAAAAAAAAGAAAGAAAGGGGACAACAGATTAACAACCTATCATCATGCAGGATTCCGCATGAACAAAAATGTAAAAACCTATAGAGACTCCTATTACAGTCTCCAATATGAGAGAACTGTGGCTATTACAATACATGACAACTGCAAAACATGAGCATAAGCATCAGAACATGTCATTAAATACACACATCAAGTTAACATGCTCTGTTGTTGTCCAAAAGATCCAAACTTTAGGCAACGTTTAGATGACTTTCTGTTTTAAATGATCTTCTGTGATTTCCACTCTTCACTCAAATGTGAAACAAAGATGGCAAATACATAACTAACTCCTGTCTCGTTCAAACGGCAGAAGGCTGCCATCTGGATAGGAAAAGCTAGTCCCTGTATCACTGCTGTAGTCTATCTGGTGCTTCTCTTGTTATTTTACTAACCTAAAATCCAAAGCTTAGTCACATCAGCTCTCCTACAGATATACTGCAGCACATTATTCCATTAAACGGGGAATAAGTAACTATATAGCATTAGATTTGAAGTTAGTGAGCTGTATGAAATAAGCTGTTAAAAAAAGAATCATCTTGTGATATGTGTAAAGCAGTGTGATGGTCAGGCTGTTGGAAATCCTACTCTCCATCCTCTCAGTTTCCTCTGGTGTGGTGGCATTCCGTTTCAAGTGCGATAGACGGCCGGGCATTAAAACGTTTTTGGTGCTTGTGTCTCACAGCAAATATAGGCCAAGTATTAATTGGCTGTAGGAAAAACACGTTCACTGGTTAAAAAATTCATCACTTCTGACTCGCAACACTGTTCGCTAAATGCCAAAGAATATTAACGCTCCTAGAAAAAAAAAAAAAAAAAAAAAAAAAAAGGCGGAATGAAAGGGAAATATTTTTACAGAAAAAGACCGAGACTTGAACATTTTTAATCAGACGTGCTCAAATGATTTGCACAATGCCTCCAAAACAAACTATAACAACGGCTGCCGACGTCAAGCGTACTGACAGATAAACTAAAAAATACAACCCGCTGTTGAAAGCTGGGTAATACGGGGAGAAGTTAGTCGATGGCAATGACATGTTGTCATTAACTTAGCCTTGTTGGTAACAACTTAAATCGCTGGCTATTTGACAGGCATGGCGAGTAAAACGCATGGTTAATTTGGTACTTTGATCATGCTGACTATTTGTCCCCGTGGCGTGCTTTAAATGTGGGCTACGATGGGAATAGTAGCTGGCTAGAATGTAAGCTAATATTAGCTGCTAGGTAATGTCTCCACGTTTAAGCTGTCTATTCGGAGGAAAATACCGGAGCCGTTTTCTGCTAAAAATTTCTTTACTTGTCTTCACGCGTGTGTCATTTCCGTACCGACTTAGAACTGTTCTAAAATCACACAGCGGTCATACTGGTAAATTAATCCCATTATATTTCTCTTACCTTCCGGCTTGTTTTCGGCAGCCATTTCCCCTTCACGCGCAACATCCTCCTCCTCCTCACGACCGTGGGTACCACGCGCGTGCACGGCGAGGACAGCACGAGGAGGGACTGGAGGAGCAAGCAGCGAGTCCGACCAATGCAAACTTACCATTGGCTATGAGGCAGTGACTGACAGCGAGGCTCCGGGATGACTTGTGGCGGCGTGAAAAAACACATCGCCCCTACCTTGCAACTATAATTAAGCTATACGCCACGAGAGGCCGTGTTTTACAGTGGTTTCAAAAAAAAAAAAAAAAACCTAAAAGAGGCGCTGTCTGGCACGACGCGCTTTGTAAAAAACCACACTGTATTACAAAGAAAAAACACAAATGTCCATTAGATCCTTTAATCGAATCAGTAATAGCAATTATGTTAGTCCCACAGTAGTACTTAATCCGGAATAATAGTTACTTAGCGGTAGGCGTCTACCAGTGTCATGAGTGGAGATTTTGGATTAGTGCTTGATATTTAAATTAACTGATTAGCTGGGGCTAAATAAACGCTTCAAACGTAACGCAGCCAATCAGAACACAGAAAACGGGCAATCTGATTCATAAAATAATATCATTCAAACTCTCTCGAGAAATAAAAAATAAATAAATAAATAAATAAAAACGACACAATTCACACCACATCCTGATATTTTGACAGTCACACTGAATAAATGTGAATATGTGCATGTTCTGGTTTTATTTGACAGTTTCTACCGTGACCACAGCCTACATAGGTTAGCCAGTAGTAAATGGTTAAATCCAGTATAAGTGGGGTACAGATGTTGTGGTTTTTGACACTAACTTCAACGCAGTCCTGCTGTACACCGCTCCTGCACCGCTGAAATGAATGGATTGTAGTTTTCAGTGGTGGTGCTGAAAGGACAGCTCCTGTTGGAGAGGCGCTGCTGCCGGTGCTCGGCCTGCACTGAACAGCTTATTTGGATTGCAAAGACATTAGCAAGACGAAATGAAAGCCCTAAATGAATTATTTTGTCCGCCACCCCTTGCCTAAACGGTTCACTGTTTAGTTGGGGGCAGACAGTTTCTTATAAACTATGTTTTCAAACTGCGGATGAGAAATACTTTCTTTAAAACGATTTCCTTTTCTCTCAAAATAGAGAAAGAGGTGCTCTAGATCATTTTTCATTTGCAGTAAAAAGTTAGTATGATGATTTTAAAAATTCTAAACAGAAAACGGCATTCGGCTGCAGTGGCCAGTGCCCAGCCTATATTTTAATTTGGGATCTTAAAAGGTATCTCAACATCAAACGGTAAAATAATCGCTGCTTAAGGCGGATAACTGCAGCTTCGACTGCAATTAATGGAAATCGGCAGTGTGCATACATATGAGTATTATCCATGCATTAGAAAACGCAAGCCTGTCTGTGAGGAAAGGGCTGTTTATCATCCGCTGCGCAAGGGGGCGACCGAGAGCGCGCTGAGGTCCGGGCGCGTTGTAAAATGACACGAGGAAGGGATGACAGGTTGTAAACATGGCGTCCGCCTTGGATGATGATGAAATTGACAATGATGATTATTACTCCTTGCTTAACGTCAGGAGAGAGGTATGTTATGCAGCGGCACTTTGAATAAATGTTTGTTTACATGCATGTAGCAGCCAGTCCTCAAACTTTCCTGCGCCGATCTTTCATAGTGAGGTGTATAATGAGAGTTAACGTTAGCCTTGCTGCTAGCTTGTGACCCTCGACATTGATTTTTGTTCTCTGACTCTTTGGTCAAGAATATTAGATATATTTAGGTTAGTTTTTCATCAGTGAGGTTGTGAATTGAACACGGTTTGATACTTACAGTGCGAACAACTAGTTGCAACTTTAAAGCTTTGCCATCGGTATCTGTCAAGTACAGTGATCATTCAAGGTAGTTTCATCAATGTTATGCCAGCAGCTGGGCGCTAATGTTAGCTAGCTTACATTTCCAAATTACGTTAATCTCTTTGAGTGTACGAGACTGCTAACCAGGCTCCCTGCCAGCTCTCGCGCGCTCTAATGCTTTATGTCATGCAGGTTGACCCGTCAGACTTTTGTCCTGTCTTTTTAATCACCCTGTTAGCTCAATACAAGTTCAAGTCAAATGCCATGTGATCAGTTTACTCAGATTAGTTAATGAAATGAATGTGCCTGATGCTAACATATTAGTGCTTTTTGATCAATTTTTCCCAACTTTTCAGTAAGTTTTGTCTCAAGCTCCTGCTTCAACATTGTGATTTAGGCAACACAAGAGGAGCTGAAGGCGGCATACAGGCGGTTATGCATGCTGTACCACCCAGATAAGCACCGGGACCCCGAGCTGAAGAGACAAGCAGAGCAGCTCTTTAATCTTGTACATCAAGCTTATGAAGGTACGGAAAGTCATGACTACATGGAAGACTTTTTGCCTCAGTTGATGTGGTTGTATATCTTATGGTCTGCACCAAGGTTATTAGAAAAGTGTATAGGCTAATAAACCTGCTGTCATGTTTTCAGCAATATACTGACGTCTGTCCATTTCGCTCTACAGTCCTTAGTGACCCGCAGGCCAGAGCTATCTATGACATCTATGGCAAGCGAGGACTGGATGTTGAAGGATGGGAGGTAAGCCTTTAGTCACTGACGTGGCTCAGCTCCAATCGGCTGCCAAGGATATCCAAATTTGCCACTCTGCACAAGTTTAAGCAACTGTGTTTGTGTCACTCAACAGTTTACACTTAAAGTCTTGAGTTGAGGTTAAGCCATTTATTCCAGTAGTTGATTACACAATTATATGCCATACATATTATAAGCATAATATGATTATGGTTGCGATGTCTCATATGACATGGCTTGTGTGAACCATATGCTCGCTGGACACCTGTGCAGTACTTCTTCATCTGCTGGTACCATGACTGGTGACCTAATAACCAAAATATTGAGTTTGACACATCTAAACATTTACACAAATACATACACTACTCACAAAAAGTTAGGGATATTTGGCTTTCGGGAGAAATTTACGGAAAATGTAAAAAGTTCACGCTACAGTGATATTATATCATGAAAGTAGGGCATTTAAGTAGAAGCATACACTGGTGATTTCCTTATCTCAAACAATTTATTGAAACAAAAGCCAACAACAGTGGTGGATATACCACAACAAAAAATGTCAATGTCTCAATAACTTGTCATGTGCCCTTGAGCATCAATTACAGCTTGACAACGACGTCTCATGCTGTTCACAAGTCGACTTATTGTCTGCTGAGGCATGGCATCCCACTCTTCTTGAAGGGCGGCCCTCAGGACATTGAGGTTCTGGGGTACAGAGCTCCGAGCCTCTACACGGCGACTCAGCTGATCCCATAGGTTTTCTATGGGATTCAGGTCTGGAGAAAGTGCAGGCCACTCCATTTGAGGTAACCCAGTCTCCAGCAGCCGTTCCCTAATGATGCGACCTCGATGAGCTGGAGCATTGTCGTCCATGAAGCTGAAATTAGGCCTGTGTTGGTCATGCAGGGGCACAATGACTGGATTAATGATGTTATTCAGGTAGTATGGGCTTGTCACTGTACCATTCACAAAGTGTAGGGCAGTTCTGTACTGACTAGACACAACTGCCCACACAGTAACACCACCACCACCAAAGGCTCGTCTGGTGACAACAGTGGCTGATGCATAGGGCTCTCCTTGACGTCTCCAACATCGTTGGCGGCCATCATTTCTGCTCAACATGAATCGGCTTTCATCAGAGAACAGCACTGAGGCCCACTGGTCCCTCGTCCAGCGTAAATGCCCCCTGGCCCATGCAAGACGATGACACCTGTGCCTGGTGGTGTGGTCAGGTACCCTTGCAGGTCGTCTAGCACGCAGACCATGCTGATGTAAACGGTTTCGAATGGTCTGATGTGACACTTGGGTGCCTGCACCTCCCTTAAACGTGCCTGGAGTTGAGTGGCATTCATCATCCGGTTCCGCAGGGCACTGTTCACAATGAAGCGGTCATCAGTGTGGGATGTGGCCAAAGGACGTCCACTTCTATGCCTTTCTGTGACTCTTCCAGTCTCTTTGTATCTCTGTTGCAACCTACTGATGACACTCTGTGACACTCTAAGCTCAGTGGCCACTTCCGTCTGAGAACATCCTGTTTGAAGCCTCGCAATGGTGAGGTACTGTTGATCAATTGTTAGGTGTCGTCTTGGTCAAAATGATGTCAAAATGTGGACAGCATGATGAGGAAGACTGTTTAAATACCAATTCTAATTGAACCAGGATATTTATTGGTTGATTCATGGATCAAACACCTGTTGTGAATTTTGCCGTTAAGCTCCTTGTTAGAGAACAGCAACTTGTGCAAAAAGTACTGAAACACTGAACAGTTGGACATGTGCAAAGTTTACAGAAGGTCACATTAAGTTCACCAGTAAAGGTTATAATGCATTTTAGGTTCAGATGGAAATTTCACCCGAAAGCCGAATATCCCTAACTTTTTGTGAGTAGTGTATGTGAGCCTGAACTAATGGCAGCATTACTACTGCAGCAGCTTTTCCCCTACATCATACAAAGCAGCTCACACACGATTTGCTTTGTGTGTGTATTTCACCTCTTCTTATTCCAGGTGGTGGAAAGAAAAAGAACACCAGCAGAGATTCGAGAGGAGTATGAGCGTCTTCAGAAAGAGCGAGAGGAGAGAAGACTTCAGCAAAGGACCAACCCAAAGGTATGTTGAGGGAAAGATAATTCATGTTTATAGTTAACTGATTGTATTAAGTTATTACTCACTATTTTGCATATGAAATACACGTATTAATCAGTGATCTTGTGTCTCTTAGGGCACGATTAGTGTGGGTATTGATGCCACAGACCTCTTTGACCGGTATGAGGAGGACTATGAGGATATGGTTGGAGGGGGTATCCCACATGTGGAGATCAACAAGATGCACATATCACAATCCATAGAGGTAACTGGTTGCACCAAATTTTACAGTGTATTTTAAAGTGTATTATTTTGTTTACAATCAGTAATCAGTCTATCAAGTCTCTGATAGCCGTGAGGAGAGATGCTTGACAAGAATGAGCTCTAATTTATATCAAAGTGGGTGCTGTATTCATGTTTTGTTGTCTGTTGCATTGCAGGCCCCTCTTACCACAACAGACACAGCCATTCTGTCTGGCTCCCTGTCGACCCACAATGGAAATGGAGGCGGCAACATTAACCTGGCCTTGAGAAGAGTCACCTCAGCTAAAGGCTGGGGAGAGGTATCTATTTATTTTGTTATTTATGCTGCAATGTCATTTGGTATCAGCCACACTACCTAGTTTTTTATGTGTTTCTGTTGTTTTTGTCTGTAATATATATGGTCACAAAACAGAAATCTCCCTGTATGCATTGTATAATGTATGTGTCATTTTTTAGGGACAAAACTTCACACATTCTCTGTATTCACAGCTAGAGTTCGGTGCTGGAGACACCCATGGGCCTCTCTTTGGAATGAAGATATTCCGAAACTTGACACCACGCTGGTATGTAGAAATGGAAATAAAGAGGTCAATACTGTGTTTTTATTGCCTCATGGATATTTTGGTTAGGTCCTAAGAGAATTATTTCCCCCCAGCTTTGTGACTGCTCAGTGCGGGCTCCAGTTCTCATCCCGGGGTGTGCGTCCTGGTGTTACCACTGTGTTGGCCCGTCATCTAGACAAGAACACTATGGGCTATCTGCAGTGGCGCTGGGGAATCCAATCGTCTATGAACACCAGCATTGTCAGGGACACCAAGAGCAGCCATTTCACCTTTGCAATGCAGGTTAGCAGCCAGCAGTTAGATTTTATTGGCCCAAACACCATTAAATCAGCACTTGTTTGTCAGTCGTTGTGCTAGAATAATCATTTCCTTTTTTTCTGCAGCTTGGAATTCCTCACTCTTTTCTGATGCTGAGTTACCAGTACAAGTTCCAGGATGAAGATCAGACAAAGATCAAGGGCTCAGTAAAGTATGTTGTCACAATGAAATACGTGTCATTTGTCCTGAGAACTAATTTAAAAATCTTTGAGGTTCATTATTGAAGATGCATTCATATTAAAGCCTCTTTGGTAATGATTTGAAATTAATCTTGTATGATCTCAGTATGCATTTTAGCTTGCCACTTTCTGAGCAGGAACTTGGAGATCATGTTGACGTGATCTTTGCCTGCAGAGATGTAGGTAGTAACTCCCTTTGCTCTGCAGATCAGGTTTCTTTGGGACTGTGGTGGAGTACGGCGCTGAGCGGAAGATCAGTCGACACAGTGTCCTGGGGGCCACCGTCAGTGTGGGAGTGCCCCAAGGTGTCTCCCTCAAGATCAAGTAAGTATGGCTCACTGCTCCGGTTTCCTACGTGGTGTAGCTTCCAGAGGGCTTTTCTCAGAGCACTGTTGCCATGGCACCCTCGGCATCAAGACGCAGTGTCAGGTCAGCCAATCAGGCATCAGATAACTGACTGATACTTGTGCATTATGTTG